>NC_142776.1:27391057-27707224 GCF_988280905.1 Pimephales promelas | reverse complement strand
CCAGACGAAGACCTTTGGGCCGAAACGTTGCACATTTTAATAAATAAATTTTTGGAAGCAGCAGTGGGAGTGTGTTGTGTTCAGTTTATAGTGAAGTGTTTAGGAAACCTGTTTGAAAACCTGTTGGATTTTTTGCAAGTGTGCTTGCTGTAACCAAAAAAGCTAAAATTATGCACGGCACCTTTAAGTAGCAAATCTGTGTCTTGTTTTTGCTCAACATCGTTCTGATCCTGCTCAGACTCTTTTCACAGAACACTAAAAATCCACATGCAATTTTAATAATTTCTGTTCTCTTTACGTCGCTGATAGTTCATAAAAGCGCCAGTTCTTGTTGCTGAATAAAAAGTCCCATAGAAAAAAGATTCTAGAATAACTGAATGAAAAAGCTGCTGAGATGACGAAGCACTTGTGAGGATGAAAGCTCTGGACATCCATTTAGCCCAAGTGCATACCTTCAACAGCCCAGTGGATACTGACTGAGTGCATGGGTAAATACAGAACATTTGGGGCATAGAGAAATCAACAAGCTCAGAAGAGCCAGAAGGCACAGATTGAGAAGAAAAGAGAGGGAGGCCGATGGAAAGCAAATGGATGATAAACGGAGCGAAGGAATACAGAAACGAGTCAGAGGAGGAGAAAAATGTTTTCTCATAATGTTGCAAATCACAATCTCAAACAATTCTTGTCAAAAACAAATGTGCTAAGTTGAGGTGTTCCTTAGGCTCAAACAATATGGTCAATCTCAAAGATGTTACGAACCGATCAAATGTATGACTTAAATGTGCATTTTCAATGTAAAATTGTAAAACTGTAGACATTTTAGTTTGTCTCCTTAACACTAAAAAGTGTCAAATTTGGAATCAAAATAATGAATCGGTGAAGGAATCAAAAGAGAAAGGGACTGTCAAAACATACAAATCAAGAAAGAAAATGAAACATGAAGGTACACTCTCAGAAAAAAAAGGTACAAAAGCTGTCACTGGGGCTGTACCTTTTCCAAAGGAACACTTTTGTAGCCAAAGGCTGCATATTGGTACCTTAGTGGTACATATTACCACCTAAAATGTACATATTACCACCTAAAATGGACATAATAGCTCATGAAATGGACATATTAGCACCTAAAATGTACATATTAACACCTAAAATGTACATATTAGTACCTAAAATGTACATATTAACACCTAAAATGTACATATTACCACCTAAAATGGACATATTAGCTCATGAAATGGACATATTAGCACATAAAATGTACTTATTAGCACCTAAAATGTAGATATTAGCACTTAAATTTTACATATTACTTAAAATGTACATATTAGCACCTAAAATGGACAAAAGTTTACCTTTTGAAAAGGTACAGCCCCAGTGACAGCTTTTGTACCTTTTTTTCTGAGAGTGTAACACAATCGCATTGGAAATGAAATAAGTGTCCTCCAGTGCTTTCTGTCCTTTGTTTCATCTCAAACATTCATTTCTAACATTCTCCAAAATTAGATTAGATTATTCGAAAGCACATATTTAAGGTCAAGTATCGTATTGCTGGTCCACAGCTGGTCCAGAAAACACACCAGGCTAAATGCTGGATTGCACAAGGAACAGGCGTGTATTAGCTGTATACGGAATTTGTGTGATATACATCAAAGCAGGTGCACGTTCCTCAGGTTGTGAGGGCAGGTCAGGTTGCTAATGCACAATTTGAGTGATGTGAAGGAAGCAGCCAGGTGCCTGATTCATAAGTAGTCAAGTGAACAAATCGATGTGCACCGAAACACTGAGTATCAAGGTTGTGAGTTTTACAACCTGAAAAGCAGCACCACATGTGGTTTGTTAAACTGTCTGAATAAAATAAATAGCACATTAAGTGGCACTAAGTACTGCATTACGGTTCCTAAAATAAAATTAACGTTTTTCCACCTAATCTTTAACGGGCTAAAGAAAGGACAAGTAATGTGACTAAAGGTGATACAGTCCATTATGACCATGTTGAAGATAACAATGACTTATTTATTTAGCAGATCTTCTGTCTAAAGAGACATTCATCTTTTTTTCTTTTTCTTTTTTTCTGGTTGCAACTATGTTTAAATACCTTGCTCAATGATAACAAGGCAACTCATCCATTGTTCCATGGGTTCAAATCTACTTTTCAATTACAAGCTTAGGTTTTTTTTTTTTTTTGTTTTTTTACCATAGCAACACCTATATACATAACAAAAGCTTTGAGGTGTCTCAAAACCCTCAAGGCGAGATGCTCAAAAAACAAGGTGAGGCGCAACAGGCAAATATCGGTAAGACCATCTGAATGCATGGCCTAATCTCATAAGAATTTGTGGTAATATGTACACATACATACACATGTTTGATATTTACAAAAACTTAAAATATGGATGTATTGAAAGCTTAAAACGTTAAAAAAAGGATTTGCATATCAATAGCTTTAAAAATATAAAACTTGTGAATTTTACAATTATATAGATACAGTATTTCAACTATGTAAAATATCTAACAGTTAACACACCAAACAAATGGTAAACCTAAAACATTTGAATTATAAGATCAGATTTTTTTTACCACTAAACTACAACATCTATATGCATGACCTTAGGGGGAAAAAAATTAGTTGGGTGAAATTCGGATTTTTCTTTTATCCATTTTGTCCACCCTGCTCAATGCCATCGACTATGTGGCACATTTTATATTAAAAACATTTGACATTTCAAACATGTGATGAGATCACAACAGCTCTCTGCCACAATCTCACCCACTCTCACTACAAGATTGCTGATGTACACAACATTTCCTTACGACCGTGAAAACCCATCTTATGTGGCTCAAAAAGCATCAGAATGGGATTTTTTGTAATAACTTTTTTTTTTTTTTTTGCAAACTAGTGAAGGAAATGACTTTCTCAAAGTCACACAAACGCATGGTACTGAGTGGAAATTAAGGTCAGTGTTGATTAGGTCTGATATTTCAGACATTATTATAAATTCCATCACTGTCATCATTCAGTACTTTTCAATAGGGACACACCAGATGGTTTGTCATTTGGACATCCACCATTATATTACATGCCAGTATTAGGAGGCACATGACGGATTTTGAAGGCCAAAGTGGCTTGGCATGGTGCTGGGAATAACAATGTGATCCAAACTCTGGGTTTGTTTGTACAATAGGTCATGATTGCCCATGGTTGCACACACATATGCTGCTTCTCTCCTCTGTACAAGCACAGAAATACAAGTAAATTCACATCAACAGATGGGGGAAAGAGACAGACTGGGAATAGAAAAAAAAACTACATATCAAAATTGGCTAGTGGGTTGAATTTTTGAACAATTTGTTTACAAGTCGTATTATTATTAAAGCTGCAGTCTGTAGCTTTTTTGGTACATTTTTGAGCAAATACGTAACCAGCCAGTGTTCACAACTATCTGCTTACTGTAGCTCGATCCAAAACGGTAAGCTTGTAATAATGTTTTTAATTCCAGTGGTACTGGTGGATTTCCACAGGAAATTCAATGTCTTTGCATCATTATATAATAATATAATATATTATAGTATGTACACAATATAAAAAAGGAGTCTCGGCTAGGCTATGTTGTGTACTGTATGAGGATGTTGGAGGTGGAGATTTATAGCCTTTTCTAACAGCACTTGATATAATTAAACTTATCAATTTGATGGCGGATCCAGAAAGGTCCAAACGACAATCACCAGTGACAACTGGAGATTCACCAAATGTAAAATGCAAAAGACTTTGGACAGAGAGTTTGGAAAAAGATATGGCAACAGGACCCATGCGAAAACAAGGATAATATCAGAAGGGCATTACAAGTAGTCAAGTAATGCTGATGTTGTTAACATTAACAATTTGAGAACAAAGTATAATTTGCACGGTTTGACGTGATATGGTAAACGATCGTTAGATTTAATCAGTGTGATTTACTGCAATGTTTATTTCCCCTTAGTTGGTCAGAACAAAAGTGACAGCCGCACACTCTCCTCAAACATTGTGTTCATCCGCGCTGTGCAATACCGAGGCACAACTCACGTAAAGCTGATAATTCCGCGAATAACTGCAATTGCAGATTTCGAACGGAGATGGCGACAAAGAGGAAAAACTGCATACTGCAGCTTTAAGAAGTCCTAATTAAGCAGTTTTCGGGCACCAAATGGACATATTTCTTGGGTACATTTACAAAAGACATGTTCCTGCCTTTAAAAGTGTTACCAAGAGCAACAAACTACAACAAAATATAGGTATCTCAAGACTATTTTTAAGTTGACATGCAACACAATGGTTGCGACAAGGGTTTTAAAGGGTATATGCAAAGTTCTGGCATGAAACTCTAGATGGTGCAGGCTAATAGGTCTAATAGGCTAATAGGCTGATTAATTCCTGCCATATCAGTAGCCAATGAGCTCGTTGCTAAACCTTCAAATTCTTGGGTAGCATTTGGAATGGGCATTTTTTCAGAATACTTGGGATGGGCATTTTTTCAAAATTATTGCATTTGAATATTCGGGCTCATAAAAATCGAATATTTGTTTATTTAAATAAAGTTTAACTAAAAATATGTAATTTGTTTAGTTTAAGGGTTTTTTTTATGTTTTTGTCACCATTTCTGAACAAGCTTATGATTCCGCAATATACATATATATCAAGCTTAACATATATCTTCAGGTTTTCTTTTAGTTGAAAACATTAAACAATATGAGTAAACAACAAATATAAAGAACAAAAGCATTTAAGCTCAAGCAGGCTAATGGAGGGGGGACAATGCTAATAAAGCAGACTACGCTGCAGGCCAAGTCAGAATATGGTTATCATGTATATACTGTTTCACGTTCATGTTGAGAAAACAATAATATCCAAATGCTCAATACATATATACAGTATATACTATATATATATATATGAAGAGTTCAGATGCAAAAGCCTCTAAATGCCATTTGAAATTTTCTTCTTTAATGATGATTTTTATCTAACTTGTATATTTAAGTTCAGTAATTTCTCTTAAATGGCAATTAATAGATAATCTTCATTGCCATTTAAGTGAAATTACTGAACTTAAATACACAAGCTTGATAAAGTTCATCATTTTAGAAGAAAATTTCAAATGGCACTTAGAGGCTTTTGCATCTGAACTCTTCATATATATATATGATACGTGGTCTCAATGATACGTAGTCTGGCGTCAGCCAGGCTACCAAAAACATTGATCAACTTAAGAAAGAAACTAGTTGCTGAAACCAATCTTTAATGCTAATATATATATATATATATATATATATATATATATATATATATATATATTACTCATTTGCCTCTGGACACAAAAAGATTGCACCGGTGTTTGATTGAAATGTAACATCTATGCAAATTAATCTTTGAAAGATTTCTCATTTAAGGCCATTCCTATTTGGAATATGTGATTGTGTATTGTCAACAATAAGCAGAAACATTCTGCATTTCCAAGTGTTGTGTCCTTCATTTCAACATTTATCCTCATTCTCATATTTAAGAATCTGTTATCTGCTTGACAAATAATTTATGCTACTGCCCACTGACATGCTTTTAAAGCTATTGTTATCCCATTTTTATGACCTATCTATCACCTTAAAATGCACATGTCTGAGAAATCCAATTTTTCTCGAGGGAGTATGCCCCCGAACCCCCAACTATCTCACATTTGAATGTGCGGGACTGTGTGGTAATGTGGTCTGGTTACAGGTTTTTTCTTAACCAGTGTGCCCCTGCTTATAGGCCTGCAATATACATTATCTATATCGAATCATGTTATCTTACTACCCCACCCCAGCCCAGCCCCTGATGTTTCAGATTCAGACCCTGATGTTTTTAAAACCTAGAAACACTTATGGTTGGGAAAATTTTATATTCAACAATATTATGGATCTGGCTTGCTTAAGGTGAAAGTTGACACAATTTTCTTAGAAACAATCTCTGTTGTAATTTTTTAATGTTATCACTGTGAAGCTGCTTTGATACAATCTGTATTGTAAAAAGCACTATATAAATGAAGGTGATTTGGTACAGTAGCATGTTAAAATAAAACGTACACACCATTCACTGTTCTCGTGTTAAATTAATAAACCAAGCAACAATCAAAATGCAGTTAAATGATAATTCAGTGTTCTCCATTAAGATTTATATCTAAACTAATTTAATGTATGTAGTACACAAATAGATGTGGGTTCTTCTGAAAGCCCGAATCTCTCTCACACACAGACTTGAACGCAGATCTTCCTTTCCCGTGCTGTAAACCTGTATACCCAGGTGTGCCACTTAAATTCCCTCCCTTAATTACAGAAGCCTGACAGCATCCATCATGCTACCAATGTGACTACAGCAGGAGCTATAAATAGCTCCAATCTAAGTTCTCCCTATCTGCAATAATGGGCTTCTAATCATTTGCCAAGACTCGCCTTCAAACACACACACAAAATCACACAAGGCTTGAGGTTGACAGCCTTTATAAGAACAGACCCTTAATAGACCAGTGACTGCAACATCAGGATCAGGATAAACTTTTAAAAGCCTTTTCTCTTTGTTCTAAATGAATGTTAAAGATGAAATCCATTAGCATGTAGTCCGATTTTTACAGCGCTTCAAACAAATGGAAAAGGGATATAATTTGACATGGAGAGGAGGTCTTATTGCAGCACGGTAATAGCATGAAACTTTGATCATAAAAGGTCTGAATGGGCAGAAATACAGCAAAAAGCAAGCAAAGCTATTGCATAAAGGTTAAAAAAAGTGGTTAAAATGCATGTACTCTAAAAAAGAAACATTTAAGTGGTTCAGTTCTCAACACTTACTAGGCCAATTGTACAATTATAATCTCAAAGCACAGCAATAGAGTTGAATGACTGATAATCTTAGTGAAATTGAAGCTTTCAATAAAATCAAAGCAGTCATACAGCAACAGTCCGACTAAATAGCCTGACCTTATTCATTTTTTTTTAAAGCGAGGCTGTGAGGGATAGACATGCATCTCTTCAATGGGTTGTACTAGAAATTCCAGCAGACAAAAATGTCCAACAATATAAGCTATGGAAAATTATAAGTGATCTATAGGAGCTTTATTCAGCTTTTAACAGCAGATGCCATAGAAAACACAGTAAGTCTTTCCCCCACAGCCTCGCTTTCATACCTGTCATAGTGCTGCTCTGTATGTATTAAGTATGAAGAACAAGTGAAACCGTCTTTCTGTTACAAAAAGAAAAAAAAAAGAGACAACTGACTACAAATCAATTATTCTGAATTGTAATTTGACGATTGAAGCGCTTAATGTTCCAATGAAATCACTTGATAAGCTGAGTTTTAAAAAAAGAGGAAGACAAATGTAGTTAACTCATTGCTACAGTACATGCTGGTTGGTCACAGGGGGCTCAGTTACATAGAGAGCACTGGATTGGGTTAAAATCTGTGGAACACCATGAGCCGTCAATATTTGATTCACATTCCTGGAAGAGAAAGACTATACATTTTAAATTTGTATCTGCTAAAAGTGATTTTTGTGAATGTTTAAATGAGCTGTATGCAAGAAATTTATTTCAATTAATCATACATTTTCCCTGATATGTCAAAAGACATTAAGAAATCATGTTAATTTCAAATACGCATATCACTGACAACAGTAGTCCGGCCAGGATATTGTCATTGCAGCAAGTTGCAGCCCTCAACTGATGTTGATGTTGTCATGTTGTGTTTTGTTCTGATGATGTTCTGAAGTGTTTTTGCAAAATAAAAATAAAAATATTCCCAAAATCGTGCAGCCCTAGTTTCTCGTGATATCAGCATGTTCACATGTGTTTATTTTTTACAGGGACCAGATGCCACTGATGAGTGCTGACTTCAACATTCACAAGAGACTCTGTACATGAACATGGTAAAGTGAAAAATCAAACACCACCTTGGAAATGACAGGTATGTTATGTTTCAGGAATGACACAAAGTGCGACTGTTCAAGCCTCTGTCTTTAGATTTGTCCTTTGTTGTGTATTTTTGGATTACGTTGTGTTGTAAATAAATCCAAAGAATCTAAAAGCCATTCTTTTTTTAATCTCATTAAGGATAATTTTTGGCTTCAATATTTCATGGAAAAGAGGTTTTCCTCCTAGTGCAAGATATTACGCAGTACTCCTTCCCTCTCCAATAGAGAACCGAGGTTACATTAGTAACCAAGTACGTTTTATTGTTATAAAGTACATTCAATATTGTCTTAAAGCCAAAAGGTAGCAGAAGGTGCCTGACTGAAGCTGTGAAAAAGATTTTCTCTTTTGTACAGCTATTATATCTTGAGGAAAGGATGTCTGCAGTGGCCCATGCAGAATGGGATTCATTGTTCTTGATTTACCATACAGGGTAAGTAACTGAATCAGTGCCGAATGCAGATTACACACCCTACAGTCTCCAAGCACAGGTTATGGTTTTGTGTGTGGCACAAGGGTATCAAGACACAGCAGTTGAAAATGGGAATGTTAATTGCATCGCATGACGTGGGAGATCTGCAGAAGAGGAAAGTGGGGCTTCGTCTATTGGAAACAACAGAGTGAGGCCCTTAAATCAGCCAGTATTGTCTCTATTGTTTTTAGTTACACCGACTGCTTATCTGCCCTGAAGAAAGTCGATGGTATTCATGAATTCTTTGCTGGAAGTGTTTTGCAATAGACTCAGTTTAATTAATACAGCAGCAATAATGAAAACGCTGATGCATTTGTATGCAAATGCATAGATTTATATTTATACCTATCTTAATCTAAACCAAATTCACACACTACAGATGCAAATATACATCTTGTATAAAATAAATGCATTACTGAAACTAAGTTTTCGTTTCATTGAAACTACCATTACAGAGTACTGTGATATAACTGACGTTTTGGGACGTCTTTTGACCATACGTCAATATTCGCCTTTTTAGGGCCCCCTTAAACGTCGGTAGATGAGGTTATGGGATCCTAACTCTACCCCAGACCTAAACCTAACCCTAAACCTAACCCGTCACCTAACTGGCGTTAAAGGTAAAGCGTCAGTTGTATGACGGCCCGGGATCGCCATCTACCGACGTTTAAGGGGGCCCTAAAAAGGCGGATATTGACGTATGGTCAAAAGACGTCCCTAGACGTCAGTTATATGACTTTTTGGGATGAGACTGTGTTAGATAAAGCCCAAGAGAATAAAAGTAAGGAAAACTAGGAAGGGCACATGTATGATTATTAAAATAACATAATACAACAATTAAAGCTAAAGTGTGTATTTTTTTAGAACTAGCACCACCAAAATAATGTATAAAATTATATAATGTATGCACACACCACACAGATACTTAGGTTCTCAAGGTTTTGAGGTAGGCTATAACATTAAATAATTTAAAAAATACAAAATATATAGTTACTAGTGTGCTAGTCAATTTATGTTAGATAGGTCTCTATGCGAGAGCAGCTTCTTACAATTTTCAGCAATGTCTTGTCATCAGTGTAAAGCAAAAAGAAATGCAGTAGAGTCTCTAACTACTCATTCTCATGTATGTCTCTTGCTGACCTAGTAAAAGGCAGGCAAATATACAAAATAGGTTCACAATCAAAATTACTTTCACTAATTTGCTTATTCCACCAGCAGCTTCTTTTGCGAGCTGCTCAGTAGGCAGATTTACAGCCTATCAATAATGTGAGATAACTGCATATAACATGGAATTACAACCTCTGCATCAATAAAGTATAATAGCTAGTCAGATTACGTCTCTCTATTTCACTTCATTAATGCTGAAGTTGACTCAGAGGGCTTGGCAAGAGATGGAAAATGCCACCGGAAGATGGATGTTTGAAAGAGAAAAAAAACTGCTCAATATAGGCAACTTGCCCTGGTGTGATAAACATGCTCCATTTAAGAGCAGGTCCTCAAAGCCTTGGTCATTCTGACTACCCTCCTCAACCCAAACACGGTCAATGATGGTTTTCTGAGAAAAACTATATATGGAGGTCAAAGTGACATGGCTGGAAAGCCAAGCGAGTCATCACAAGCAAATATCACCACTATTAGGATAGGCTAGGGTGAGAGGAAAAGGGCAGGAGATTGACAGGAAAAGAGAGTGATGTGAGGTTTAATAAAATCGAGAGTCATCTGAACACCAATGAAAAACTTCCTGTCACTTAAATACAGAGATCAGACCAAGACTTTTGGAGCAAGTAGAAAGTTTGGATATAATTAATTTCATTGTCAGAGAACAACATGGAATGCAATGTTGACACTTTTACACTTTTATAATAAAGTAAAATTATTAATTTTTAAATGACATTAAATTTAACATTAAATGTAATATTCAACAATAATATTGATCTGCCTGCATTGACACTATCATACAAGAACTGAACTGAGCTGGACGATGACATCACGGTTTACTCCAGAGTGGCTATATACATATTCATAAAACGGTTAGATCCAATCCTTGGTTCTGATTGGTCAATAGGTGTGTTTTATTCATGATAAAACACGGCTAGGACCACTTCACTCAACAGTTCTATGTATCACTGCCCAACACTGCATTTCCTATGTTGTTTTTATTTGAGCTTTCATGCATATTACACATTGGAACGCTGTTGCTGTTCATGCTCAGGGACTATTTTTTTCTAGCGGAAGGAAGGCTTTTAGTGATTTTACTTCACGAAAGTTGCACAAATACATATTTTTTTATTGTGTGGTAATCGTTTTATAAAAGCAATAAGGTACTTGAGGCAAGTACTGTATTGTGAATAAGTAACAACGCCCTTCAGCCGTTACTTGTTAATGATACAGAACAGCCTCTTGTAAATTATTGCTTACATAAACTAACTAAATTAATAGCTTTTTTAAAACAAAAAAAAACATCAATTCATTTACTTAAGCTGGACTGTGACGCTATTTTCTTCTGAAAAATACATATATATATTTTTTTGCATTATTTTCCTGTTATCTCTGGAAAACTGCTTTGAAACAATCTATATAAAAAGCGTTATATAAATAAATGTGACTTGACTTGACTATTGTAATGACAAGGATAAATTGTAAATATTCTATATACAGTACACTGTAAAAAGTGATCAGTTGACTTAAAACTTAAAAAAGCAAGGAAACCTGGTGCCTTAAAATGAACATAACTTTTCTTTTTTCTTCTTCTTTTTTTTTCTAAGGGAGGAACCTGGTTGCCTTAAAATTATTAAGTTAAGTCAACTGATCATTTTTTACAATGTAGTCAGTGAGATGTCTAACCTACTAGCATTTTTAAAAATTGTATTATTTTAAATTGAACACACTGTTTAAAAACGCACTGATCTATATGTATGTAGAAATTGCACACACACCGAAACATTCAGGAGCATAGAAACCCTGTGAATGTTATAAATAAAACAGTGTCGCTACTGAAGACTAGCCTGGGTTTCCCCATTCTGCCTTGCCGCAGCGCGATTTTATTCGCGCTGCTAGGCAGTCTGGATACCATGAACCAAATTTTCCCCTGAAATAGGGAACCAATCACAGAACGGGGAGGGAGCACAGGCGCATTTGATAGACATTCATGGCAGCCAATAATACGGCTCTGGGAATTCATAGACCACGCCTCAAATACGAGAACATTTCCAGACCACGTTTCATTCTCAATGATACGTGGTCTGGTGTTAATATATTACATTTTTCTACGCTGTTTTTATCTTAACTTCATTATTACACAGAGATGCTATACAGACACAGGTAGTTCACACTCACAATCTCTCTCTCACCTCACTCTCACTAATTAATTCAAATTCATCCAAATATAATCTTCTTACTGCACAATTTTACTTCTAGATCAATTTTATTTCTTTTACTTCTGGGGGGGGGGGGGGGGGGTCTAATGAGAATGTAAACAGGCGGGACAAAAAATTGTATTTGGTAGTACATTAGCTAAAAAGATTAAAGCTTAAAGGAGCTGTATGCAGGATTGTGGCCAAAACTGGTACTACAATCACTTTCAAATTACGGTGCACCTTTCCCCATGACTCGAGGTTGCCGGATATGCTGCAGGATCCAGAAGGAACACAGGCTGCTACAAGAAGCATCCAATTGAAGTGATGAATCCTACACAGTGAGTTTTTTTTCTGTCAATTATTTATTTTGGACTCTGTAACAATTCACATCGAGTTTTTTGGGGTTTTGCAACGTTAGAATTTTTTTATCCGATTCCGACACGTTTGTATCTGCAGCTGTGGTTACTAGAGAAGAGCTGGCAACCTGAATACCGCAACACTGACTCTGTGATTGGAAGATCAGTGGAGGGTGCTGCATCAGAACAAAACACAATATGACAACATCGACTTCACTTTTTAAATGACAATAGCCTGACCGGATTACTGTTGTCAGTATTTTGAGTATTTGAAATTAACACGATTTCTTAATGTCTAGTGACATATGGGGGAAAATTTATGATTAATTTAAATACATTTCTTGCATACAGCTCCTTAAGCTATTTTTTTTAAAGTACGGTGTAAATATTGGTTTACAAATCAGGAGAGGAACATTGTAGAGGTACATCAGCTGCTTTGTGATCAGTGCTCTATCACTAGTTTCTAACCAGAGTGCAAGAGAAAGTCTCAGCCCCCTCTTCATCCCCATAGCAACCAACCAATCAGCCAATTACCGGTTGAGCTGAGGACTTACCCATTCATCACAAAGTTCTAACCATTACAAGGCATTCAAATGAAGCCTCAAAATGCAACAAGCAAAAATTCCAGGATTGCATCGCAATTTATCTATTTCTGTGACTGTACCTAAAGTGGTATAAAAGCTGTTCATATGATAGCAGCTGATAAGGATGACTTGGTTTCTCTGTGAGCATCAGGCAGGAGGGAGGTTATTGATGAATGAGCAATTACTCAAACATCTGCTGCCGCCCTGTTTGTTTTCCTAGCACTTCCAAAAAAATAAGATCCCAAAGGCGATTCCCTCCTCCCTCACCCACCCCGCTGCAACCAGCCCATCCCCATCTGGCTCAACCCAAAGTCACCCAGCTGCTCTACCTGCCTCTGGACAGTGCTATGGGCCCTAGAACAAGGAAGGAGAGAATCTAATGAGTGAAAGCAGCGAACAGGTCTTTGGCTTAGTGGAGGTGCTTCATTACTGAAGCATAATCGGAAGCAAGTGGCAGCTGTTCAAAATGTGTGAGGCAGAAATCTGGGGTTCTTGCTAACTCTAGAATGGATTGGATTCACTCCCAAGATTAGCTTGAATTGATCCACCTTATCTCCCTGTCTGATGTGCAGTTTAGACTGAGCTCCTGTTCCTTCCCTGTGTTGAGCTGTGATGCCTTGGGCTATGTCAAATGCCATTGATTTCTCCTGTTTCAGGGTTTAAAAGTGCCATGGCCACTCAGACAGACAAGCAAAAGAACCACAAAAAAAGATTGCTTGAAAATGAAGATGGATTGCTAATGTCATGTTACTTTCGTAAAAGCCTCATTTCAAAGTTAAGTTTGTTGCAAAGTTTCGTTTAAACGTCTCTCCTGCAACGCGCTTCGAACTGTAAAGACTTTCATTCGTCTGCCAACACCCACGTGACTGGCAGCTCAGAAACTTCCATCCAGGCACGAGAAGACAGCCACGCAACGGACCCGGGAAACCCCTTTGATGAAACACCGGCAAAAAGGGAATTCCCAAAGCAACGCAAAGACAAGCAAGTACTCTAGACTCCTAGCTGAACTGGTGCATTAATGTAAATTGAATAACCTGCCTAAGAAACGAAGGTTTAAATTAATGATTGATGGTTCGTTCAGGTCATGTCTTACGTGCATATAGAAACTTGAAACTTCAACATCTCACTCTGAAAACTCACTCTCTCTTTCCGCGACTGTATGAATGTGTGTGTGTGAGTGCGTTTGCGTTAGATATTAGTTTTATGTGTTTAGAATAGCTAAGAAAGTCTTGTTCATATTTGAAAAGATATTTGCCTTGTGTTGTGCTTTCAGATTTAATGTCTTGAACTGTTCGATCTAAAGTTACCTTGCTAATACATAGTGTTTCACTATAGATTGGATATTTATATCCGTTGCATAGGTTATAATTACGGCCCGTTCAAATGAACTCTAAACGAGTCATTTGCTCGGTTCCATAGTGCTCGGTTCCATTGTAAATCAATGAATCATTCCTTTTGAGATAAATTGGCCTTCCGGCCCCCCTTAAATACATTTTATGTATTGTTGTGTATTCGTTACATATATATATATATATATATATATATATATATATATATATAATACACATTTTAATATTTGTGTGTATATATTTTATTTATTTATATTTATATATCTATTATTCACATACACACAAATTTAACCTTATTGTAAAGTGTTACCATCAAATATGTAAACAATATTTACAAATTATTAACATTATCATATTTTAATGACATAATAATCTAATTAAAAATATAATATGCCAATATAATTAACAGAATTAACTCAACTTAATTGCATAACTCGTTAATTGCATAAACATAATTTAAAATACATTTAAACAACAAAAATAAAATACATTTTTAAAAGATATTTCAATGACATTATTGGCAAATGACATTACATAAAATAAAATAAAAATTAGATTGAGTCAAGCCTCAATGTAAAGAACAGGGGGTTGAGCACTTTTCAAAGCAAACTGTTAGTTGTATGTAAGTAAATCCAAAGACACAAAGTCCCAAAGGTATCAGTGAAAGTGTAAAGTGCCTTCATGTCTGGCTCTGTACTAGGCATGTCTAAACGTCCTTTTCATATTCTATATACTGCGATTGAAAGACCCCACTGTTTACCACCGGGATCATTTCACAGTCCAATCAGATGTGCATTCAAGTTCCTCTTTTTCACCATTGACCACCAACACCCCACCAACTGGGAGAAAGCCAGATATCTGTATGCATCTGCATGAGCACGGAAAGCACTTCCATCGAGCAGGTGCTAACAGGCAGGGAGAACCGAATCAAAAGAGACGGTGAATATCTTTGCAAGCCTCTCACCAAGAGGTAATCAGCGAGCAGCTCCTTTTCCACATTCAGATGTATTTGTTGATACGCTAGAGAGTGCTTGAAATCAAGCTGTCTTAAGAGTCTCTCTAAAACTAGATCTGTCACTTCTTAAAAAGATAGGCACACTTAAGGATATTTTTGGAACATGGTGAACATGCTCCATTTACATTGATTTTACACGAAACATGTAATGACAAATGTGTTTACAACAACAAATTATATTAATACAGAGGACTTACAAGAACGTTTGTATGATGTGTTTCTCTTTTATAACTCTAGTTGCATACTTAAGTCAACACTGGTAGTGACAATAAGTAAACAAAGTAGAGTAACCAATAAGTACATTTACATATTATTAGATCAGATTTTTGCATATACGAGCTACAGTCTTCATCTCTCTGTCCAAGCATACAAGGCACAACAGCTAATCAAATATTTAAAGGGTTAAAATAGTCGTCTGTGTTTTTCAGAGCAAGCGCATAATAGCAAGACCAACTATAATGTGATAAAAATGTATACATGCTGGACAAAGTTCTACTAAAAATTGCATTATCTCATTCCTGTTAGTCCAAAAGTATGATATGAGTCAGACTAAAGCATTTACATTACATACAATTTTTATAAATTAGGAGCTTGTGTTGGGTGCCATTTTGATTGTAACTGACGGTTCTGTTGGTCTCTTTGTGATTTTGATATTGCTCCACTTTTAAATGGTGTATTTTTTTTGTATGTGGAGACTAGAGAAGGGAGAACATAACCAGAAGCAGCTGCTTGTGAACAGCGTATCAGAGTTTGCCCTGAAACAGACCTCCTAAGTGTAACTTACTGTAAGTTACCACTGGCCAACAGCTTTCAATGAGAGTACTGTACATGAAAGGCTAAACATCTGGATATAAAGCTAGGGGATTGACTCTACTAGAGCATGCTTGGGTAATTTTAGCAATCTGTTAGCAATGCTAGTTTTGACAAAGAGGAAAATACTTGTATTCCTGTAAGAGTTGGGTGCTCATTGAAGCTTATTCTGGCTAAAAACTGCCCACTTAAAGGGTACATATCATGCTTTTAAATCATTCCTTTTTACATATAAATTATACATTTGTGGTCTATATAAAGCGAAACTGCAATGCTTGGGTCTGAATTGCTCATTATTATAGCTCCACAGGCCCCTTTTCTACACCTTTTCAGATGTGCGTCTGTGAGCAACTCGTTTTGGAGTGGCCTCTTTAAATAAAAAGGAGATGTGTCATACCCCGCCCGCTCTCCAGGACGCTGATTTCACACTCGTTCGGCCATTTTTGTAGTTTGATTAGAGATATACGATTATATAGAGTCAAGGATAATTTTTATTCACACGTTAACAAAATTGTCAACAACAACGGAAGACTTGTCCATCAAGCTTTACATGTTCGAGCCAGAGCGAGCGAGTTGAAAAAGAAGACGACGAACCTGCAGAACAACGTCTTCATATGGATGTATTGTAGTGGTATGTAACTGTATTGTGTTATAAGTGAAAGTCGATTATTTCTCTTGTTAAAACAAGCACACTAACAAGATAAATGACTACGGTCTAATCTTACCACTAAATATCTGTATTGATAATATGATACAGTATGTTTTGAAAAGCATCAGAAAACACAGCAGCTATGACAATGACAATTGATGAAACTCAAGAACAATAATACTGCAGACGTGTAACGTTACTTCAAAACAAAAACAAAGAAAGATTAAGGTACTGCTAAACCATGACCACCACGTGTTTTAAGCAAGTAAAGTACTTTATTTTATATAACTATATTTACAGCTTATCGAAATGCTCTGTTCTTCATTTCCAAAGATAGAAGGAATTGACCCCTCATTCAGACGAAGTCAATCGACAAACCCTTTCTAACCCATTCCAAACCTCCCTGTATACAAGTGGAGGTTGTTGAAGTTGGAATCCTTAAAGTGCTTAAAGTGCATCATTGAGTTTGGACTACAAAATCGGAGCAAGAAATAAAAATGGCGGATTGCTCGAAGTGTTGGGCCGGGAGTCAATGTCCGTATTTGTCAGTTCCGCTTAAAATATTGTAACGTAATTGTTCAAAATATGTCATAAATAACAGAAAAATCTGACAGGTTGCAAAATATGACCAAAACAGAATATAAAGATATAAACGAAGCACCTGAAGAGAATAATTTCAACTTTTCTGTACTTACAAACACTTCAAATATACAAAAAAAATGTAAGGGCTAATAAGTGGATTTAGCATGATATGTCCCCTTTAAACAGAAACAGAGCTGATCAAAATGTCAAGCAACTAATATAGAGTCATGTGAAATTGACTATACAAAACAAATATGACTTGTCTCTTTAAAAGACACTAAAAACAGCAGAAAATGTGTGCAGAATTTGAGGTCAATTTCCTACCACAGTTGGACACAAAAGACTCTAATTTTAATAAAACCAGTGGATGAGTACATTTGTGCTCAATATAAATACCTGAAGAACTCCATGAAGGAAAATCCATAGCCGTGCTGTTCAGCAATCCCAGCACAAACTACATTAGCAGATGCTCCAATCAGTGTCCCATTTCCTTTCATAGAAAGAGAAGAAGAAAAAAGAATGACTATCTTGGAAAACTCTAAAAGCCTGAATAAACATAGACATCCTGAGGTTTTGTAAATGTTTAAATAGCACTACATGTCCTCTTCAAACACAGCACTGCACAAACATGGATCTTTATAAATCAATATTAGAATTGATTTGGTGCCAATGTGCACAGCAGATTTTGTTATGCTGATTGCAATTTAAAGTTCTCCACTGTGCAATCACTCCTGTTAGAGTGTCAGCAATGAAATGACCTTCAGTGCTAAATTGCAGAGGTGATTAAGGGTTTCTTTTTGTCCTTAGGTAATGCATGGCACAAAGAGGGACTTCTGTCCCAACTCAAATCACAGGTATAATAGTTTTCTGATGAAGGACAGAGGTCGTCAATTCATCAATAGCATGTCTAAATGTTTACTGTGGAGTGTCTAGACGTGTTCTTCAGTTTATTGTCCTGCCTCTGATCCAAGTGTCTTCATCAGTTGTAGTACGGGGGAGATTCACAGAAATTTAATCCCACACCTCAATCTCATAAAACTTGCAAAACTGGGATGAAACTGCAAGTGTGATGTGCCTTTAGAAAATGGGACAACCCGGTCTCATCCCAAGACGTCATATAACTGACGTTTTGGGACGTCTTTTGACCATACGTCAATATCCGCCTTTTTAGGGCCCCCTTAAACGTCGGTATATGAGGTTATAGGATCCTAACTCTACCCCAGACCTAAACTTAACCCTAAACCCAACCCGTCACCTTACTGACGTTAAAGGTAAAGCGTCAGTTGTATGACGGCCCGGGATCGCCATCTACCGACGTTTAAGGGGACCCTAAAAAGGCGGATATTGACGTATGGTCAAAAAACGCCCCAAGACGTCAGTTATATGACTTTTTGGGATGAGACTGTGTTAAATGGGAAGCTTCTGTTTTAGACTTTATTTCTGTTTTAATTTACATTCCCCTATTATTCAAACGCCTTTTCTATGTTGTCTTGGATTGTAAGTGAAGATAGTCCATTATATAACAATATATTGTTAACTTTGATCATAAGCATAGTTTTAAACAATCATAACTGCATGATAATTCATTATTTCAATGTATATTTTAAACAAATTACAACATAATGCAAGACAATAAAAATACAACAAAATTTGTAGGCTAATATGAAGGCTCTTGATTCCTATTTCCTTCACAAAAGTATTGGCAAAACATTTTCAGTTTAATTCCTAAATGTCTTATAGAGGTTGAAGTTTCTAAAGGCATGTTTACAGCCATCAATATGTCATTTCCTAAAGGACATATTTCTTAAAGTATGTTTTTTGGCCTTGTAGACGAATGGTCTTGATATGAAATGTTCACATTTTAAAAGGTGTCCATGTGACAACAAAACCAGAAGCCTGCCTTGCATTCCATGGATCGATACTAGAGCTAACACATCTCCTGTGATTAGACTGTAGGTCTGCCACAACTCTCTCCGTGTCCTTAGAGCCAAACAGGCAATGAGGCATTTTCAGATGGCCTTGTAAGCATACAACATTTGTAAATGTAGAACAATCTATTAAAATCTCTTGTGCTTTGAAAGCAAGTGGCACTGAAAAACTACAGCTTATTAGGGATGACACAATGTAATAAAATAAGCCTGTTTTCTGATTTGAAAATATTAAATTAAAAGCATAAAATAAGGTATATATCACAGAACAAGTTAGGGCGAAGTAATTATTTCTTTGCTTAGCGAAGGTGGCTTGCAATTCAAATGAAATTCTACGAAGGATGTCTTCTAAAGGCTAAAGGCAGTGGAATTTTCAGTTCATCAAACCTCTTAAATCAAGGTTGCTGTAATAGTAGGTTTATTTTAAAATGCAGTAATATAATACAGGGGGGAAAAAATTTAACTGACCTCCAAGGCAAGCTCCCATTGCCAACGCAAAAATGAGAGGTTTGACTGGTAGGTTGACATCAGCATCTTGACTGAGGTCTATAAGCACAGGAATCTATTGGGGGGGGGGGGGGGGGGACAAAATGAGATGATGGATGGATGGACACAAGGCATGAATAATCAGATCATAAGCAATGCACATGAAGACTGAACAATTATGCAATGCCTATTTCAAACAGTCATCTGTCAAAAACTAAGCATTGTAAATGTCATGGTCATGAAGAGTGTTATATTCCACAATTTTGACAGCCGTTCAACCCATTAGCAGATTGAGTCATATTCTACTACTGCACAAGTCAACAAGAAAATCAATAGTGGATGACATTAGATTTGTTCCCCCTTTTTCCTCTCTTTCTGCACAGACACACAGTTAAAAAAAAAAACAGCAAATGAAAACCTCATGAAACACAATGTATGAGCCAAGCTTCACTGCACTGGCCCAGGCATGAAATCTACACAGATATAAACAAGACAAAAACACTTATGGCTCCACAATGGCTATAGATATACTTATCATGATCATATAATGGTGAGAAGAAGAGCATGCATCCCTGTGGTGACAAAAAGAAGCACGCATGCATCCATTTCTCATAAGCATTCGATCTACCAGTGTAGCTTAATTTAAAGATTGCATATTTGGAGAAAATGACTCCTGCCTCGAAGAATTCAGTGTGTAGCCACTTGTCTGCGACACGCTGGCCTCCCAGCTAACAGCAGCTTCAGCTGCAATCGACTTGAATAAATTACACAGCACAACTGTGATTACATTTTCTACTACATTTGCCATCCGGTTCATTCAGCCGTGGCATCACCACCGAGGATGAGAGGGCACCAGGAGCTAAAGCAACCATACACTTGTGCTGACAAGAAAATAGCAGTTTTATGTTTGCAGTGGAGCGCAAATAGCAAATTTTGTCTGTGTGGAAAATCCTAACTTGACACAGGTGGCATAGAAACATTTTCGCAGATCTTAAACATGATCTCGGTAATCATACATCATATTAGCCTATTTGTTCAAGATTCAAAATTGTATGTAATGTTGATCAAGCGACGCGAATACTTTTTGTGTGAAAAAACAAACAAAAATAACGAGTTTATTCGACTATTTCGTTTCTTCCTTGTAGGCCAGAAACGAGATTTCCTTAGATTTCCACGACGCATGCGCGAGAATTGCGATCTGAAGTAGTGTAAGCTCAAAGCCAGTCATATTAGACTTTCTCTGGTAAGCTGGTGTAAGCAGATCGCAATTCTCGCGCATGCGTCGTGGAAATCTAAGGAAGTCTTGTTTCTGGCCTACAAGGAAGAAAAGAAATAGTCGAATAAACTCGTTATTTTTGTTTGTTTTTTCGCACAAAAAGTATTCGCGTCGCTTGATAAACATATAGTTGAGCCACGGTAGTCACTTGGGATATTTAAACATTTTCTTCATTGACTTTCTGGGCCGTCAAGAGGCAGTCCTTTAGGAGCCAATGTGGTAGTTATACAGCTCTCAAATTTAATCAAAAATATCTTCATTTGTGTTCCGAAAATGAACGAAGGTCTTACGGGGTTGGTACAGCATGGGGGTGAGTAATTAATGACTTAATTTTCATTTTTGGGTGAACTAACCCTTTAAAGTGTTCACCCAAGAATAGATTTTCTGTCATTAATTGCCCGTGTCGTTCTAAACACGTAAGACCAAATGACGATGCTGCCTATGGGTGGGACAAAAAGCTCTTGGATTTCATCAAAAATATCTTAATTTGTGTCTTACAGGTTTGAAAAGATGTGATGGAGAGTAATTGATGACATAATTTTCATTTTTGGGTGAACTACCCTTTTAAAGTACATGAGCAATGAGATTTACGTAACAGTAATCATACTTTTTGGTTAAGCTAGTTATGAGGTCTGATACTAGCATACTAGCATCCATACCTCTTTTCAAGAGGGCAGTTCAAAATAACTGAATTCATGCTGATTTTTGTTGTTGGTGGAGTTCGAAACAGGTACATTCTGTGCTCAACAGAAGTTAAGCGTGTTTCTAACTGCATGGCCTTTTAAGATTCAGATTGTTAGAGGGCACTGCTGAGACGTTTTTTTTTTTTCTGTATTTATACAGTGACAAGTCCTGCAAAATCAATGCGATCCATTACCACCACAGGTGTATGCTGAGCTCCAAGTCCATTTCACCCTCTTTATCTCTTCTTTTTTGACAAAGCGAGAGAAAGAGACAGGCAGTGAGAAAGAGAATGAGACAAAATGAGAGAGCTGCTGGTCAACCAGTGGTCAACTAGTCCAACAACCGACTAGTCGAACAGTAAGACATTTATGTAAAAGCTCCCTAAGAAACATATATAATCAGGGTCAGATTAACTGACTAATTAAATGAATCAACTAGTCTTTCAGGCAACCTAACAACTAGTTTTAAAAATATGTAGTTTTGCATATCCCTACTACACATGAGAGACGAGAGAAAGAGAGAATGCAAGTGAGAAAAGAGGGCAAAATAGACAGATCAAATGAAACGTGTGGAAAATGCTGGAGAAGGAGGAAATGAAAAGGCTTTTGAAATGCTAAGTGATTTCTGGAGTGACTTGTCTCTTCATCTGCCCTGCATTCTTCCCTTCTGCTCATTTGGCAGTGAGCGATTGGCAGCACAGCTCTGTCTGTTTGGTGGCATGTTCATCATATCAGCTCACAGCACGTGTTCCTTCATGATACACATGATTCATGCACTGCTCTGATAGCACATCATCACTCACTATACTGTTCCTCACACGTATAGAGGATAAAATGCACCAGGGACACATTTTCACCTATTTGTCAACAGAACATGGGCAGTTGACACGACATGACAAGCAGTGACAGCAGTGTCCTGCAGCGTGACAAGCTCTAAAACTATTTGAAAAAACAGATTTCTAATTAATTTATAAATGCACAACAGCTCCCGTCTTCTACATTTTACTTTGTTTGCAGGAGTTAAATTGAATGTGCCGATGCAACCTTAAAAATAAAAAGTTAAATATAATGGAGAAGATAGTGTGATTTTAGAGCTAGTTTTGTCTTATCTTTGGTTTATGAGCAAATAATTGACAGAGTGCGTGTGTTTCTTACCATAGTGGCAGTGAAGGGAATGTTGTCTATAAGAGAGGAGGCCAGCGCTGAGACCCACATGACCAAAATGATGGCGATGGCCAACCGCTCATCCTCTGGCACTGCCTGGGAGAGAAGATAACAATAAAATATGTCACAACCAAACACACACATACACAAACCCCATCTCTCTGTCAGTCACAAGGCCTATAGATGCCAACACAAAGGTGGGAGGCTTGCAGACAATGTGTTCATGACACAGTCACATTGAATTCATTATTTCACGGTCTGTTGCTTTCATAAACCAAAACACAACACCATAAATGTACACAAGCAAAAATAAACACACTTTCTAACCATATGCCTGTTTTTCATCCTGATATTATCTGTGAAAAAAACACCGTAACGCTGTTTTATATGCATGTACGGACGCTTTTTATTAAAACGTGGATTTGTTTCAGTCGTTTCCCCATTATTCTTCTCTATGGTTGTTTATCTACTGTACATGGTCAGATTTTAGGGGTTCTGGTGCTGATGATTGGATTGAATGCATGAGAGCTCCACAGCAGCACCTGTCACGAATAATTACGGTGATTGTAAAAGGCCCACACACCAAACACAAGCTGACGGGTCCATCAGAGTGTGATCGCCAGCCAGGCAAAGCTGGACACTTCCAGGCCAGTGAAATCTCTCTATTTATGACTTAACACAGCCCCACTACTGGATCAAAAAGATAACAATAATTTCAGCCAGCCACATTTTTTAATGAGGTTCATTTGACCGGTTTACAGTGTTCAGTGTACAGTGCTCTTAGAATTATGGTGTACTTTTTCAGGGGCCTTGGATTTGTCCTATTTATTCCTTTATATTCATCACATCATTATAAATTTAATATGAAGCAAGATTTTTTTATTTTTTTTGAAAATCAGACGAAAAAACAAAAGTACAAGACTGTGTATTTCAATGAGGGAAAGAAAAACAAATCCTTGAAGCATCGAAAATGAAAATCAAACTAAAAACAATGGAGAATTATAACTATTTATTTAAAACAATAGAGAAGTATAAAACCATTGTTGGTACTATAAACCCCTGGAGATTCCTGGATTCCGTATATTTCTGGAAATATATATATAAAAAAGCAAATACTCACTTTTATCAACAATGCTGTCTGCTCCCCAATGTAGTCGATGAGCTGCAGCTGGGCTAATGCCTTTAAATAAACCAAAGAGAAAATAAAGCCATAGACCAAAAAAACTAAACAATAGACATTTAATCTGACAGTCCTGATTTTCCATTCTTTAAACAATGGAAGTGTGATGTCAAAATTCATCTATTTTTTGTCTAGCTGCTTGTGGTGGACACTATAAGTGATTGTAAATGCTGACTCTGCTTTATAGGGCAAACAGTTTATCTTGGAGAAGCATTAAGCTCCCCACTGGGCCCAAGGGGTGGTCTTCCCTGTGTGAATACTCTCTTCCTAACAAAACAAAGGATTAAACCAACACAAACAGCAAACCCAGCATTTACGCTGCTGACATGCTAACTTTTCCCTTACTTAGACTTCCAATCTCTAAGTCACCCTCTTTCTCGCTCTTTAGTAAAGAATGTGATGCATAAAAATAAACATAACACACTATTATATGCACAATTAAATATTTCTTTGTTGTTTACTAGATGTACATTGCATCTGTGCGTTCATTCACTCTCGCTCCTGCATTAGTAAACTTTGTTTTTTCATGAACACATCCAAACTAAATTGCTAGCCTACTGAGATTTGCTCTAATCGCGATACAAAACAGTGTCTGTAATGACAACATTTTGTCAACTAGTTTTGGCTAGATTATAAAGATTTTACTATAAAATAGACATCTATAAGCTTTTGTTGGACAGTTTATGCTGTTAAATAAACTATAAAAAATATATAGTATTTTTTGTCAAAAATAAACTAATCAACTGTTATAGACATAGTATTTGTTCAAAAGCAAGCTATATCAAAATAATGAATCCTTAACTTTGAAATATGTATGATAAAATGTATTGGCCTACTGTAAAAAATAATACTTTTTAAAGATATTTATGTAAAAAGACAATTTTCTTTTCAAGATGTCTCCAACTATATCTTTGAACCAATAACCTATTTGAACAGGATTTGTTTCCAGTTATGACAAAGTGTGCTTTTGACTTTCATTTATATATATATGATTAAATTTATTTTAATTTAATTTAAATTTTCACAATTTAAAAAAAATCTATTGTTTTATGTGAATGATTAGGCAGGATGATTTTCAGGTCATTTTGAAGCAAAAACTCGACAACTTCCATTAGTCAAAAGTCTTGTGGGCAGATATTCAGTATGTTCAGTAAATAAAGTTTCAGTAAATAAAGTTTCCTTATTTCAGAAACTTTTTTTTGTCAATAACCATGCATAAACAATATTCTCTTAAAAATACAAAAATGTACATACATGTTGCTCACATATTATGGTAGCCCTGTTTGTGCTAAATAGCATAATTTCACCTGTGCCATTAATATGTTTGTAAGCAAACGAAAAAAAAGCACAAATGTCAGGGCATGTCAAAACATCTCAAGGACCCCAAAATCACATTAGACCCCAGAGGGTTAAGCATGTCTGTGTGCAGTTTGTGAGCATTACCATACCTCCATAAGCACAAAAAGAGCAGCAAAGAACAACAGGGTGGCCCATTCCACTCTGTGAAGTATGATCTCAAAGTCTTGAATGTCAGCCAGCACCAGTAACCACAGAGCCCCCAAGATAGCGATCCAACCTGAGGGACAAAACAGTACATCAAGCCAAGATCACTGGAAAAGAACCGAGAACACTTTGAACACAACTGCAATTTTACTTCCTGTTGTAGCACGTAAAGGATTTAAGATAATGGAATCCTGGAAAACAGCCGACCGGTAGTTAATGCAATGCATCAATCATATGTTATGCCTCTATCTATCTTGCCTTCCCATGACCACAAACACATTCTAATCAGCCGACCACAGTGGTCCTAAATCTAGTATTCCACTCACACAAAACCTCAGTCAGTGGGAGAGAGACCAAACAGCGGCATTCAATTAGAAACACAGTCCAGCCACCTCACAAACAGACTCATAAACGCTCTGCACATCGATATACTGACACCACAGGAATTCTGCAACGCCACAATGGACTACGGGTTGTCAGGGTGTAAGAATAATAGGCCTAAGCCAGTAACTGGATCGTCTTCATTAAAGGCTTCTGTGATGTGTTCGACACTGATCTTATTACCTCAGTCTAAATAAACGATGGGAATTGCAACTACAACGGAACAGAACATAAATGTGTCAGTTTACTTTCCTTTACTATCAATGTTGAAAAAAGTGGTGCTGCTTAATATCTTTGTGGAAAGAGTGATACTTTTTTTTAGTTCTTTGATGAACAGAATATTTTAAAGATCGTTTTGTCCATAAATAGTCAGTGGGTTTTGGTGGGAATTTAAAAAAGTAAACATTTTTCAAAAATATACATTTTCATATATATATATTTTCATATGAACGTTCAACAGTAAATATCATAGCAAAAAAGTAATATCAATCTGAAAAATCTACCAAGAATGGAGGTGAAATTAAAAAGGACATTAACAATGATTGCACAGACTAGCTGATGTACCGTTTCCCAGAAGCCTCTTGGAATAAATACATGCACCATGTGATGTCAGATAGGAACAAAATGTGTGAGTCACTAAAGCGAGACTGATAATACGGCAGGACGTGGGCCAGTGTTATACTGCTGCATCACATGCGGTGGTGGAAGTCCATCATAATAAGCATGCCATTTAGAGATCAGGGCTGTGCACAAGTAATGCGTCACATGTCAGCCTTTGACCTTTACTATAATAGCCACAGAAATCCAGGCTTTATTCCTGGACCTACATATTACACGCAACTCTTTGATGTTGAACATTAAAAAAAAAAAATGACATGCTGCAAATGTTACGACAAACGAACAGAAGCCATAAGTGCAGTTAATGAATGCTTACATACTGGGAGAAACATTTACAAGCAGTAAGATCAGATTTTGAAACGTATTTAAGTGCAAGTAGTAGATTATCATCTCTAGGTTGTGTTTTACAGGAGCAACCATTAAGAGGACATTCATTATACAAGAAGAGCATCCAGGTAAAATGGTTCCAGGAAATATTATTCCCGAGTACACGGATTGTCATCATTTATCAAGACAAAGCAGTGAAAGGGAAAATGTAATTTCTTGTTATTTTGCATGTATTTGTTAATGCAGTATTGATATTTCCATTGAATATAACTCCTCAATGTACAAAGAATACAAATATGAGACCTTGAACAGTTTATGGTGTTCGATTGGTGCGGGGTATATGAGTGCATTTGGGCCTTGATTTAAAAACAGGAACGCGTAGTGCAGACTCTGACAAGTTCAGTCCTTGAAACCGCATGTTTTGAACAGATGGTCACATATACACCATCAAAGCTTTGGGGTCAAAATTAAATTATCATATATCAAGACAGGCCCTTTGTCTGGTGGACACTCAGGAAACCAGGTTTTGTGACCACCAAGGGGCTCATTGGAAGTGGTTCTCAACTGGGGTGCCACAATCAAAAAAATGGGTCAAAGGTATGGGGAAAAAATGATTAATGCAAACAATCAAATTAAATGAAAATTATTAAACATATAAAAATGTTTATATTTGTTGATATTTTGGCATAAATGTATTAGTTACATGGTAAAATTGAGCATAACAAGGTGCCAACATTAAAATACCAGCCCGCTCTCATCCTTTAGCGTCACATAGAACGCTATATGACAAAACGGCGCTATACTACGCACATGGCACCCTTTATCGTTAATATTCACGCGAACCCAAGGCGTCATAAATCCTTTAGCGTAATATGAGACTACCCTACCCTACCCGACACCTAAACCTAACCATCACAGCACGTGTTATATTAACGATAATGGGTGCCATGTGCGTAGTATAGCGCCGTTTTTGTCATATAGCGTTCTATATGACGCTAAAGGATGAGAATGCGTTGAAAATACACGCATTGAAAAAAAGTTAAAATGAGTCAACTACAAAATTTGATTTTAAAGAGGCGATATTATGCCGTCTCTATGAAGCCCCTCTTTCCGAAAAAGCACAATGTGCTCTGATTGGTCGGCTGGACCATTGTGCTGTGATTGGTCAACCACTTTGATCATGTTTCGGAAATGTCACACCCTTACAATAACCGCAATGTTCAACACACTATTAACACACCTCAATCAGACTCAACCACCTCGTTTTTACGTTTGCCTTGGCCTGGAAATATTTAAATGAGGATTATTGTGATATGTACTTGACGAAGAAAAGTCGAGACTACAATCAAGGCGTTTGATGGAGTTCAGAAACAGTGCGCATACTGATAAAGAGAATAACTCCCTTTGGAGTGGATTGTGCGTTAGAACTTTGCAGACCTTTTTCAAGCTCAAACAGCAACATTACACACTAAAGAAAGTTTAAAATGTAAAAAACACAATAGGTCCCCTTTAAGACAGTTTATTATTATTTATTAAGTCGATAAACAAGAACTTTTTGGGGTCCTAAAGCAAAACCCACTGCTTGGGCCGAGCAAAGTGAGGTCATCCATAACATTTTGTACCAATGCTCTTTAAATTTAAGCCCAGTAAGGATAATTGTGTGCAAGAATGTTCCTCCAAAGGTGAAGGAAGATATTTTAATTTCGTTATTAGCCTGCATAAACTTTGCATTCATGAAAAACTCACCATTCTCACTATTATTGTGACATCAGAAAGAGCCATAAATGTCAACTCAAAATCTAACCCACACCACTCAAAGCAGAATAGTGAATTACTGAGCAATTATCTAAAGACCCCACTTCCACCAGAAAGGCTATTCCTGTTAACCAGACAGAGGCTTTGAACTCCATCCAGCGATGCCAGTAAGTGAAGTGCCTCAATAATAAATGAATAAAAAACCTGGACAATGGTCAAACCATTATTATTCATGCTTTCCACATTTATCACAAAACACCTCATGCACGCACACATGCTTTGGGATTATGACCAACCCTGGTCAGTAAATACTGAAACAAAATGATAGGCCTATGCTATAAATCATATTGGAGACAGTGTTTCCAATTCAAACAAAATTTGATTAAACAGGTGAGTGCTAGAGATTGCCTGTGGGAAATCATTTAATAAGGGATGAGAAGGAGGATGAACAGAGGAAGAGTCAAAGAAGACAGGAAGAGAAAACAGAAAAAGACAGAGAAGGGTTCAGATGCAGTCAGAGAGGAAACAGATGTACTGTAATTGTGGTGGGTTGGTAATGATGGTTGATTTAAACAAGGCAGAGATCATAAAAGGCAATGTTGTTGGGAATATCCAAATGATGGAAGACAAAGTTTTGTAACTGGTTATGGGAATCTCAAAGTCAAAAAAAAAATGTAATGTCAATTTTTGCAATCAGGATGCAATTTTAATACATAACTGCTACGTAATACAAGTTGAAATTAACTGTAAAAATAAGACTCTGACCCTTGCTGTTATAAAATGAAATGCACTATCATTTTTGGTTTATACCCAAAATGGATATTTTAAAATAATTGTAGTTCCAAAATCAAACTCCAGTTTCCCATCAGAGTCTGAATATCCTCTCATCTAATGAAAACCTAGGAGAATGAAAATAATGAAGCTTTAATCTCTTTGAGACTGTGATTATAAAGTTTGTTCTTATAAGATTATAAAAATCAAGGACAATCAACTTAATACTTAAATTTTAAGAAAAGGTGGAGACTGACAAATTACATTTACTTGAATACTTAACTTCAGTACACACTTTTTGGGTATCTGTACTTTACTTGACTATAATGTTTAATATTAATATTTTATTATTTAATATTTTATATTTAAATATTTTTTATATATTTAATATTTTACTAGTAGTATCTGTACTTTCACTCATGTAAGGAAGTTGTGTACTTTGTCCACCTTTGATTATAAGTATATTTTTGATGCATTAAGTAGAATTTGGGGTCAAACACAACATGAAAACTTTCACGTTAACTTTCACATCAGTTGGATACCGTTAGTTTTTTTTTTCTCCAGAGAAAAGTAACAACACGTAATTCACAATTCACCACCAGACAGACAGATCATCTGACTTTAAAACACTTTTTTTAGATACAAGCATCCTTTTCTCGAAGAGTAAATTATGCTCAACGATTTGGATGGCACACACACACACACACACACACACACACACACACAAGCACTGTAGCTCATGCTTGTTGTGAAATGAATCCCAGAATTCTTCCACACTGGCATTGGGACGGTTTTGTCACAACACAATCCAAAAAAAAGTAACTTTTGATTTGCTTTCTGCTTCAGTGTTCCCTCACGGCATCCAACTGAAGATGGGGGAGGAATTGGGAGCCTTCAGCAGTGCACAGCACAAACAGAGCAGAAAAATGAGAAAGAAAAAGAGAGAGAAAAGGGCTCTGCAATTAAAAGAAGTTTGCAAAGAAAGAAACCTTGGAGGCTCATTCATCATACCCAAAACAACACAGGCATTCCAGACCGTTGAGTGAGACACAAACACCACCTCATCATGTTCTTCTTTTTAAAGCAAATGTGTTTTCACAAGCACCCTTTTATAAAGAACCCTCTCTCTCTCTCTGTGGATCTTCCAAAAAGAAATGAGCTGTTGTGTGTTTTCTACTTTGATTAATCTTCCTCTGTTTCCTCATTCATTATTTGGTGGTACAGCTTTTGTACTTCCCAGGAGATAAATTATGTCTTATTTTTTTAATTTAGTTATTTATAAATAAATGACTACAGTATATCAAGAGCTGAGATACATTAGTAATATCCAATATGCATGTGTTCCAGATATCAAAGGGGTCACGAACTGACTTTTTAAATTTTATTATATTGTTGTCTGAGGTCAACTTATGACGTTCGCTTGTTTTTTTGCATTCAAAAACATCAAAATGAATAAGTAATAGGCTATTTTGTAACCTAGTTTTGAGCCTAGCTGAAAAATGCTTGTGTTTTATGGGCGTCTCGCACTGAAGACTTGGAAGTAAACAGTTTTGCATATTATAATGGGTTTCAACTCACTCGTCGATGCACTTGGGGGAAATTGTTTTGAAAACATCCAATGTTGTAAAATGGCAACCGGAATGATTCTTCCATACATGTTCGGCCCAGAGTCCGTGTGTTGCACAATTCCTGTCAGATCCAATATAGACGGCACAGCACCATTCTTTACTCTTAATCGCAAATCCAGTCTTGCTTACAAAACAATCCTCAGTGAAATGAAGCCAACAGACGGACAATGTTTTACCTCATCAGCTGGAACGTCATTAAAAATAAAGTTTATCCATTAAATCCTATTGGAATCCAGAGGAAGCATATGCAGCGACTGTCTTCTTCCACAAGGCACTGCTCAATATTTTGTATCGCTCGGTAGCTCGATCCGGTTTGTCATCACGAGGTAGGCGTATGTTATTTAGCTGTGCGTGTAATGCGTGAATCGGTGGGTGGGGCTAAACCGGCCATGTTGAAGTAGGCGTTGATCTTCTTCTGCGAGGGTCGTGTTTTATCCTCTTTGACGTCATAGTTCCCCACTTTGAAAAAAAAGTCGTTTGCTGGGGCTGGTGTCAATAAAAGCTTTTATTGGACTAACAAGGACGTTTTCAGTTCTGAAACTTACAGGATATTCTTATAATATGACGACCTCTTAGATGTTAAAAGCTCAAGGAAAATTTGATTTCTCAGTTCATCACCCCTTTAAATGAAATGTTATCTAAATTTAAATAAATTAATAATACTTCATAGTCACAGTACGGAAAAGTTTTTGGTTAAAAATGACCAAAACTCAATATGCATACCTTCAGATGCATCACAACCGATGTTAAAAGTAAAGTTGATGGTGTTAGAGAGGCAAGAGTTCCGCAGTACATGTTTAAACTCAAGACATATCTACTGTATAGCCTAAAGCTGCTTTATTTTACATTGGAATGAATTAATCATGACTGACTATGAATAAAGTATTTCTCCCATGCTAAATTACAATTTCCGATTTTTTTTATTTTATTTTTTTGTAATACTGTATCCACTGCACTAAGTGTCGGTATATTCCGAGACAACAGTCAAATCAATAAGTACTGTTTACTGCAACAAAAACAAAAAATGACTTGACAAATGTTGACCTCTAACCACATAACCAAATAATGATTAACACAAGATTCTTAAATTAAATGTAGCATGATGTATTCTAAAAAACTTTTTTAAGAGCATCTAAATAACTTTACTTTCAGAGTAAAGGCACAATGAGGATATAATTGATATATTTCCTACTATAGAACCTATAGAGATTACCATTCAAAGCCTTTTTTTCTCTTAACACTCTTTGAGTGACTTAAAATCGTGAAAACTCCCCAGATGCACTGTTACTGCTAATGTTGTTCATAGAAATGTGCTAATGTTCTCTAGTCAATTATAGAATAATCAAATTGTAATTACATATTTTTTTCTGGGAAATGGATGGCCTTGGGGCCTAAGAATCATTTAATTGTCACAAATGTGCTTTTTGTTGGAAAGTCGTGCGGTGCTCTGTGAGCGCAGTGTATCCTGTGTGCTTCATTGCTCTCCAGCAGGCACACTGTATCCTCGCCCATGATTAAATAATCAATATAAAAGGTCAAACGGAGTGGTGATGTGTCAACCTAATGAAAGTCTAATGACAGTCATTTGCAACCCATGCTGGACGACCCTGGTTTTGATCAGGAGGAGGAACTGAGAAGAATTTGAAAGCAGAACCACACTGGGGTTTTTTTTTTTTTTTAATGAAATGTACAGTGATTATTTTTGCGATCGGTGCCAAATAATTATGTAAACAGCTGTGGAAACCATCAAAACATGATTTTGTATTGATGAAGAGATGTTAATTATGATCATTTTGAAAGTAATATTCATGTGTCATGCCTCCATAAGATCAAACTGTCCACAAGTGAGAATTGATTATCAATACACAATCAGACCCGAACAATAAGAGAGCTGTGTGGTCAGGCATTTTCTGATTGATCAACTCGTACCCACTAATAATGTTTGTTGAAGTTCTCAATTTCATTTCTATCAGTAATTGACATCTCATTCACCGTGTAATAACATGTCTATTAACCAGTTCGACCAAGCTAGAGCAAAAAGGATGTCTGTGTGGTGGGAAGGAAAAAAATTAAAACAGAAATAAAAGACTTATTTTGGGGTGAGTAATACTAGCTGTCTTATTTAATCTCACGCTACGCCATTGTTGTGGCTTTGCATTTGTGTCTCTTTCTACATTTAAAGCCCAGCTGCAAACAATTACCGCATCAACACATTGACGGATTTATACACGCACCAATTAGATCATGGGAGGATGTGCCAAGCTTTATTAGAATAACGTTTGTTTCTCTATTTTTATTCTATGAACCCTAATATCATAATTTTTTGATAATTTTCAAAATAGCAACGTATTCTTGTGATTCCATTTCCTCTGCTTAAACAGAGAGGAAACAAGCCCTCATAATTACAATGTAAGGTGTTAAACAGCAGGGCCAGTTCAGCAATAGAAACGGATGAAGCCTGATTATTTATGTCCTTGTTTGTCTCTCTCTTACCCAGATCCAGATGTATGGCAGGAACAAAAGAGTTCAGGAAGAACATAAAGATGACCAATCCAAGGACAGTCAGACACTTGACCAGGAGGATTTTGTCAGTTATTCTGTGCTATAAAAGACCATGAAAGATGCGTTTTAGAGACAAGACAGAAATAAACATGTCTAATAACTATGCCCTCTAAACCAGAGTTTCTGATGGGTTGCAATCCACAGGTCTGTTCAAATTGGATCACTTATGGGAGTGTAAAAAAAAAAACAATGCTAAATTGCAAATATTATAATTCTAATCACGCAATGGTAAATAGTTAGCTTTTCAGGTGAACTTTTACAAGGGAAGAAATGCTGTGAAAGAACATCGAAGCATCTTTTGTTTATGACATCAAAGGTCATGTGTCCAATTAAACTCCAATAAAAGGTATTTAATACAACATAACCTTAAACAGTACATTCCATTCAGATTAAACTTCAACAAGCCTAAAGATAAAGTGTCCTAACCACAATATGTTTCAGTGAATTATTGGCTACTAATCAAATATAAAACCATGCAATATTAATTGATGTTTAGTAACAAAACTATAAACATTGTACACACTTCTGCAGTTGTTTATGCAATTTTTTTTTTTTTAAATTTCCCTATAAAGTCAAAGTCATACGTATGCAGTTAATAGTAATATTATTTTACATTAATACATGTAAATTTGTTTGTAAATGTGTTAAGGACAATTTGTTTATTTTTGTACAAAATGAATGAATACATTTGTTTATTTGAGAACCAGTGATAAACGCTTTACTCCACTGGAAGTTTCTTCTCAATTAATAAAATAACATCGTAAAGAGGCAGGGTTAGCAGAGAGGTACAACACTTAATCTTAATGCAGCCTTGTTTTACCTTTTTTTGCAGTTCTTGAATATTTTGCTCCCAGTTTTTGTCTTCCTGTGATATTTGCCTGTGAAAATAAAGGAAGAAAACAGAATGGAGTGTGTTAATACATTCTTTCAGCCAGCATGGACATCTGCAAATGAAAAGAAGAGATGACTTCATGTGGTCACCACAAACCTTTTCTACTCAGCATGTGGGGCTATAAATGGCTTCTGTGATCATTCTCTCATCAAAGCAAACCACAAGACCCACAAAATCACAAGCAGAACTAATCCAATTTCTTTAGTTCAAAGAAACATTTATGATAACAAAAAAATATATAAGATACTGTTGAGAACACAATTATTCTGCTTGATTAAAATGTCAGCTCTCTACAATAACTTTAGAGGGCCTACACAATTGAGAACAAATACCTACCTTTTTTTTTTTTTTTTTTTACAGGTTCATTATTTTTCATTAGTGCATCTGGGCATGTGCTACTGTCAGACACAACAGGTGGGACAGGGTGTCATGCAGTGGGAATGGATAGGCCTATATTTTGGACCTGAAGTGTTTTCAAGTGATCTGATACCAAGACAATTATCTTAATACGTTTTTCAATATCAAAATGACTGTATATTTTAAGGCTTGAGACTTTGAGAATGTATCTTGGATGGCTTGACATTAACTTTTTTGCTCACCACTGTGGCTAGTGGTTTTCCAAAGTTATTAGCCACTCAGCATTTTCACTGACCACAATTTTGTCATCGATACTATGGGGGAAAACGGTCACATAGATATTTTTAATATTATCTCATAATTTGGCAGCAGGTAAGGCCTGACATACAGATCCATTATACTGCTGCACATGTTTATGTTCACTTAAAACATACCTGACTGTGTTTACGTGAATACTCGCCAAGACTGGCATTATGACATTCTTTTTTGTGTGTTTTTGACTGTTTAAACACAACAAGCAGTGAAAAGGAAATCTTTAGTACTGAGAGGTGACTTTATGTGCGCACACTTTTGGGTGTGTGCATAAAATCTGCAGGAATGAGTAAAACTATGCACAATCCCACGCCGACATTTAAGCCCTGTAACACCAATATTCACGAAAAGCAAATGAAACAAGTGAGTGAGTAGAGGCGGGTTTGTGTGTCAACTCAATGTCGCAGCGATGAGAGATTAAGAAAGCGGAGCTGGTATTGTATGTCTATTCAGCAAAAAAATGAGCATTGGAAGCATTTCAGATATTTCAGCATTGATCTGTATCAAAAAATCTATATTTTTGACAACACTTTTGATAACAATTTATACGTAAATTATAAATTATATTATATGTAAATTTCAACCCACCAAGGTGGCTAGTAGGAATGACTGCGTTATATGCCATTGCTGAAATCCACACGCATTTGGCGAGTGTTAATGTCATGCTCTGATCTTGAATATAAGTGTAGCTTAATTTGTTTTCTTCAATTTGTTTCCACTATCCTCATGAAATTTAGACAACACAAGTGAAAAAAGTGGGAAAAAAATCAGCCATTGAAACAAGAACCAAAAAATCCATGATTTTAAAGGGGATGACTAATGCTATTTCATGCATTCTGACTTATTAACACTGTTAAAGAGTTGGATTCTCATGATAAACATGACGAAAGTTTGAAAAAAAAAATAGTTGGATTTCTGACAGAATATTTCTGCGCCAAATACACTCCTTTTTTTGTATACATTTCAGAAAGTTTTTTTTTGTTTTGTTTTTTTAGTATGGCCCTGTATGATGTCAAAAAGGGTGGAATTCCTTGGGCACTTCTCCCGGAAGAGCGTGCACACACATCAACCAAAGCGAGAGCAAGCGCACACCCATCAACGTGCAAGATCAGGTTACGGAAGCCATCGGCAGTGCTGCAAGGCACGCCTCCAGGAGCTCAGCTGTTTTCGGAGAGACTCAATACAGCATATCTGTCTTTTATTAATCTGATCAAACTAAAGACTCTTCAGAGATATAAATGATGCAATACTACTCAATAGGTACTCAAGATTAACATGAGATTGGCAGAAATTGATCAAATTCATAAAGGGTTTTTTTTCCCTTTAAAACACTCTTTGTGCATCGGTGTAGACAGACAGCTTCCATTTTAACCAGACAGACGATGAAAAGAATGGACTGAGCATGAGTGTATCACCTCTGGAAGGTCTTGAGTTGCTTGCGCAGAAGGCTTTCCAGATTGAGCACCTTCTGCATGAGAAGACACTTGACGGCAGTCTCCTCTCGGCTGGCAGGGTTAATGCGATGGGCTGTCTGCCTCCACACCAGAATCTCATGCTTCAGTTCTGCAGGGCGACACAAATCATGATAAGATATTAAAGGGTTCAGCAGTAGAACAGAAAAATATGAATTAAGATAAGAATTTCAAAATTATTCCCAAAAAAAAAAAAAACTGAGAAGAAACCATAGACTGTAAGAAGAAACAGATCACAAGAACTATTAACGATGTGGATTTATGGTCAAACAGAGCCAATCTAGAAAAAAAGAAAAGGGAGGGATAATTGTAACACATTTGATCATTTATTCAGATTATTTTTAGCCCAAAGCTTTGGACCATCTTTGCCATTTCTGTAGCCACTACCTATGAAAATTAATTTCATAACTTAATTTATCCAGATAACAGTTAAATGAAGACAGGCCAATCTCAGAATCAGTATTTTTAAATACTGTGACCGAATTAGGAAGCAATAACGGTTTACAATTTGAAGAAAAAAACAATATAAAGGTGCTATATGCAACATTTCTTTTAAAATTAATCCTTTTTTAAGTGTGTGAAGGGGTTGTAATCACACATTACAATGATCCACTTGTCGGGTTTTGCTATTAACTCTGAAAGCCAGTGTTCCTATTTCTATGTGAAGTCTCCGGGTCGGATTTTCTGCGAAATCCATCGGATGTGACGTGCATCCGCGCTCAAGCTGATAAAAGTAGCCTATTATTGTAATGTTGCAGTGGGAGTTTACATAAGTTTACAAATGTTGTGTGATGCTTTCTCCGGTGTGTTGAAAGTCTCAGTGTGGCCGTGTACCATGAGTGCTCGCTCTTGTGTTCGAGCACGCGCAAGTTCACGAGCACTGTTGTAATAATTGGTTGCAATCTGAAACATCACCGATAGAGGCCGCTAAAAAATACATATAGCACCTTTAAAGTTTAAGGCTGAATTAAAGTGGTCATAAGTTGAGAGATGAAATCTTCTGAAATACAAGAGGTCGTTTTACTCTAAAATGTAATTGTACAGAAAATGACTCGTTTAAGATTTTATAACAGTATGACGTAAAAGTGTAATGAAAGACTGCAGAGGAAAATCCGTGCCAACTTCTACATCAGTGCCAATTTAGCCCCGCCCACCTATTCACACATGTCAGACCAGAGATGCAAACACAGGACCACTCCAACAATAAAACATCTGAGATCCCTTTTAGGATTGCAAGACATTTTGCAGTGCCAGTTTGTTGGAAAACACAGTCATTGCATTGCCTTCCTTGTGATCCTAACATTAAAAAAGCGTGGATGAACTTTAGAACTGAAGTTCCAGATCAAGGCAGTAAGAAACTGTTCTTTTCCTCGCTTTATTTAACTGCTGATATATTTTTAGACAAAAAACACAGTTCAGCGCATACTTTTCAGAGAGACTGAAAATAAAAGATGATGCAGTGCCGACTATATCGGATCCGACAGCAATGTCGCAACACAAAAGTGTGAGTAACAATGTTTTTAAAAATATGTCACTTGCTTTGTTTATTTACACATCATTTTATCTGTACTGAGTATTTATACAGTAGTGCCACAGTCAAACTGTGAATAATTGTGATGTGCTGTTGTTTCCTTTGCTTTGGATTTTTTTGTGGGGTTAATGCATTGGACTATTATTGGATACGGAAGAGGAAGAGGAAGAGGATGAAGCACAGACTAGGCAGTTACAAAAAAGAATGGATAAGAAAAGGAAACAGAAGATAAGGGAGAAGGAAAAACAAAGATATAAAATAGGCAAGGATTTGTACTAGTCTTTCAGCATGACTTCTCACCATGTGATGGTGAGGCAGCTAGGAAAGCTTTCCAGAAGCTAATTGACACAGTAATGCATCATGCCGAGGGCCTGGAAAACTATATCAGCCTCACAGCAGGTTTGATTTTTTCGAAAGTGAGGCTCTGTGGGGACTTAAGGCTATACAGAATTAGAAATTGGACTGGCATTGAGTGGTCACCATCAGGTTTAGTGGAGGTCTTTCGTTCCAGACGCAGAACTCACAGGGAACCGGCAAGCCGATAATATAAGTTCTGTTCTGTACAGAGCAGAGTTCTAACACTTTGCATCAACTCCACACCGATCAACACTCTCTCATTGTGTTAGCCACCCAATAACCCAATAATCACTGGGAGATTTGCATTCTGGCTGGTGCTGGTCCCATGCTGATGTTGTCTCAAAAGGAAGACAATTCTCACAGTAGGCAAAGGCCAATGGTGTAGGAGAACATATAAAGCGTGCCTTCCTGCCTTCTGAGAAAGAAATTCTCTTTTTTCAGTTGCTTGTCTGTCATCTTGTATTTATCTCTGAAATAACAGGCACAAAACATACATAAATTTAAAGGGGTAGTTCACCCCAAAATCATGTCCTCATATTTTAGATTTAGTCCGAGAGCTTTCGGTCCTTGTCCAGAAAGGTAATAAAGACATCATCAAAGTAGTCCATGTGACATCAGTGGGTTAAATAGAATGTTTTGAAGCATCAAATATACATTTTGGTGCAAAAATAACAAAAAGTACGACTTTATTCAGCATTGAATTGTCTTCCGGTTCTGTTGTCATCCGCATTCAGTGATGCTGATGACGTAAGACATTGCTGAAGTGTTTTTTAACGAGTGGTTCTCTCGTATTACGCAAGTTAGCTTACTCTACGGGAAAGATTCATCTTTTTAAGAAACTGAAGCCAAAAAATTATCCTTCATTTTTGTATTCATTGTCAACGCGGTGAAGCAGCTAGCAAACCCAGAGAACATGTCAGCAGCGTCACTGAACGCGATTGACAACAGAACTGGAAGAGAATACAATGCTGAATAAAGTTTTTTATATTTTTGGACCAAAATGTATTTTCGATGCTTCAAAATTCTAACTAACCCACTGATGTCACATGAACTATTTTGATGATGTCTTTATTTCCTTTCTGGACAAGGACAGTATACCTTACATACATTTTCAATGGAGGGACAGAAAGCTCTCTGACTAAAATATCTTGAACTGTGTTCCGAAGATAAACTGAGGTCTTACAGGCTTGGAACGACATGAGGGTGAGTCATTAATCACATAATTTTCATAATTTATAGTTTTCAAAATAACAGTTCTTGTATGCTTCATATATAGAACCCCAATGACCCATTTTTTCTAAGAGTGTAGGTGTTCTGTAAGCATGAACAAATATAATTCACTGTTTCTAAATTATCTTGTTTTACTGATAAGTTGATGCAGTTATATACTCTAAAATCAAATCAATCAAATTCAATCAAAAATTACATTAAAAAAAAAATTAAAAAACAATTGTTCCCAAAAGTATTTGTTGAGACTGTCTTGGCTGCAGTATGGGGAGAGTGATTTTATCAATTAAAAAGTTAATAACAAAAAAATGTATTCACTTTTAATAAATTCTAAAGCCAGGGTGGCTGACAAGACCAAACAAGAGAAATGCTAGAAATTATCATGTCAACACTCTTTAAAAACAACTTGTGGGTTGTGAATTTGAGTCTAAAGAAGAATTTGAGTCTGCCTTATTAAATATATATATAAATGTCAAAAATAAGAATGTAAAATAAAAACTTAGCTTAAAAATCTGTCTAGTTTATCTTTTATCTATTTGAAATGAGGTCAACCAGTAGTTATTTTCCAAAGTTTTATGTAATCTATAGTTCTTAAAGATTAAATCAAGATTAAGGTCGGAGGCATCAAGATAGGGGTGTGTTTCCTTTGGTGATTTCAAATGTCAACATCATTGAACATCAACATTCAAACACACATCAACCAAAACACAGCATGTCACAATCTGTGACGAAGCAGTTGTTAAAACTTTAACGAAGTTGTTAAAGCTTCCCGGGGCAGCAATCTTTAATTTAAATCTCTTTAATTATCTTTAATTATTTAAATTGATAAATAATTGATATTTAAAATTGATTGATAAAATTGATAAATAACGATTTGTACACATTTTTACACCTAAAACTTGCTCGTACGTAAATTATTTATTTTTTAGTGCATGCAGTCAATACTGTGTCAATATTGTACGTTTCAGTGTGTATAAAACGCAAGTAAATGTATGTGGGGTTTTGTACTACTTTTTCATCTATAGCCCAAACTTGATGGCTATAAGGACACAAATCTGCTGTGACAATGGACTGATCCGAGCTGTCCACCATCATGTTATTTCATAGAATCAAAGGATGACTCAAAGTCCTGGTTTAAATTGGATGATCAACCACTGTGTGACTCTAGAAAAGACTGTGTGCTTTCCTCAAATTATGACTTCTGGGTAGTGTGAAAGCCTCTCTAGGAAGCTCAGAGTCTGTATCCAGACAGTGCATGGCTGAAATGAGAGGTTTATTATAAAAGAGCTATTGTCATACTTCATGTGTGTTAAGGAGACCTCAGGTGTGGAGCTGTATGGGAGATGTGAGGAGTTGGTCTCCGTGGAGCAAAAGTAGCAGCTGCTCAAGAGGCTAATGGCCATCTGTAGAGAGAGCTTGATAACTGGAGGAAGACTCTACGGTTTATTTTCAATATTTATTTTCAATATTCACACAACCAAAAAATACAAAAAATCATTTAAGTTAAAAATCATCCAGAAAAAGCTAATGAAATGTATGTGATTATCTTAAATTAACAGTTCACCCCAACAGTGAGCTCTTTTTAAAAGTGGCTACTTTTATAATGTACCATGGCTGCCAAAACGCTTATTTGTAATCAAAGAAAAATTAAAATAGTTCATTTTACTAATGTGTTTTTATCCTAGGAATTAATACATCCCAACCTGAGGACCACTGAAAGAGGAAGAGGCTGTATGAAGGCACGTTTGATTTCACATCACAAACAAGAGGTTACATGAGTTTCAACCACATCAGGAATTTCAAGGCAGGTTAATTGAGAGTGCCATTGTACATTAATTGCTCATTGATGCTTGAATAGACAAAACAAGGGTGAATGTAGAGAGAAGAAGAGTCGATGACGGGAGAAGAGTATGTAGGCTATTAATAATGGTCTTGACTGAGATCAGAAAACAGAGTAATTTAATGAAGTGAAAGGACAATATGCATTTTATGACAAAAATAAGCTTGTACGGATAGCTATGTCAGTGTGAAACATGTTGTGACACTGTTATCTCACATTTTAAACAATTTATCATGCAAACTACCTAAAAACATAATCATAAAATAAAATAATAATTTAAAAAAGTATATTCCATTTAAGCTAGGCTATCTGAAATCGTTCAAATAAAATTTAAAACAGAATAACAGTTTTGGGGGGGTTTTGAGTCAGTTTTGGGCTGGAAATATCTTTGGGACCTGGCAACCCTGTTTTATTTTTCCAATATTGTCAATGACTTTCAGTGTATTGACAGAACGGTTAAAACAATAAGAAGGAAGAAGGAAGTCATGCAGCTTTGGAACAGCATGAGGAGGATGAGAGAATTTTGTCAATGTGTCTGTGTCAGTTCTGGGCACAGACATTTTTGAGCAAATCACCTGAGCTCTAAATGTGACCAATAACACCGCAATAACCTACATTTCCAAGCCCTTCATTGGCGACTATGCTCAGCTGTCATGTGAAGGGGAAAAGAAGAGGCCAAAGAAATAAATAAATGTTCCTTGAAAAAAAAAAAAAAATCAAAATACAAAAGGAGTTTCGAATTCCTGTCAATGGAAAATATATGCTTTGTGAGCCCAGATGATGTAATTACAACATCTACCAGCAGGGGGTAAATGAGCCATGCTAACCAGGCAAACCTTGACCCCTCAAAAAACAAATAAATAAGTCCTGCCTGAGAGTATTGCATAAGTCTGGGTCTTGAGAGAGGTCATCTACGACAGGATTTATGTATTTAATAGAGACGCGTTAAGGCTTTCAGCACAGGCTCATCCGATAAGAATAATGGAAATATCAGGGAAAACAGCCTGAAGGGTACAGAGAGACTAAACGCATCAATGTGATCATGGGAAGTGCGGGAGGAGGGGGGATGAAAAATTATGTATTGCTGAGGTTATAATCATCCATGAAAGGGTAGACTCTATGCCTATCCCAGTCAAAGGCCAAATGTAAGGAGCTTTGGATAGGATATGAGATTTGGTGTAAATAGTGTATGAACGGTGTATGACACTCGTTCACATTCTCATATAGGAAGGATTGCTGTCAACAAGGAAGATCAAGTATTCCCTCAACCTCTCAATGGTTTTTAGAAATGATTGCTCATTCTTTAAGATCTAGGTCAATGGGATTATGAATACATTTTTTATTGCACATGTCAGAACAAAAGCGCTTGAATCATAAAGGAAGGAAATACGAGTTTCTCCGCAGTACACTTGAGGATAGATCCAAGCGATTTTGGGAAACCTGATGTGCTACTGCAGAGCAGAATAAATTAATACTCACCCACGATTTCACTGGATTCCTTGTTGTAAAGTTTCTTATTCCAGTACAGCATTCTCAGAAAAGGAAATGAGGTCAGCAACACCAGACAGATTCCCAGGAACATGTAACCAGTAAAGGACGCAAAGTCAATCCCCTAGAGGAACAAGAGGGTGGGTTAATTTTCACCCTTTTAAAATGCGACTACAGTGAACTTGTACAGTTAATTTGCTGTGGTATTTCATGAATATATATTCTAAAGCACTAAGTAGAAATCCCATCCACTTCAATGGCTCTCCATATAATGTGGATGGAGGCCTTGATTACATTTCATCAACAGAATCATATTCCCCATTTAATGCTTGCATCTTGATGCATTTAAACACTTATATAAGATTTAAATGAGCACCTGCATGAGGCATAAATCCTCTTAAAATTCACTTGACTATTTATTAATTATCATTCATATCAAGAGCATCATACAGCCCTTTCTGCTAAACATCTAGCTTCAGATTATACTTCCTTGCCTGTGCATCCACCACATCTCTCATCATAACCAGATGGCATCACATTTTAAAATGCCACCACTGATAGAGATGTGGTAAATGGATCTGTATGGCCTGAAATCTAATCCTATGACTTATCTCCCAATATACGGCTGGTGTATAACCCATTGTAGTGAGGCATTTATGGTTGTTTTCGCAATGACATATTTGTGTACAAGCAGGAGATCTGTCACAAAGGGAAGTTGTAACAGGACTATTCTGACAGAAAATATAAAGTCACAAATGCTTATTTTTGTATGTTGGTTTAAAGCTCCAATCAACAGTTTTTTCTCTTTCTCACCATCTGCAAATCTGCAAAAGCAGTCATTCGCGGAATTATCAACTTTACGTGGGTTGTGCCTCGGCAAGGCACGGTGCGGATGAATCCAATTTTTGAGGAGAATGTGCGGCTGTCGGTCACCGCATCGGTGTGGATACTGGCATTCGTAATCACAGATTCTACTTTTTTGGAAGTATGACCAACATAAGAATTTTTACCGGAAAATGTTATCTAAACAAGTATCTACTTTTGTTCTAACCAACTAAGGGGAAAAAAAGCATTGCAGTAAATCGGACAGATTAAATAATGATCGCTTATCATATCACGTTAAAATGTGCAAACTATTCTTTGTTCTCAATTTGTTAATGTTATAAAAGCATTGCGTGACTACATTTAATGCCCTTCTGATATTACCCTTGTTTTCGCATGGGTCCGGTTGCACTCTTTTTTCTGTAGCCACTCCGAACAACCTCTTAAATTACCATTATAAAGAAATTATTTTTAAAACAAAACTATGATTGAAAGGATGTAGTAATATATAATAATTTCATGTTTTATCTACATAATGTAATTTAATATAATTTTTTATTTGGTATTTCGGCATACCATTTTTTTTTTTTGTGCCTTTTTACGAATTGTTGTGCTGTAATACCCCCTGTTATGCGTTATGCCCGTTATGGACGTTATGCCCACTGTGACAACTTAGCGCATAAAGTGCCCAAAATTATTGTCACAAAAGGTCAACATTTATTAAATATATTTCTGTATAACTGTGTACTAACAACAACAATAACATTTTATTCTTACCAGTAGCTTGTATTGTATGATGTGCCAATACATAAATGGACCATGAGAATTGATAAATAAGTAAAAAGTGTGACAACAAGACCCTGTCACTATTCTGTAACAGAACTGGCAAAATACAAGATAATGCCATTCCTGTTGTAGTTCGGCTCTCCACATTGCTTAAGTTTTGCAAAAATCCAGGAGGGGGGTATTACGTCATAAAGCAGCTCAAGGTACTACCTCCGCCCTTAAAAAAACATGATTGATAAACAGATAAACATGGGCTTGTATGATTTAGAAAAATAAAAAATTAAGATCCGAGCAAACAAACAACATGTAATAGCAGATGTCAAACAAATGTGTATGGAGACAAAAAGACATGAGACTGGTATACAGTGACCTCTACAGGAGATCAAGAAAGAGTGTGAGAGAGAAAGAGAGAGAGAGAGAGGCTGAAAAGACAGACAGGGTAACTTAGAGGATCACTGTAAGATGATGGGAAAAAACACATTAAAAACCTTCGCCTTTCATAATTCAGGATTTAAAAAGTTATTATTTACTCACCCTCTTGCCAAGAAAGCGATATCTGATTTGTGAAAAAAAAAAAAATCATTCTTTTGAATGGAATCTTTTCAATTAAACCGTAAATACGCTTAGAAAAGGTCTGAACTATTTGTTCAGTATTGATTCAACCTGATCCGGTCCTTCAACTGTTCAAGAATCAATGATCCGGTCCTTAAATTCAACTTCTTGACTCAGTCATAGATGTTTCAGCATTTCAGAGGTTTAAAACGACTTGAGGGTAAATAAATTACACAGAATTTTGGGTGAATTTATCACTTTAAAGTTACAATATGTAAGAATTTTTTTACTTGCAATATCCTAAAAATCTCCAAAGATTTTTTTATTTCAGAGAAATTCCAATTTTAAATAAGTGGCCGTCCCAGAAAAAAAAATGTCGCCTGTCAATGACGCAATGTCCGTGCTCTCCTCGGTTTCCGTTCATACTGATATAGCCATGACGTAACCATGGTGACAGATGTGGACAACTGCATAGTACGTAACGTTTAGCGGCACCCAGTTCTTGTTTCTTTCAAACACAGAACATAGCAAGCTGACTTTGGGGCAAACAAGGAGAACTAAAATGAGGATCAATATCAGCGTGGCATTTTTGAGATGACGAGAGCTCCACGTCCGCGATAAACTTCTTCCGTCCGGACTTGACAGAGCTTCAATGTACACACACACTGCAGCCAACTGGAGTGTCAAAGAAACTTTGGCCGCCCTATGAAGGATGCTTGTCAAAAAGTACGAGTAAGCTTGTTGACGCTTTGAACGTTCTGACGATGCAGGGAGAATAGAAGTGTCACAACATGAAATGTAGGAAAAATTAAGTAATACATTGAAGAAACCTTTTATAATGACAGCCATTTCGGTCACATTTGGTGGGTAAAAAAAGAATAGTTAGCTATTATTATTATTATTATTATTATTTGCATTAGCCATTACGCTATAAATGCAATTGGTCAAATCGGTGTCACCGTGAGCAAATAATTTGCATTCCCACTTTAAAACGAGCGTTTGTAAATATTTCAAATAAAAGTTGCGCTCATGCGGTCCCTATAAGCAAACAACGTCATGTCATAAATGATAGGAAACCTGTAGGAAACCAAGCAATGGCGATTACTAGCTTCTCTTCCATTTTTTTAACTAATGTTTTGGTAGGATGTTTTGGTTTTGGTATAGGGTGGTGATGGCGCAGTGGATAAGACACATGCCTTTGGTGTGAGAGACCCAGATTCAAATCCACCACGAGACACCAATGTGTCCCTGACCAAGACACTTAACCCCTAATTTCTCCAGAGGTGTGCGACCTCTGACATATATAGCAATTGTAAGTCACTTTGGATAAAAGTGTCAGCTAAATGTATAAATGTAAATGTAGGAACGAAAGATTACATTGTGTGTTTCTCCAGAATCAGCTGGTGCGAAGGACGTCTATATTCCGATTGGTTGCTGGTTTTTTCCCACTGAACCGTGTAATAGTTTACTGTATGTTGTAGTTCACCAAAACGCCGTTCACAAAGCACAAAAACGCTGATAAATTTGTCGCTCCTTGCAGCTGAGAAAAGCCAGCTTCCATTGAAAATGAATGACTTCCGGCCGCTTTGGAAGCTCAAGTCGACTGCGGTGTAAACGTACAGTCACGAATCACGACTTGACAGCTTTATTAGACAGGTGAGCAAATGTACAAAACAAATCAAAGTTATATAACGTTAGCTCAACATGATTAAATGTTATAATATGGTCATTTGTTATTCTAATGTTGATCTAGCTTAATGCTAGTTTCGTATAGCTAACAAACACACCACAGCGCTGTGTTGCCTCACAAGTTGAATTCGTCTAATAAACTGTGTGAGTAATCCAGCAGTAGTTCAGTAGAATTAAATGTTAAATGTTAGGGGTGTAACGGTACACAAAAATCACGGTTCGGTACGTACCTCGGTTTTAAAGTCACGGTTCGGTACGTTTTCGATACAGCAAAAAGAAAGAAATGCCAGAGAAATTTCCTATTTGTTTAAAGAAAAAATATTTTTAAATAAGTGTGAGTTTTCCTAGATCTTGAAACTTTCAGGTTTATAAACAGGGGTCATCTTTGAAGGATGAACAAATAATGTTTTGGTCATCACATTAAAAATAACATTTAAATATATATTTATTTATATAATATTTGAATTTTGAAGTGCTGGAAAAAGATGTGTGGAGTACTTGAAAGCATTTCACCATTCCAGCCAAACTGGTTACAGTTAGTGTTACTATATTAAATCCATGGTGAATGTTGCTGGTCTGTGGACGTAAAGTACTAGTTCATTCACGGCACAATGTTTCTCCTGGTTTCCATGACAGCGCTGTTTGATCTAATAGAGATCTACGGTTAATAACGGAGAAATGTGAATGCATCTCACTAGATCTCGCAGCGATGTTATTACCTCAGTGGCGTATTCAAATGTTTTCTTTACCGGATCTCTTAGCACGGTGTGGTAACAGTGTTGTTTGATCGAGATCGGCTCGCGCTGCACAGATGTTGCTGGTCCGAACTGATAAATGATCCATGAAGCACATAACGAGGAGCGCAGTTTCGTTCTGCTTTCATTACCCTTGCCATTTGGATGTTGCGCAACGTTGTGTTGGCCGCGTCAGCACGAATTTTGCCGGCAAGAAAAATGGTCCAAGCAATCGTTCGCTTTGTATGCGTACCAAACCGGAAGCCTCGAACCGAAACGGTTCAATACGAAAACATGTACCGTTACACCCCTATTAAATGTGTAATGTTAAAAAACATGAATGTTTGCACTCATCCATAAACAATATTAGATCCATCAGCTTGACAGCAAGTCCCATCATTCAGCCCAAAACTGCGTCATAAAGAGTGCGCCTACGCCTTTGTTATTATTGGAAACAGCGCCCTCTTGTAGTGAAAAAACTACATATTGTGCCTATTAAGATTCAAACAAAGAATGACATAATGGAAGTGTCATTAAAGACTAATTATATATATTACTTTCTTTCTTAACTGAAAATATTCCATCATAAATTAAAAATGATTTCAGCGATAGATAGTTCATTCAATACATCTAAAGGGCAAGAGCTTTACTCCAGTGTCTGAACCTACTCAAAATAAGAGGTACCCTTCGCTCAGGATTCACTCAGGATTCGCTCAGGCTATCTGGGCTTGTGGGGATCTGTCGATAACACTTCATTAAAGCGGTCCTCTGCTTTATTCCTTGTGGACTTCCTGTGCTGTTGTGCTGAATGTAAATGTAAATGTAAATGAATGCCCTATCATACAGAGTAGATGCATAAGTCATCACTACTTTGTCAGAAATTCAGTTGCAGACAATAGGCAGTGTTTGTGGATATTTCTCTGTAAATTCTCCTATTTTGTCCTACAGGCATGTTGTGATAATGACTTAGACATGTGTAAATGAGACCTCCCCTCACTCCATTTCTGTTGTCACTCTCCCACTTTTATGAGCCAAGAAAATAACTTCAAAAAGCAAAGGAAGTGGGAGAGAAGAGGGAATGAGAAATAACTCCTGTATGCAAAAAGACTCTCACTGTTGGTGCTAGCTGATTAGTGAGCAGTCAGGGGCCATCTTCAGACTAGAGTCTGCCAAAGCCTGTCTGCCTGGGGCCTGGAGAAGTGCTGATTGACAGCTGAGATTTCTGAGAGTGTGACTGACAGTAGATGCCAGAGAGAGAGAGAGACAGCAGGGTGTACAAGATGTCTCCTCAATGACCCTGCAACACTCCTTATGCCCAGCCACAAATGTCTGATCCACAGAGAGCTCCACAGATGGATGCTTGACTGACCAAATGGCAACATTCCTGCTGTAGTGATCCTGTCGAGACCGATGGGGGGGGACCCACAGCTCAACATCGCACAGCCCAAACAAACAAACAGAATACATAAATAAATAAATAAACAAAGAGGCCACAAGTACAAGATGTTCCGTCATGACTGACTGCTGCCTTGGAAATGTAGGGGATTTAAAAGTGATTTCTTGGCTTTTAAAATACTTTAAAAAGTCTCGCCATAATTAATGCAGCATTAGATCCTTCTTTTAAAAACATTAAAACAATCTTACCGACACCAAACTTTTGAAAGGTAGAGTACAGTATATATGTTGCATGACATCCCTTTTCCAGATGTTACTGGTCTTATATATAAGCTTACAGACAGATGTTACTGGTCTTATACAGTACTTTAAGCATACATGAGTCTTTAAACATTTTGGGTAGGGTGACCATATTTTGATGACCAAAAACCAGGACACTCAGCCCAGCAAACACATGGGCCGGCCAACTCAAATGATACTCGAAGTTTACTCAAAGATACCTTATTAATTTCAATACATTTAAAAGTAGGTTATGCCTCCTCTGTATGGATAGAAAATTGGGTAACACTTTAGAATACTGTATCTTACTTACTGCATAACTAATAAGGAATTAATGAAGAACTAATAGGTAATTCTTTATTAACACTTAAGTCACTACTGTTAACTACTAAGGAAGATGTGTTAACTAATCAGTATGAAATATAATTTTATGATTGTGTTAAGTATCAGTTAGTTAATCAATAGCTAATGAATTCTGTCATACCTCCTGAAGAACTACTATTAATTATCTATTAATTAAGGTTCAAGAAATATAACTATGAAGTAACTACTAATTAACACTCATACACAGTAGTCAGTTTGTCATTCTTCAGCACTAATAAGAAAAATAAGTGCAGACATTTACCTATAGGCTATGATCTGCAAATAAGCAAAAACATCTCATGTATATAACACCTTATTATTATACTTAGTTCTTATACATTTTAAACTTCTTTTGCACCATTTAAGTTCCGGCAATATGGCGGTAGCCACATACACTGAGCCTGGGTTCTCCCAAGGATTTTTTCTCCATTCTGTCACCTGATGGAGTTTTGGTTCCTTGCCACTGTTGCCTTTTTCACTTCTCTTCGCATTTGTCGCAAGTAACTGTCGTGTATTTTACAAAGGTTTAGATGATCACGTTAATATATATATAGGCTAATATTTTTTTATTTACAGTAAGTTTGATTTGAGTCAGAAGTATGTGGTAATTCTTTATTAATTACTAATGTGTTCCCTATATTGTCACTTTAGAATACTGTTCCAGGTTCTAAGTAATTCCTGAAGAACTATTTAAAAGTTAATTATTAATTACTAATAAGTTCCTTATATTTTCACTTTAGAAGACTGTTTCAGATTATAAGTAGCCTAATTCCTAGATAATTATTTGATAATTCTTTATTAATTACTAATGGGTTCCCTATATTTTCACTTTAGAATACTGTTCCAGCTTCTAAGTAATTCCTGCAGAATTATTTGATACTTATTTATTAATTACTAATAAGTTCTCTATATTTTCAGTTTCCCTCAGTCGTTGCCTCAAATACATGAATTTACTCAGTGGCATTCTATGCTGAGAAAAACAGACACACACAGTACTGTATATAAAATATACAAATAATCTGAGGTTAGTTTTGTATGACTGTTCAGTAGTTACTTCTTAGTTATTTTTCTTGAACCTTAATTAATAGATAATTAATAGTAGTTCTTCAGGAGGTATGACAGAATTCATTAGTTATTGATTAACTAACTGATACTTAACACAATCATAAAATTATATTACATACTGATTAGTTAACACATCTTCCTTAGTAGTTAACAGTAGTGAAGAAGTAGTTAATGAAGAATTACCTATTAGTTCGTCAATAATTCCTTATTAATTCTGCAGTAAGTAAGATACAGTATTCTAAAGTGTTACCGAAAATTGTTATATTGTTATATGAAAACAGGACATGTCCTGGGAAAACAAGACAGTTGGTCACCCTAAATTTGGGCCCTATTTTAATGATATAAGTGCATGGTGTGAAAGGCACAAGTTCACTTAGGGCATGTCCAAATCCACTTTTGCTAGTTTATCGATGGGAAAAATGGTCAGTGCACCAGGTGCATGGTCTAAAACGGTTGTCCCTATTCTCTTAATGAGTAATGGGTATGTTTTGGGATATACATGTGCGTTAAACCAATCTCCCATTCCCTTTAAATCTCATCTCCCATTCCCTTTAAATGCCAGTTGCGCTCACGCCATGGCAGATTCGCTATTTACATGGCAGAATTTGCAAGCGGAAAGACTTCTCCAGAGAGGAAATGGATCTGCTCGTGCGCAAGATTAATGCAAGCACACCATCTACGGGACAAGCCGGATTCCACCATATCTTTATGTACACAATAATAATATTTTACATTGTAATCCATTAATTTTAAATATTTGGTGTTTGTGTGCTGATGTGTATCGCTTTAATAAGAGTTTACATGCGTTGGAAACCCCCTAGACACAAATTACTAATGTGCTCTTTAAATAACAACAAAAAAAAATTATTTCTGTTGCCTCAAAATAGCAATACGCCAACAATGCGCCTGAAGAGACCACGCAAATGCATTTGCTATTTAAACAATGTGGCGCAGGACGTGAAAATGTTAACTGCGTCGGACTGAAACTAGCAAAAAACACTTGCGTTGTGCTTGGGGTGTATGATAGGGCCCTATATGTCTTTTGTAAGTCAAGGTATTTTAGAACATCTTTTGAGGTTGATTAGTCAAGCACATTTCTAGCACTGTGCTTTTTATTAAGCTATATGGCACCATGTCATCCATCTATTTTTATGGCAGAGTTTCGATACAGATTACTGAGGCTCTAAAGATCCTGAGGTTGATTGAAGCTTAATAAACAGATTAAGACTCCTTTAGAACGTGATGGCTTCAGACTCAAATACAATCCACATCTATACACAAGCATACAGACATGAGCCACAATATTGCACACCCTCATTAATTTACATACTGCAGAGAACAACAGTATACACAGCATGTTCAAAGCTATTCAAATTTTAAAATTATAATTGTTGATGCAAAAACGGGGTAGACCAAAACAAAATTATGTAATATGATACCTCAAGATAAGTGTCAGGTACAGTAAAAAGGAAAGTTCAATAAAAAAAAAATCACTTTAAAGAACTTTTAATCTTAAACATAGGATAAATAAACTACATTACACACCAGCTCACCCACATACCCTAAAAGCACCTGTTTGCACGAGCTTAAATTCAGTTTTAGATCATACAGTCATTCAACGGAGAGCCTAGTTTCATCGACTCCTACCTCGATTGCATCAGGAACTTGTGTCCTCAGACACACACACACGAAACCCAGAAAAATAAAATGTTTCATAATGCAGGGAATCTCTATTAGTAATACCATAAAAGTGTTTTTTTTTTATTGACATGTAAGACCCAGCTAAATACGTACCAAATCAATGCACAAAGCAATCAACAGATAAGCAAACGGCATGTATTGAATTGTGTGTGTTTTGTGTGTGTGTGTGTTTTGCACATGAAGTTGTATCTCCATTCATCATCTGCATGTTGTCAACACAAACAGAAGCCCTCTCAAATATAAACAAATCTGGCCCATGTAACACAGAGATAACACAAACCACTGCATCCATGTCAATAATTAAAGTAGATGCAATCTCTCCCTATGGAACAGAATGGATGAATCTGTCCAGCACTACACACGTGTATCGTCACAGCCCTCCTCTGTGCATCTGCTGCGGGAGCAACTTAATCACCGAACGTTGTGACAGAAACCCAAAATGATGTTTATAAAGTAATTTAGAGCAGGGGGTTGAGTGAATTTGATGGATTCTTCCCTCCAGAGATTTAGGCCTGTCAGAAATGTAAGTCTATGGCTATTGGGTTATTTTGAAACTTCCCACTGTCAATTAAAGCCCAGACGGGAATGACCTTGATGTGGAAAATGTAACTTCAGAATTTCCGCTGCATCATCCAGTGCAACAGCCAGTTTGACAGGCAAGGACAATGTTTCTACTGAGCCACAAATTAACTCAAACCCTACAGCGATTTCAGCTCTGAAAGCTAGCTGATGAAACAACAATTTAAACACCCTTCTGTCGCCAATGGAAGAGTGTGAGGAATAACTAAATTTAAAATTGTGATGGAAAATATTGAAGTTCTCGTGAAATATTTAAAGATATTGGTGGGTTTTAAAGGATTTGATGACCTTTCTTACTAAGAGTCTGTTAACACTTTACAATAAGGTTCAGTTTGTTAATGTTAGTTCAATGTATTGGGTAATGGCCTAACAATGAATGAACAATACTTCTACACCATTTTTACTAACATTTTAGCTAACATTAGTTAATAAACAACCTTGAATGAACAGTGAACATTACCTAGATTAATAAATGCTCTATAAAAATGTTATTTATAGCCTGCATCCACTTTTGACACAGTTCTGTTATCGACAAAGTTAAAATGTGTGTGAAATTTGCGGTCTCAAGGAGGTTGCTTTTTATCAGCCATTACCAATAAAATTTCAATACATTTTGTGTATATCACAAATTATGTATTTTTCACATCCCATATTTCCTCAACTGGAACGGAGAGAGTAATGGGACAACTGAAAATGGTCAGCTCACTAGTCAATATCATAATAATTTATTATGATTAAATTAGGAAATATCAGGAAACGACAACAAAATGTCAAGCCTATTGGAGTTTGATATGGCCAAAAAACAGGGATTAAATACTAAATGTTTTTCATTTTATTTTGTTCGAGCAAATGTGGTCAATACATTAGTCAAAGAGAGGTCAAAAGGTGTCTTCTAACACATTTTCCTCAACAATATTTCATATCAACATAGAATTTATGCACTAAAGTTAAAAGGAAAAAGATTGTTTGACCATTTGCAATAATTTTTGCGATATTGGGCATTTCCCATTTTCCCAACTTTTTTCCTTGGATGAAATTTTGGCAATTGTTACTCCATGACACACTTGAATCTTATTGTAAAAAGTTGCGCAAATACTCCAAAACATAATGTATATTGAAATAGATAAGACACATCCAGAATGAATCAGTGTTTTTTAAACAAAGAAATTGAGTGAGTGATTCATTTGCCGCCATGAGCATGATGTCCACCCTCAGTTGTGAAGACGAGCAAGATAGGACTGTCTATCTTATTAAGAAAGACAGTACCATCCTATCCTGATCCTAAAGGAAATTGGAATGCAATACTATAAATACAACAGTCCACAAGCGTTCATTTGGTTTAGGTGAAAATGAGCCCCAAATAATTTGTAATCTTTTGCTTTGACTTCTTTTGGGGCGCTCAAGCCTAAACAGTGTTCCGACCAGGCGAAAACCCATTATTCACAACTGTCATGGAAACAGGGCAATATTACAAGTCCTCTCTTTACCTTTAAATGACCCTTCAAGCAACCCTTGAGATTCTCTTTAAAACACACTTAAAATGCGAAGCAGCACTCAATTAAAAGAGGTAATTGTATGCGTTTCACTCACTAATTCATCCATCTATGTCAAAAATTGAGATGAGGTTGGAAATCAATTTCGCTGACAAGATGTTTATGTGGCATAAAAATGTATGGCTGCAAATAGACTGAGGTTTTTTAGGCATATAGTTGTTCTTTTGGCGTGTAGCCTTTTAAATAGACTGTCAGAAAAAGATGGATCTCCTATACTTTTATAGCCATCCTCTTTCCGCTCGCTTTCTCTTTTGCACTGACACACACACACACACACACACTCAGTTTTGTGTCTTGGTAGTGTGTGACAGAAAGAGCTGCAGGGAAGAGTGGCTCCAAAGAGAGCACCTTTAATCGGCATCTGGCGCTGGAGATGAAAGAGCTCTATCTTGTCCTCTGTGTTTCATTCTGGGCGTTAGCTGGACACTGACACTTACTTACTAACACACACTTTGGGCCTCATTTACAAATCGAACGCAAGACAGAAAACTGGGAGTATGGTCGTTTTCATATAAAACTTGTTTACATAATGAATAACAGTTTAGCAACCAAATATAACTTATTTTTCATTCTGAATACAATTAAATTTAAAGGATTTGTGGTGGAGTGAGGTAAACTGAAATACCCCAAAGTGTTTAATGTTTTTAAACGAATCAATTTATTTACCAGTTTATAATGAACAATAATTGTTTGCTACGAACTACGAGGTTAACAAGTTTTTTGAAGTAAGATCAATTTCTCACCATCACTGGTGCGTTTGTACACAATGACTGTTACAGGTTTGAGGTTTTGCTTTTACTGAAGCAAAAATTATTTCAACTCTGAGAAAAAGAGAGAGAAAACAATTGGCAGAGTGTGACTGAAACTGGCAAGAAGTATTCCAACATAATTAATAGTAGAGGTGTAAGACAGGATGCCATGGTGTTTTAGACTTGAGTGGATAGTGACGGGGTGTTTTGGCACGAGCCTATCATTCTATGCCAGAAAAATGCTCAGTCACAAATGTGCCTGTGTGTTTTGTTGATTTGTTCAGTTCAGTCGTGTATAATTTGCCCAATAAGTTACCAGAGACACTCTCAACAGGCACACAGCAGCAACACAATATCCTTTCACCTGTGAATGACCCAGCATCAAGTGGGAATGGTGAGAAATAATTACATACTTTTTTACGCAGATCCTGGTTGGAGACGATGATGACATTTGGGGGATCTCCAACAGCAGTGGCAGCTCCTCCGATGTTGGTGAAGATTACCTCGGCAATCAGGACATGCCTAGGGTCCAGATTAAGCACCTCACATAACCTAGCGTATACAAAGGCATCAAAAAAACCTGATTAGCACTGATTATCCAAGAACGTCAATGCAATTTTTTTTTTAATCTATCATACTTTTTTAATTTGTGCCATAAAACATGCAAAACAATCCCACAGACTTATTGAATATAATTGAGACTAGGTGATTGGATTGATTTGGGTCTGTAGCAACCACCCAGAAGACCATAGCAACAGACTAAAAAAACATACAGATCAACTAAGCAATCACATAATCACAATGGCCTAGCATGAAGACCAAAAGAACACATGCTCATTTTACTTATTCCATATTTGTAATTGTACCATAATGTATGGAGAGGGAAGGGCCTGATTCATCATCATCAGTGCAAAAAAAATTGTTTAGTTATTAACACTGAATTTCAAAGCAAATCTTAAGATTAGCAAATCAGTTTCCCTGCTAAATCGTCATGAAAAAAAATACTTGCACAAGCAAATTGCCTGTTAACAAAAAGCTGAACTCTGTACTTTCTCAAATTTGTTTTTTTTTTGTTGTGTGTGTGTCCTGTGTTTCTAAACCCTAAAGCCCTGAAGGTGTTTAAAGATGCAATTGGTGATGCATAATCCAAAAAAAAGGAGACATTTCTCACAAGCAATGTCATGAAAACGCTGAGGCAGCGCATAATGTTTTAATGGCTGGGTGAAATATAGATTTATTTTATTCTACCAGACTAGTGAGCGCAGTCTCATCCCAAGACGTCATATAACTGACGTCTTGGGACGTCTTTTGACCATACGTCAACATCCGCCTAGATAATAAAAATTTGACAGATGAAATTTACAGAGGGATGAAAAATACAAAATTATGAAAAAAGTATCCTTGCTCAAAAAAAACTTTTGGTTTGTTGGTCTTTTTTTTTCAGTAGGACATGAAACCATTTTACACTGTGCCTAAATGATTCATATCACGTCCTCTGGAGGAAAAGGGTGTCCTAAATGACACCAAGTAAATAACGCTGTACATCAGGATATAAAACATATAAAAGACTTGTGAACACAAATATGATGTGCACGTGCAGGCACCGATGAATCACACTCAGAAACTATGTGTAAGGTGGGAAGGAAGGTGAAAATAAGCTCAAATGGAGCTGAAGCGAGCAATGAGGTGGGAAGTTTATAGCACGGAGACATGTCTCTTTATATACTCTATATAATACTAAGCAGACTGACAATAAATTATTGTGTAGAAAAAAAGCCACGGCCTTGTGGGATTTTTCTTTTTTTTTTTAGAAGTAGTTCAGCTGAACAGACTGCTTTTAAAGAAATGTTCCAGCATCAATGCAAGCTTAACTCTATTGTCAGCATCTGTGGCATGCTGTCAATTACCAAGAAAATAATTTGAGTTTGTTCCTCAGCTTGTAAAAATAAAAGTCATGTGTACAGCAAAGCACTGAAAGTTTATGAGGCCGGGCTTTCGGAAAATCTCCGGAATTAAAATACAACATTTTGTTAGACTTTGGAAAACCTCCAGAATTGCAATTGTGTGCAATTGCTTGCCGTACAGACTTATTGTTATATTGTAAGCACATTACTAAACCGGGTTTTAAAAAGAAATCAAAGGAGAAATAGAGATTTTTTTTACCTGATTGTAACAGGGGTGAAGAGCATCATAGTTGTCACATTATCAAGAAAGGCTGACAGAACAGCCGCAATTAGACAGAGAATGATAATCATGGGCCACACTCTTCCTCGCGATAACTGATACGCCTGTATGGAGACAAAGAACACTGTTGGGAATACCTTAAAGATTGGTTTAAAAAAGTTAGATCTTTTCTTGTTACTTTACATTAATGAAAACTAACTGGGTCAAAAACAAACTAAGCATAAAATCGCTTGCCTTTATTTATGAACATTAACAAAATCATGTTTTCCAAAAATCCTCCAGTGGGAAGAAGAGACAGACTTAACAGCGCCTCAAAGACAGAGAATGAAATACAGTCCTCTGAGGGGGTCTCAGAACACAATGTTCAAAAGTGAAATTTAATGAGGAATTCACTCTAAAAACTGACAATGATCCATAGTGTGTTTGCTTATCCAATAGCATTAAAAAGAAGTCTGAAAAGAAAAGAATAATAAGAGTAATAAAAAAAGACCTGTACTTTAAGAGCCTGTCACTATGGAGACACATTATCAGGCTGTCTGGAATCATTCTAATCAAGTGGTAACACCAGGGGATTGTAACCCACCTGTAATGTCATCACTTTCTGACTCAAAACAATGGTAACTGACAAAAACAAAACAAAAAAACAAATCAAATGCTCGCCCCCCATTTACTATTCTCCACATTACTCCACTAATATAGTCCACTTGAAGGAGAGAATAAAAATAAGTCTCCCGAAAGGGTTGCAACGGTAACACTTTACATACAATACGGGTGCACTAATATACATTAATTCATGCTTAACTAATGCACAGATAATATGAAGAACTAAACCATTAATTAATGATTACTGCAGCAGCAACTAATAAAGAGTCTATATGATTAATATATTTAGTATTACATGAATTGCTATTAATTCAATGTGTCATTGTGTAATAATTCCTTAATAACATATTTTATGAACTAATAGTGTAAATTAATGTGTTAATTACCACAATTAGTCAAAGCTATGCACTTCAACTTCCAGTTGTCTGCTTTAATTTAATCATTAGCCAATGATTTGCAAAGGTATCATTATGTTATGACTTTACTTGTTGGGGCACATCATTATTAACTAGTCATTTAGTAATTAGTAATTTGCACATGAATTTGCAGTAACAATGAAGTAATTAATCATGTATTAATCATGCATATTAGTGTACCTGTCATATTATCTGGAAGTTGAAATACAAAGTCTTTGGCTCATTCTGGTAATTAACATATTCATTCTAGTAAGTTAATAATATAGTAATAATTTGTAATAATAATAGTTAAAAAATTAGTTTTTATGGAATTAATCCACAACTACATATTTAATTAATAACAATTCATGTATGAACTAATACATTAAACTTACAGACTCTTAATTAGTTCCTAATGTGGTAATCATTGATAAATAGCTTAAATAATCATTAGTTACACATTAATCCAGTATTATTTGTGCATTAGTTAAGAATGAATGAATGCTTATTAGTGCACCCGTATTGTAAAGTGTTACCGTTGCAACTATTGCATAACTTGTGCTTTCTGTGATTTTTCTGTCAATTTTAATCATTTGAAATATAACAAACTGGCAGCAATTTAATAATCAATTTTACGCTTTAGTCACTTTGAACCAGAGGTTTGTTAAAATTATTCAGCTGTGGGCGCCATCTTTGGGTCAGACGCAGGAATTCATTTAACGCGCGACTCTCACAGTGCATGATGGGTAATTGCTAGCCGCTGAGCATTCATTGGTTGTACGCTCGTTATTGTGGTGCATTGTGGGATTGAATGAGTGCACTCGATAATGTTCACTATGGTTTCGGACAACTCTACAAATGGCTGTCCCCTCAAAAAGTGTCCTATTTAAGGGTATGGGGGGCGATTTTGGACACAGCCAAAGAGTAACACAGCCACATATGACTAGACATGCTAATAGAAGAAGTGTGAGATGGTGTTCAATAGAGAGGGTTGTTTCTATGGCAATGTTTTTAATTTGAGGACATGCCCTTGTCCAGAACCCTGTTAATATTCATGAATGGGATGAGAGGACATACACGTGTGCCCTCATAATATCCACAGCACATCCATAACGTTACAACAGGGCTTTTACAGCAGTCCAGAGAATTCCTGAAAATAAGGGATGAGATATCCATCCAATGAAGCTCCTCGTAAGATTTATTTTTAGGCTTTCATTACTTCTAACCCATTATCTTCACGCTTTATAAACATTTGCATCATTTGACAAAGATTTGTTCCATCTGATTTGTTTTCACATCTCTATTGGGGCTTGATATTCACCCATAAATTTCATATACAGTATAAAGCATTTGTGGGGTTCTTGTCACTTTGCTTGAGAGTGAATGATAAGGATTTTCAGGCCAGCTGCTTCTTTACTTTGCCTTAAAGCTAACTGGGTAAAGTACCATGATGGATTTACATTGACTAAAACAGATATCAATAATGTGAAATAAAATCATATCAGACAGCAGACCACTTGCAGCAACCATTAGTTATTTTGGTAACACTTTACCATAAGTTCTCATTTGTCAACATTAGTTCTGTCATGACAACTCCGTGGAGAACAACATCCCGGTTGCAGTCTCTTTTTCTAAACTCTCAGTCCAAAAGGCTATAAATCTCCACCTCCAACATCCTCACACACAATAAAGCCTACTAGCCGAGACTCCTTTATATGTACAGATGTGACGTAATGATGTTAAGACATGCTCGAATTTCACATGGAAATCCACCAGCACCACTGGAATTAAAAACATTATTACAAGCTTACGGCTTTGAATAGAGCTAAGGCAAGCAAGTAGTTTTGAACACTGGCTGGTTCTGTATTTGCTCAAAAACCCCAAAAAGTTACGGACTGGAGCTTTAAACAGACGTCTGCAAAACAAATCACAAAGAAGCATTTAATATTGAGAAAACTCACCTTGACTGCACAGTAATCAAAGAAACCAGTCTCTGAGAATATAGCCACCAGTATCATCTGAAAGTAAATAGTAAGGGTTATGAGACTTGAACATTTCATGCTTTCTATTTTTAGTGCTTACTGCCACATGTGTTGCTATAAAATCACATTATGTCTCAAATACCACATGCACGGTCTCTCACTCAATTTCATGCCACATATATCCTTCTCTGATTTATTTATTTATTTATTTGTTTGGCACCTCGGATACAGAAACAGACATCCTTCAAAACTAGGAAATCAATAAAGAGAAACATTAATAGTTTATTAAAGCTCACGTTTCATAGCCAGTCTTTAAAATTGACAGATGCTGTGATTCATTTTCGATCATCAGTCTCTGATTTTCTTTTATGCCTTTCCTCACATACCCTACATGTAGTCTTTTGGATGAAGGCTGATTGAACGTATTTGTTTCCATGGAGACAGCAGCTGAACAAACAGAGATCTTGAAAAGGGTGGCACTTTAGCAATAATATTAGAGAGGCTGTGTTTTAAATGTGTATTCGTATTTTTTTGATCACATTTTGTTGCACTAGCATGTAAATTATGGACATTTCAACCTTGTGCTCTGCTGCTGCAAAGTACTGTAAGTTCAATGCAAAGAAACACCATAAATGATCTCGGAGCCCTAAAGAATTCTTTCTAAAATAAGCTTAACAGCACATTAATGAAAGGTGCCCCACTAAGTGCCTGTCAGATTGACCAGCTTGAGAGGCTGATATGGGTTTTGGTTAGGGGTTGGATTAGGGGCTTATCAACCTGTCAAGCACTTAGCGGGACATCTTTCCAAGTTCTAATGCTATGGGGTAACCCATTTCATTCATGTTCATAGCAGAAGCGGTGCACTAATTTACATGCCAAACTTCAATGCACGATTGATTAACAACAGTAATTGTGATAAAATAGCACGCACCATTAATGACAGCCCGTTCTCATCTCAAGGCATCAATCTAACGGATGCTTTAGACACCCTTTAGCGTCAGTTAGATGACACTTTCCTAGTAACCCTACCCCAAACTTAAACCTACCAGTGTCATCTAACTGACGCTAAAGGTAAAGCGTCAGTTAGATGACGCCCAGTATAGCGTCATCTAACTGACACTAAAGGGTGCCTAAAGCGTCGGATGTTGAAGCACGGTCAAAAGAGTTAGTTAGATGACGCCTTGGGATGAGAATGCGTTGTTCATAAATACATTTTATCTTTTTACTTTTTTCATTTGAAAAAGCCCCTCTGTGACTTTATATTTAATACATTCTGTTGGAACCCTTCTACTCAAGATGATTGAGTAAAAAAGCCGCAAGAGAGCTCCCACTGTGAAAAAAATATTGTTAGTTTAACTTAAAAAATTAAGTAACCTGGTTGCCAAAAATTTTAAGTTGATTGAACTGGAAAACGTGAGTTAATACAATGTAGGAGATTGATTTAATCATCAGAAACTTAAAATAAGAAGTTATCTGAACTAAATTAATTATTTAAGTTGATTTGACAAAAGAAAAAATATTGTGATAACAAATCTTGAAAATATTTTTTTTTACAGTTCACCTGTTAAAATTAGACTTACCATTCCAAACAGAAAGGCAAGTGTCTCATAGTCAATCCATTCCACAACAGTCATCAGACTCGGCCTCTACAGTAAAGAGACAATGGAATGGATACAACGGAGCATTTTAACATTCCAAACTTACAGTGAATTGTTGAAATAATTGCTTCCATTACAATAAAAAAAATAATTGTAGCTATTAGTCATCACAACTTAAAATTTTGCATTAGAATGACTTTTCTGAATTTCACTTGCGATAACACAAATCAAGTTGACTAAACTTTAAATTTAAAGGCAGTACTAACACTTTTTTAAGTTGCACATCATGCAACAATGCACATCTATCTATCTATCTATCTATCTATCTATCTATCTATCTATCTATCTATCTATCTATCTATCTATCTATCTATCATCTATCTATCTATCTATCTATCTATCTATCTATCTATCTATCTATCTATCTATCTATCTATCTATCTATCTATCTATCTTCATCAGAATGGAATAAATAACATTCTCTAAAACCAAACTTACATCTCCAATGAAAGCCAGCGCTGTCAGAGCGGCCAGGGATCCTAACATTGCAGCCAGAGTGCGGTGGACAACCTGGGAACACGAAAAACAAAATAAATAAATAAAGGTAGAGAGGGAAATAAATCATCACGGTAATATCTCAGCAGCTTTTTTTTTTTTTGCTATATTGGTCATATACTAATAGCCACAATGTACCACAAAATAGATTTATACTAGCCTAAGCACAATGCTAGAGTGGTTGCTTTTAAGCATGTTGTGCATGTTGTTTTTTAACATGTTCTGGTTGCCAGGATGTTCAAAGATTTCACCTCAAAGTCTCTCAATTATGTTCTCCTTCAACATGAGATGTTTTCTTGCAGTGTTATCACCCGCCAGGCAAAAATCATGCCTGATTGCTTAGAAAAGTAATAGCAAAACTCATTTAAACAAGCTGCATGATATGAGGTATCTTTTTCACCCATAGCACAAAATTGTAGTACTTGAGATTAGGTGTTTGTTCAAATCCCTAACCCTCCACATCAGCAACCGTTATAAAGATGCCTGGCAAACACTATTAAATATGTAATACACAAGACTTTGAACAGCCAAACAAATTTGCTGATTCAAAATGCCAAATAACCCTTTACCACACACTTCATGTATGTTCTTTTGCTGTTTGATCTACCTCATTCCTTACATTAAAGGCATTCTGACCCTGTTGTGAACTCTTATAATCAAACGATAAATTCTGATCCACAACGATATGTGTCGGGCGACAGCATCTTCTGATTTTCTGCTCTTCAATCACCCCTTGGAAAAGCACCGCCTTAAAGTACTTTGTCAGATTTCAGCATCTCCTTTCTTGGTGAGAGCACTTGACTGGGACACCTGAATCAAGCTTTGTCTGATGCACCTCTTTCAGTGTCATGTGGCAAGAAGGAGCAGTCATTACAAGACTGTGTAATCAGCTAGAAGAGCGAAAGAACGACGATGAGTACATAACATGCAGGCTAACTGCTAATGACTCCAGTCTCCAAGGAGCAAGTAATCTGTGTCAGTCCAACAACTTCCCTGAGGGGGAAGAACACTTGGTGCAATGTTGTGATTGTAAGTCTAAAACCAGTCATTAAGATAAATTGTTGAACACTGCTTTCTGAGCAGAATTAATCAGCAACATGGATATGCATTGTGTTGCTTTGCATAAGAAAGTTTCCTCTGAGACTAATGCTTCTCTATTTTGTGATTTAAACCATTACTCTTAATTATAGGCCAAGAAACAGTTTATGGCTAAATTAAATGTCAGAATGTGCCTGTGTGAGATGTAATGTTAGTTTTATACCCAAAGCCCCCCATTTACTGAGAAACTGCTGCTCTAGTGTACGAATAATCCATCAGCCATTATTAAAATGTTTACCAGATATCTGCAATTATATTGTAAAATTACATTTTTCATGAATTGTTTAAGGCATATTAATATTTATAAGCACATTATACTACTATGTATCTCAGATTTCAGGTTTTGCCCTCTCTTGGGGCAAATTAGTTTTAGCTATCAGAGCTGCTGATGAAACTCACCATCTGAGCCCTTTTAATCAAAGTAGTTTTCAGAGTGCTGATTCTAGATCAGCTCTGAGGATTATCAACAAGCTGCTGTGCAATGCAGATAGGAAGAAAAGGCCCGGGTCAATACAACAAATGCTTCCTTATTTACAATGGGGTCCTAAAGTCTGAGAACACAAACTTCTATGGAATCGCTAATGCAAATCAAATCTATACTAACTTGGAAATAACTCTAAAGTTTTAGAGTTAAAAAAAAAATAACCAAGAACTCTTATGACATAAAACGAACAAGAAATATGTACGATTCTGCACGAATACTTCATCACTAATCAAACTCGCAGATTTGTGACACTGACCATGAGAACATGATGATGGCAGATATTATTGCTTCCATTGAATCACAAGACTCTCTTTTGTTTTGAAGATCTCAAATCATGCCTGATAAGTTTAACACAATAATTATTAATAATATAATACAATATAATAATAATTGTCATAACCCCAGTCTTGTGGTCCCTTGTTGTGCAAAGGACTTTTATGTACTGTAACTGTTACATCAAGACTCCACAATAAACACAAGGGGAATAAATACACAAAGGCTAATGAGGTACAGGTGTAGGTGATTAGTAGTAATGGAAACAAATTAGTTTGAGGGGCCGTACAAGCCAAAATTCATTCCTCTACTCTCACACAGAAACATTCTCCTTTCACATAAATACATTTCTGCTCTCACACCCATACATTCTCCTTTCACATATACATTTTACTCTTATGCAAATGTATTCAAAGTATACATTTAATATTATAAATAATAAATGTATGTAAAAAGAAAATGTATGTGTCTGAAAAAAATATATGTATGTAAAAGAATAATGTATATGTGTTATATACATTAAAAAATGGGCGTGCCTATTACTTATTTGTGTGTGTGCCTATCACTATTATGAGTGTTAGAGTAGAAATGTATGTATGTGAGAGGAGAATGAATGTGAATGTGAGAGTAGAAATGTATATATGTAAAAGGAGAATGTATGAGTGTGACAGTAGAAGAATAGATTTTGTCAAGTACGGCTCCTCATAAATTGGAGTACCTATGAAAACAAACAAGGTAAACATGAACTAAACAAAGGAAGTTAACATGGAAACAATAGGAACAGAAACTGATCTTCAACATAAAAATCCTTTACAAGACATGGATACTTGGATATTAGTAATATAATATATTATATTATATTATATTATATTATAAATTATATTATATTATATAGTCTGATGAACTGAACTTCACCTATTATCTGTTCTCAAAGATGTTAATTGGGATGAGGTATTTGGTAAAGAGGTATTGTTACCCAAGTAACCCTGTTTTATAGTAAATAAAATTATGACTCACCTAAACAGCATAAAATGTAATAATTTCATTAGCAAATATTTTCTTAGCACCTTGACGACGATGATAGGTAGCCGTATTTATGAAGCATTAGTATAACGTAGTGTTTCGGTAAAAGCGGAAACATGGGCCCCCCAAAGTCTCCATTAGCGCTCTCACAAAGGCCTAATTAAACTCTTCAACACACAGCATGTCCCCTCCTGAAGAAATAAAAGTAATTAAGAAGGAAGGTCCCCTCTGCCCTCATGTCCCCCTGGAGCCACACTAAAACGCTCTCTCACAAACTCTAAAAAGTGTGCACTACAGGGAGAAGAGCAAGTTAAAAGAGTGGAGAAGTGTTTTGCTGTGAGGCTTTGTAATAATCTAGATCTCTTAAGAGCTGTTCACACAAAAAGAGATATATAGTGACCAAAAAATAAAAAAAGGCAAATGATTCATTTTAAATGAGAGCAGGCCATTTCAGACATCAGGAGTGAAAGAGACCAGAAAATTGAGTTCTACTACTACAATAAGGTCCAAAAGAGACCGCAAGTGAAAATTCTTCTATTTTCTATGATTTTAAAATGAATTAAATTATCAGCATTTGAGTGCATGCCTGAATGTCCTAGTATTCATAATATCCCTCTGATTGACAGCAGCACTCAAGCTGCATGAACTCCACAAGTTTGATTTGAAGTATGCATTTTCGTGCTTCAATAGAAGCAAGGGACATCTGACATTTTCGACATAGTAACTGACTTGAATTGCTTATTTGGTTTATTTCACCAAGTACAACATGTTCCTGGAACAACGTTCTAATCAACCAATCAAATTTGAGGGACAAGTTTACAGTTTATGTCAAGATTAGGCTTACAGCCAGGGTTAGGTGCTTCTACATCACATATTATTTCTTTCTGCTTTTAGGTATAAGTTATAATTTCCGGACAAGAATGTTGTTTCAGGATCAACAAAACATACTTGACCAATTAGTGACCTAAAAATAATGCAGAATTCTCTACTTTACCTCAGAAAAGGTGCATTTTTTAAGTTAAAATAAAAAATAAAAAAGGGTTTCTGACATTTGGACTAATTCAATTTGATGTTCCAATAAAATATGAACAGCAAAATCCACTTTTCGATTCATAATTCGGTTTCAGATGTTCCAAAAATCCAACATGCTTCTGTGGAATCAGTTTGTGTGGGCCAGTAGAAACCACTTCCTGTTAACTTTAGTAGAGCCCAGTGACCTCTAGTGCTCAACAGCAGTACAAATAAAAACGCAAGTTTATGAATAGCCACTGATAATTTCAGTTCAGTGCTGGATCTGAAGGCACAACTTTTACCCACCGTGAAATTTACTTTTCCTTAGAAGTGACAAAAGACTACAGACATAAAATGTACACAAAAATCTCAGTGGCTAAACAGCCGAGATGAGCTTGTTTAAGGGGATGAAATATGGGATGAGTCATGAAATATCATTGAATGGATCATCTTGCAGTGTGAAAAATAATGTCTTCACGCCGATTCCACATATTTTACCTCAAAGATGATGAGCACATAGACTCCTGCCAGGATCAATCCAGCGATAAGCACCTGTGTTTCCACGGTTACATAGAGCGACTGGTGAGTCATGGACAGAGGGACCACCTGACTGTCTAAGAGAAAGGCCTGCACACTGATCAGAATAGGAGCGCTTGAGGGGAAGAGAAAAACAGATTATAGATGTGGATACACATTAAAGCACATTCCATGACAGGAACTACAACAAAACCCATATTATCACATCATCACCTTAACTGAACTTTAAAGGGATAGTTCACTTTGAAATTAATTTTTGATATGTTTTAGCTTACCTCAAGGGCATCCAAGATATAGGTGTCTTTGTTTCCACAGTATTTTTTAAAATTTTGATATTTTTTTTTAGGTCAAACCGTTCTTGTTTGTCAATCATATAATGGAGGGTTATGGGGTCCACCTCAAAGAGCATGCACAGAGAAGTCCAAATTAAAGATGATTTTATGACTCGTAAATGTAAGTACACATTGATGGCCTAAGACACGAAACGAACGGTTTGTGTGAGAAAACGAACAGTATTTATATCGTTTTTACCTCTTGTAACCACAGCCACGTCCAAGTGATCTGAAGGCAAGGGTACTTCAATCTGCGCAAGCGCACCGGAAAGCCCTGGAAGTGATCTCTTGCGCGGTTGCGAAAAAAAAAATCAATGTTGTCCGTTGATATATATTGAAAACATCTTCCATTGGAATTTCCTGTATATCTAAATATGTTTAGATCTTCACAGTGAAGGGTAACACTTCTGAAATCTCTGTGTAAACAAAGTGATCGTGAGAGATCACTTCCGGTGCTTTCCGGCGTTTGCGCAGAGAGAAGGGTCCTCGCCCTCAGATCACTTGGATGTAACTGTGATTATAAGAGGTCAAAACAATATAAATACTGTTCGTTTTCTCACACAAACCGCTCGTTTCGTGTCTTAGGCCATCAATGTGTACTTACATTTACGAGTCATTAAATTATGTTTAATTTGGACTTCTCTGTGCACGCTCTTTGAGGAGGACCCCATACACCTCCATTATATGACTGACAGACAAGAACGGCTAAAAATATCAAAATTGAAAATACTGTAGAAACAAAGACACCTACATCTTGGATGCCCTTGAGGTAAGCTAAAACATTTCAACAATTAATTTCAAAGTGAACTATCCCTTTAAGCACAATTTGAAATCTGATTAACTTAAAATCTAAAATCTAACAGTTTTATGACAAGATAATTCTACATTTGCAATATCCAGCAGATATAATAATGTGTATTGTATAACATGAAATTTCTTTGCATTTAGTCCTGGTTTTTCCAGTTTATTAGTGGAATTGTCAAGATCTTATGTGATGAGGAATGTGTAATCGTACCTGCTGACCATTTCAAATGTCCTTGTTCTCAGAATTTGGTCACTTCGTTGGGAATGCAATGGTATAGTCCAGTTATAAAGCACCTGTTGGAAAAATATTACCATTTATAATGTGAATGTTTAGGCTATTAGGCTAAAGACTACTTGAGAGAAGAAAAAAATTGAAAATAGAAAATATTGAAGAAAGTATTTCACATAAATGAGCCTCCAAAAGTATTTTTATTTTTATTTTATTATTAATATCATTATATTATATTATAATATTATATGTCTATTCATTAAAGAATCCTGAAAACAGAAATATTAAGCAGCACAACAGTTTCAAAATTGATAATTATGTGAAATGTTTATAGAGCATCAAATTATGTTAGTATTGCAGTATGTATATGTATATTAGAATGATTTCTGAAGGATCATGTGAAACTGTGGACTAAAGTAATACAGTAGCTGCTGAAATTCACCTGTGTCATCACTGGAATAAATGACATTTTGAAACACAATAAAATAGAAAACAGTAACTTTAACAAATAATTGTTTTCTTTTTTGATTAAATCAATGCAGCCTTGGTGAGCATAAGAGACTTCTTTCAAAGTCATTTAAAGCAGCACTATGCAGTTTTTTACCTTAACTGAATAGCTTCGGAGTTATTGCAATGGTTATATGACTATTTTCGGGTTGAAGTTTGGGTGACTCGCTGGCGCCGTATACATCCACAGACTGCCGACAGTTCAACAGGGTGCAGCTCTTAAAGGGGCCACACCCCTTCTTAGCTTCCATCCTACTGAACAGGTACCGGTACCAGAGACATCCCTGCGTGAGTGCTATTTACAAGAGTACAAGTACTCCATAGCGACTCTAGGGGTCACAGTTTGACAAAAACGGAAATCCTGCACAGTGCTGCTTTAAAAAAATCCAAACTGAAGTATAAATACACATTAAACCTAAATGCTTCATAAAACTTTTTTTTATGGGTTTCAATTGATTAAATAATAGATATGTTGTTCAAAATGAAGAAAGAATTGTGACACTGTCTAGTTGCCATGCATTGTGGAATGTGCCTATAGTAACCACAGGTGAAGATCATCACATTGAGTCTTTAACTATTTTAATATAGTTTATTCTGCTGGTACGATAAAGCGCCTAATTGTTCCTGTCGGCTGTGTTGAAACAACTCTAACCTGCTGAGCTCTTCTCCGGCGAGGCCCTGCCTCTTCAGTCTGCTCCACTTGGATGAGAACATACTCCTGGCCCACTTGTACTGCCTCCATCTCTCCCAAAAACGGACCACCAACCTGCAGCTTCAGCAGGGAGTTATCACGAAAATCAGTAAGATTCATGGCTACAGTGATCAGTTAAGGAAAACTTCCACGAACTATGGATATAAATGAAAATACACAACACAAAATATCCATCAAGCGTTAAGTGTTTTGGAAGAGCATCGCAAACAGATGTCAGCTGGCCATCGTTTCATTTCGGACAGACAATCCTCTCCCACAAGCAGAAGGTACTTTGCAGCACTTCAGTGCATTGTTCACTCTTCACATTCATCTCTACAGCTCTGCAGGACTCACAGATTGCCGCACGCATCAGGCAGATCTGTTGTTATGCACAAAGTCATAGGCAAGACTGTTACCATGACACAGGCCGCTGTAAATAGCAGATGGTGAGATTGTCACAGAAACGGAAATGAATTAGAACAGCCCTTCAGTGCAATCTCCGAACCAAATATAAAATCCCTGCAGGGTCTGAGGAGTTAGCGCAGTGGCATGCATCATCACAATATTTGACTTGTGCATTAATGATTCTTATTTATCAAGTCACAGCAAACCCATACAATGCAGATTCTCTAAAGTAAAGTACACAAATGGCTAGGATACAGAAGCTCTCAGTAGATGAGACTGCCAGCATCCTCCAGGGGCTCTCCCTGTCAGGATACATGCTGAAAAAGAGCTGATGATCAAAATAAAGAGAGTTATTGTCATAAAGTCAGACAAACAAAACTGAGCTATGCAAGTAATAGAATCATAAGTGCATATTATTCCACACAGTATAAGAGGAGAAAACATTGATCAGGTCTGTATAACTTACTGAACAGAGAACAACAATGATGAAGATGGTGAAAATTGTTGCTGTCCTTAAGCAATATCTGTAAAAGCAAATGTAGGGATTTGTTATGACATCTACTTTGCAACAGAAACACAATTAATGTCCCAGACAGTTGTTTTCAGAGGAGATTTTTTAATTAAAATGCCACAGTAAAAGAGCTTTGCACAACCATTTAATATTTTCTGCCTTATCCTTTGCTAACTTTGTTTAACTTTAGTTAATTTGGGGTCGGTACGATTTTTAAATGTTTTCGGAAAAAAAAGTGTCCTATGCTCACACATTTACTTGATAAAAAAAATACTATTTTCAATTAATATGTTTTAAAATGGAATTTATTCCTGTGATGGGAAAGCAGAATTTTAGCAGCCATTTGTCCAGAATTTAGGTTCACATGATCCTTCAGAAATCTTTGTAAAATGCTGATTTGGTCCTTAAAAGCCAATTCACACTGCACAGACAGGCATGTTTGTTGGGTTTTGTTGCATCAGTGTGTTACCCCTTTTGGCGTCTGTTGGTGTTGGTCAGGTTTTTGTTTTTCAACCGACTGCCCGTGTTCAGTCAGTGTTTGTTGGTGTCTGTTTGTTGGGGCAGTGTGAACATGACAGTTATTTTTTTATAAAAATTCTAAATCCAACTGACAGCTTGTTTGTTGGCGTTTGTCTGTGCGGTGTGAATTGACCTTAAAGGGATAGTTCACTTTGAAATTATTTTTTGATATGTTTTAGCTTACCTTATTTTTGATATATGTTTTAGATTATCTTCACAGTGAAAGGTAAAACTTCCGAAATCTCTGTGTAAACAATGAGTGAGCGCATGTGCAGACCGAAGCGCCCGTGCCTTCAGATCACTTAGATGTGATTGTGGTTACAAGAGGTAAAATCTATTTAAATACTGTTTGTTTTCTCACATAAACCGCTCATTTCGTGCCTTAGGCCATCAATGTGTACTTACAATTACGAGTCATTAAATCAATTGGACTTGCTCTTTGAGGAGGACCCATAAAACTCCATTATATGACTGACAGACCAACCCGGTCTCATCCCAAGACGTCATATAACTGACGTTTTGGGACGTCTTTTGACCATACGTCAATATTCGCCTTTTTAGGGCCCCCTTAAACGTCGGTAGATGAGGTTATGGGATCCTAACTCTACCCCATACCTAAACCTAACCCTAAACCTAACCCGTCACCTACCTGACGTTAAAGGTAAAGCGTCAGTTGTATGAAGGCCCGGGATCGCCATCTAGCGACGTTTAAGGGGGCCCTAAAAAGGCGGATATTGACGTATGGTCAAAATACGTCCCAAAACGTCAGTTATATGACTTTTTGGGATGAGACTGTGTTAGACAGACAAGAACGGTTTGACCTAAAAATATAAAAAATGAACATTCTGTGGAAACAAAGACACCTACATCTTGGATGCCCTTGAGGTAAGCTAAAACATATCAAAAATTAATTTCAAAGTGAACTATTCCTTTAAGAAACATTTCTTATTATCATTAATGCTGAAAACAGTTAATATTTTTGAGGAAACTATAATGCATTTCTGTGGGGATTCTTTGATTAGAAAAAGTTCATAATAACACCAATGGTAGAAATAGTAGCATGTCACTCTTGATCAATATAAGGCCTCCTTGCTGAATAAAACGATTAATTTCTTTTAAAAAAATCTTTAAAAAATCTTACTGACCCCAAACCTTTGAGCGTTAGTGTATGTTAGTGCGCCATACCTGATGGGGGATGATAGTTTGAAGTAATGTTCACATTTCTCCATGGATGTGGTGTGAGAAAGACTGGTCACCTCACTGCCCAGCCTGCACCTCCTCTCCAATTCAGCAGAGTTCGCCTCCCATGATTCCTCGCCAGACCCCAGGCTGGGCTCATGCAGTGTCATGTAGGTTATACTGCACAAAACAGTATAAAAACAGTGGGATAAACACTGTGGTGCTTACAAAATATTGCTCTGTTAGTTTGAGCTGTCAGAACTTCTGGCTCAACCAAATAGTTCATGTGTTTGGGGCGGGACTATCTGTTTAGATGTCAAATTAATCAGTTTGATCTGGGAAACCTGTTTGAAACTATCATTAGCTATTTCTGCAGTCCCACTTGATTGCGCAAGAGACAAAGAAATTAAACACTACCTCTAGGCTAACTTTTAACAGAATCCAAAGTAAAACATAAGGCTGATTAACTTCTGCAGGTTGAAAGCGATCAATCATATAAATGCTAATAGCAGCCACACAAAAGAAATTAAGATCAACGATGGGTATTAAAAGCCTGTTAGCCTATGCTACACAGTTCTGGAGAATCCATCCTAAGATGGGATACAAGTTCCTAGGCATAACTAGAGGTTTTTGTGTTGATTATAGCCAGCAAGATAGATTATTCCAACTGAGAACACAATATAATCGCTAGCAGCATTAGCATTCAGCTCACTGCCTTACAGAGGGAATGAAAAATGTATTACCAAGGGCAGCAGATAGCAGCCAGCCATATTTACACTACAGTTTACTAGGCTCCTTGATTTCGGAGGTCTATGGCGGTACTGTGGGGACCACCAACTGTTTGATATCAAACTAATTTGTGAAAAACTTATTTAGGCCAATGTTAAATAAAATATATTTTAATTTAACTTCAACTACAGCAAGAAGCTAAACATCTGCAATACTTCATTTTTAAAATATACAAAGTACATTAAAAATTATTTTTTTAATGGCTTTGCAATTTAAGAATCATGACAAAGTTTTATAAATATGAATATGGTACCACATGATATTATAGGCCAAACGAGCAATAAAGCAGTGATTCTCAACCTTTTTACCTAGTATATCCATGTTTTTCAAGACTATGGAAATCATTCAAATCATAGGGGAATCAATCAAACCTACTGGGTCCTATGGTTGAGAAAGACTGCAATAAGGGTCCCAGAGGAGACTGAACCTGGTTTCTCCTAAGGTTTTCTTCTCTATCCCAAGGTTTATTTTCACCAATGGAGTTAGGGTTCCTTGCCACTGTTACCTTTTGGCTTTCTAAGCTGGGGACACTTTATATGCAGCAATATTATTGATTTGAATGCACGGACACTATTGGATGAAAACTGAACTGAGCTGAATGATGACATTACTGTTTTCTCCAGAGCTGCTTTGTAGATTAACTTATTCCATAATTTATGAACTTCACAGTTATAGAATGGTACTGAATTCTGAACACTGAACTGAATTTATCTGAATAATGGCTGTTTACAGGTCTTTTTAGAGCTGCTTTACAGCAGAATTAAATACTGTTTGTATCTAGAATCATTATTTTCCTTTTTATCATTGTAAAGCTGCTTTGAAACAATCTATTGTATAAAGCGCTATATAAATAAAGGTGACTTGACCTTACATAGACAAACAAAAAAAACATTAAAATCATGCGTATGATTCAATTTGAATTGTCATTGTCAATGAGAAGACTTATCTTACACATCTCAACAAAATTGAATACAGGTGTAATCCTTATGCCTATACCCCTTCAAACATTGTTACATAACAATCACAGGCTTTAGTGAGCACTTTTAGTTCTGGTAGTTATGTATGGGTGAATCAAGGACACATGCTGAGGAAAAAGGGAAGCAAAATGACAAAAATATAGAAGAACGTCCTGGTTGTGTATGCAACTCCCGGTTCCCTGAAGGAGGGAACAGAGGACGTAGTCGATGGTCGACTGAATGGGGATCGCGTCAGAGAGCCAATGTTCTTCGAGTACTATTGAACAAGCCAATGTACTGTATTTGGCGTGCGTGAATCGCATCACACACACTCCGCCCCAGCGCGGGGGTATAAATATGGAAGTGGATGCACTCACTAGTTACTTTTTCGTTGAGGAGCCGAGCGCAACCCAGAGTCAGCGGTGGTCCAGCGTTAGTCGCAAGGGGACTACGTCCTCAGTTCCCTCCTTCAGGGAATGGTGGGTTGCATATGCAACCAGGACATTCCCTTTCAGTCGATAACATCGGAAGTAGTCCACGTGGGATCCACGGGGCTTTGCCGGGAGGATTACCCGTCACTGTGATCCTCAGGTCACCCAACCCAGATGGCATTCCAGAGCTCTTCTGGGAAGATAAACCAGAAGAGACACAAGAGCAGGGCCTGGGGATGGGGACTCTTTTTTCACTCTCACGAACGAAAGCGAGTCTCGACCTTAGCGCCAAGATGGTCACATTCCCGAAATGGGAATATGGCTCATCCACAAGAGCTGCCTCAGCATGCTTTAAGCCCAAACACGTGATACAAAGACCATCAGAGGGGCACAGAGCCCTATGACGGCCACCCAGAAACGCACAGATGGAATGGCATCTTAAAAAAGACGCAAACGCACCCGTGTTGCTCTTTCAGAAATGGGACCCATCACCAGTGCTGGAGCACACAGGAATGACCGCATCAACACTGAATTCAGAGAACTGAAAAATAGTGAAGCACTCAACCAGCCTTCAACACACACACAAACACAAAAATTTCCACTGTAGAAATCAGCAGGACTGGAAGAGTCTTTCCAAAAGAACATCGACACACTCGCTCGTTGAAATCAACAGGACTCTTCAGAGACATCAATACGAACGGCTCTGAAGCGAAAGGCAACTAGTGCGTGCATCCACTTCAGTATTTATACCCGCTCGCTGGGGTGGAGTGTGTGTGATGCGATTCACGCACGCCAATTACATTGGCTCGTTCAATAGTACTCGAAGAACATTGGCTCTCTGCCGCAATCCCCATTCGGTCGACCATCGACTACATCTGACGTTATCGACTGAAAGGGAACTAAGAACTATAGTTGCTTCCCACATCAAACTATTGATTTGTATATAAAAGTACAAAATGTTTGAAATTGAAAATCGGTGATTCTTATGCAAATAACATGGTTAATAATAACATACATCTTACTGGTTAAGCAAATTTTTCCAGTCTGGTATCAAATTCAATCTGCTGGAATCATTCCCGATTATTATAGAGGCTGACAACTGAGAGTGCAGATAGAGTACTGCAGGCAGTGTTTGGTATAATTAAAAGGTACATAGAGGTCAAGACCACTTCAAGATATCAAAATGCCATACATTATATGAGGAACTGTTTGCCTTCAACCTGGTGATATATAAAGTAATTGTTGGAAATGAAGGTCACAAAGCCACTTTTTCTCATTACTGAATGAGTACAAGGTCGGTAATTATAGACCCGCAGGTAACATTCATACAGCTGTTCTGCAAAAGCCTCCTTTGACTAAAGCCAAGTCAACAGGTCTTTAGAATCTGCAAGTTTCTTGGAGAAATTCCCTGTGTATGACTGGTTAATGCTATATAATAACTTGCAAAAGAATATGATATTCTTTAACACTTAACAGATGATTAATGAGCATTGAAAAATCCAGAAATGCCATTACGATTTGATAAGTAGGCTATAGTTTGGTTTATAATTATAAATTAATCCACATCAACCTCTGAACTTGTCAAAGCATTATATAATATTTGCAAATGACTTCTTGAAAAAAGCGTTATTTAATTCTGAAATATAAGCTTCAGTGGATTTTTTTTTTTTTACATTGATTTGCTTACTGCTAAACAGAAAAGAAAACAAGAACTAAAGAACAATCAAAAATGAAATACTGTGAAACCAACTAGTGAATATACATAGTCCCACCTGTCATTTTGGGGGAATGTGAGAAGGGGTGACCGTTCTGTGTGGTTGGCTTGGTTGGATTTGCCTTTCCGGAGGTTTACCATGCTGAAGCTGTGCCTGAAAACAAGGAGAGAACTTATTCAATCCGAGCATGTCTGTCTGTCATAAATAACATCTCAGCCACATTTAGAAATCAATTCTTGACATCCATTTTTAATGACTCTTCTATAAAAACTGGCAGCTGAAATTAAATGGAACTAAAAGTCTTTGAGCAGATCTGAAAGTCATTCTTTCTTTTGGGTCTGTTTAGTCATCTTTACAGCGTTATCAAACATCTTGGTCTAATGTGTCAAACAAGGTCTAAGCTAAATGATTATGACAAAAAAATCTAGATTTGCAAACAAAGCACATGCACAGCCAAAGTGGCACTCAAGCACCTGTCTTTCTCTCTCTGACTAGATAAGTGCCCTTTTCTAAGTCATACGTGCATTTTTTAGATTACCCCAATGGCATCAATTCTCAATTAAATGTGTGCCCAAAAACTGCATTAAAGGGATAGTTTATTAGAATTTAAATTATGTCATCATTTACTCACACTCAAATTGTTCCAATGTATGAATTTCTTTCTTCTACTGAATACAAAAGACGATATTTTGAAGATTGTTGGTAACGAACAGTTGATGGACCCAAAATATCTTGAAATGAGATTAGTGCCCCTTTTCTCACTTGAACACCTGCCCCCTTAAAATGTCTGTACACGACCCTGACAAGTTACATGTCCAAAAGGTTAACAGCAATTGTATAAGTCTAATCCATTGTGTCCTCCTACAACTGTCTGTAGGCAGGCTGTCTTGATGATTTAACTGACACCTCATAACTTGTCAGGGTGGATGGGCATCAGGTGTTGTGCAGATTCACAGAGGCAATACAGTGTGATGCTTATGACAGGTTTAAGGACAATATCATCCTGCTTGTCCAGGCCTTGAGGACTGAAATAATGTTCTGACCTTGGTTTTCATGCTATAAAACACAGTTGCACAATGAAATAAATCAAACAATTGCTTTGTTACCTTTATCTGTGCCAGTGACAGACTCATGTAATGCACAAATCCCTCACAAAAGTCAGTGCCACAGTGTCATGATTTTAAAGTGTTTTATATTGTATGTGTCCATAGTGTCTTGAACAGGAATATGTTCATTTAGACAAGTTGCATTTCTCTTAGGCCAAGAGCAAAGGTTCCATAGCAGTAAAGGTCTGCCAATTGTTTTCCATTAAAACATGACTTAAAGCCTTATATAACTATGACAAATTTTAAATAGTACAGAAAAAAAATCTCATTTGTTTACTATTTTGTAATATGTGTATCAGTCAGTAAGATATTTTTGGTTTTTGAAAACGTCTTATACTCACCAAGACTGCACTTATTTTCATCAAAATACAGTAAAACATTATATAGTGAGAATATTTAAATTAAGCATTTTTTCAGCAGCCATTCTTCAATGTCACATTATCCTTCACAAATCATACTAATATACTCAAAAAAAAAAAAAAAACAATTCTGCTGCTTAGTATTTTTGTGGGTGATGCAATTCCCCCCCCCTGAATTCTTTGACGGATGGAAAAGGGTTGGAAAGGATTGGTTCTGAGCTATTAACACCAGTAGTGTTGAGTTTTTTCGGCCTGTATGAATAGAACAGATGGAAATCCTGCAATGGAATTCTGCAAGCTAATTACTGGAGCCTCTTCAGTAATCTAATAATTGGGGGAAATTCTCTGTTTGTCGTAATAAATGACAGTTTAAATGGGTAAAGACCATTTATCTCTTCAATTGGCTCTGAGTTTGTCTGTGTGTGTGTGTGAGAGAGAGTTATGGAGAGGCTTTTGCAAAATGCCAGAATAGATCAATGACGCTCAGCATAGGCCAGACTATCGAGTCAATCCCAGTCCAATTCTAACGCATCATTGGGCAAATCCCAAACCTCAGCTGCTTAGCATCACAGAGGAATCAGACAACACACCCACCCCTACCAATGCCTCAGCTCACTGCAAACAGCTGGGACGGGGTATGTGTGTGTGTGTGTGCCTGTGTGCTCCAGACAAGACATAATAGCCATGGCCTCCAGGATATATCCCGGTGTTGAGTTTGGGCAAAAGGGAGATTAGACAGGATATTTCAAGGCCTTTAATCCCTCTCTCTGCAGTTACACAACGAAGAGGAGATTTGAAATGTTAGCTCACAGAATGCAGGATTTATAAATGAAGTAAAGCCTTCTCTTATTGTGCCTGGATCTGAGTGTGTGAGGTCCAGATGAGAATGAAACGAAAGAGGGGGGAGTACATAACCCTGTGGGACACCTTCTATACCCTGGCCTAGAATACAAGTCTAATTTAATGCAATCCGAGACACTCGATTTCATTCCACGTAAAAACAATTACAGCATTACAAATGTCTGTTAAATTATATAGACAGATAAAATAACTTAATTTTAATAATGTATTGTAAATGTTGCAATTAATATCAACTAAGATTAAACAAATGCTTAAGAGTATTTTTCATTGCTAGTTCATGTTAACTAATGTAGTTAATGGAACTTTATTGTATGCTTTCATAATTATTATTTAAATGGCTTTGCATGTACTGTAAGCATTATGTAAGTAAAAATGAAATGCTGTTCTTTTGAACTTTCCATCCGTCAAAGAATTCAGGGGGAAAAAATTGCATCACCCACAAAAATACTAAGCAGCAGAATTGTTGTTTTTTTTTTTGAGTATATTAGTATGATTTGTGAAGGATAATGTGACATTGAAGAACGGCTGCTGAAAAAATGCTTAATTTAAATATTCTCACTGTATAATGTTTTACTGTATTTTGATGAAAATAAGTGCAGTCTTGGTGAGTATAAGACGTTTTCAAAAACAAAAAATATCTTACTGACTGATACACATATTACAAAATAGTAAACAAATGAGATTTTTTTTCTGTACTATTTGAAATTTGTCATAGTTATATAAAAATAATGGCAAATTTCCCATAGAACAGATAAAAAGAGAAAACAAACAACTATTAAAACTTTGTATTTAAATAAATTATGGAATATTTCCCATAAGGCCAAAAGAGGAAGAGAACAAACAACTATTGAAATGCATATTTAGTGATATTGTGTGCGATCAACTGATTTCATTGACGGCACTGGTTATTTAAAAAAAAAAAATCCTGCAGGAGAGCAGTCACAAGAGTGGAACCAGATCTGATCTCATGCCTGACTAACAATTAATCACATGATGGCTGATCTAAAACCATAGAGTCTAATCCGAAAAGTGTCACAACCACAATCTTAAGATTAAGACCCCCATCGCCATATTCTATAGTACAAACTCTCACACACATTTCCCCACATATACACAACATTTGCAATGAGTTACTACAGTATTGTGACTCCACACGTGAGCACCAATCCTCTTTAGAGTCGATTAGCAGCTGTTTCACACAGAAAAGCTCTCGCTACGCGTTCTGGGGACCTTTTATGCCAAATGGGTTCAGCTAAATGTCACAGTCATAATAGTAGAAGTGCAATGTTACAATGAATTGGCAAAGCACATTTTGCATTAGGATATCTGCTAAGTGAATGATTTTCCCAGCATGAGGTTTCTTTATAAACATATCTTGAAGGTGACATGTTTTTTTATATGCTATAAATGCTTTCTCCTACCACAGTTTAATGTGCATAGACAACTATATGCAATAGACTGATCTCCCTGAAGAGTGTAAACACTGTAGCACTATCAAAACATTGTTTGTGCTTTACTTCTGGTCAAACAATGTGTTTGACCAAATCAAAGAGCAATCATTTTTTTTTAAAAGGTGAATAAAAAATGCGCATCGGGTATGTTTTTGCTTTTTTTTTTTCTCCCCATTTTTGAAGGTGCTGAAAATGTAAATGTAATATTTTATTGTAATTGTACAATATTGCAAATGCAACATACTGTAGCTAGATTTATAGTAAATGAAGCAATTATATCAAATTTGATTTCAACAAAATTACCACATCATATTTTCTCACTGACACGCCCCCAAATTGGAAACTCTGGGCTCAAAGAATGTTCAGAATTTCCCCACTTGTTATTATGAAAGTGTTGTGGACAAAATGTAAGCATATATTTACTCATCTCATTTTCACAAAAATACACTAATTTTGTATTCCTCAAAATTAATTAAAGTGAAATGCAAACTCCGAATATTATGCAAAATTATGCAAATTATAAGTTAAATGTTACATTACACAAATACAGTATACTTTACGTATTTAATCTCACTTTATTAACCAATGTTTTTTCGCTGCTGAACTTCGATGATCCAATTCAACAATACCAATAAGCAAAAATTTATAAATGTTTTAATTGCTAAAATAAGAGTGTTGAACTTTCATCTTCTGCCTCCTATTCTTCTGTACAGCAGAAAGTGTGCAAGTGTGAATTTGCATTTCCTTCAGCCTGAGGCTTATTTAAATTTTTACATTTGACAAAAATAGAACTTTAGTTTGCTTTTGTTCAAAAATGCAAAAGTAACGTGACACGTTACTTTCTATGACTAAGTAACGTAATTAGTTACTTTTTTAGGAAGTAACACAATATTGTAATGCATTAGGCCTACCTTTAAAAGTAACTTTCTCCAACACTGGTGGTGATGGCTTAAATGTATCTTTTTTCCGTGACTTGAATTCATAGATAAACCTGAGCCCTTAAAATTCAATTAAAGGGACAGTTCACCCCCAAAAAAGTGCATTTCTGTTAGCATTTCAATGTTATCATTGGAAACATTTCTCCATTCTTTTTTACCCCATAATGAAGTCAATGGAATCCAGTGTTGTTTTGTAACTCAATGACTTTCGCTGAATGGACAAAAACAGTTGAAAATGTATTTTGTGTTCCGTAGAAGAAAATAAGTCATTTCTGTTTGGAACAATTAGAATCAGTAAATTATGTACAGTATACTACATTAGTATTTAGGGGTGTACTATCCCTTAAACGGAATTCAGACTACATGAAAGTCAAAACCCCCAAGAACTAGTGTCCTACCTATCCTCCTGATGGACGTTGGTGTAGATCATGCAGTGTCCCGAGGGCATGGCTGCAGCCTGCTGCAATTTCTGGGTCTCTCTTTTCCCAGAGAACCCCTCTAGTAGACGAAGCTCATCAAAGTTGCCAGCCACAGTGTCAGACTTCCTGCTGCCCACCCTGCTGGAGTGAGCCTGGCCTCCGGTTTGAGACATCTCCACCTCAATATTACTCTTATTCTCCAGGTACATCTTCACTCTGGCACACTGGACCACAACTGGGGGATAAGGGTCAAATTGAGGTCAAATGATCTTTTATTGCAGCGTAGGTGTCATATTTGTGGTTAATAGCAGGTCTTTTGAGACTTACAATTCATGATTTATATGTAAGAGACTTCTATAAGCCATGTGTAGAATGTTGCACAGAAAGAAATATTAAGACATTCATAACTGCATTGCATAACATTTCATTTCAAGGATCCGCCTGTCCCATCTTATTTTATTTTTTTTCCCATCAGGACTCATTGTGATTACCAAGACACATTAGATATATGGAATAATGTGTATTAATGCACAGAGTGAATGTCACAAACACTATTGTAAACCTTAAAGTGTCTGGTCACATTGTATAGCCAGACAAGTCCCTGTGCGATTTTCAAGTCTCGCTGTGCTTTCGCACCGCCGACCTGCCAACAACGCCATTGAAAGATTCGTGGACGCTCTGGCCTTCTTTTAATGTCTATGGCTCTTACGTAGATCGGATGCTTAGTCTTTTTTTAAAGAGTAACTAAACACTAAACCAACTTTTTTTAGTTAATGATCTGTAAGAATGGATCTTTATTAATACCAGTCATTGATTCGAGTAACTTTTTTTGACATTTGTGTATAAAGTGTTTTATTTCTATAATGTATGGTGTAAAAACGTCTTAGTGCTGCCCTCTTCAGGTTGACCGGTGGCTACTGCAGTTGAATTTTCCTATTGGATGTTCCGCACTTCGTGACGTATGCAGGTTTCACCTCACCACACGAGCTTCGCCATTGGCAGTATAAAGACCAGCTTGTTTCGTCAAAACCACTGTAGCTAGTCAGGATTTGGAATTGCGAGTATTGAAAACAATCATGATAGAGTGTTTTGGCATCTATTTCATCCCCTCTATCTCCGCTGGGGTCTGCCCACTTTTTCAGCATTTTTCAAATATTGCCAGTGGGTGGAGTAAGGCTCTGACCAGGGATTTAGTTACCCTTTAAGCTTTATTGAGAGGCTGAAAACAAGCATGTTGATCGTTATTTGTGCAGACGAACCACAAGTAGGGCATAGGCGTCGATTTCAGTGGGGACGGTGGGTAGCTACCATTTTGACATTTTTGTGTAGGCCTATATTTGACAGTTTAGGCACCCACACGAATGCATCACAGACAAATGCTTTAATATTACTATTATTATATAAACAAACAGAGCGCTAGAGAATTCCGGGAGAATTTAACTAATTTGCGGCATAGTTATTATACATAGAAGTGGCTGGCGAGATATGGGTTAGATTTTGGTTACAATTTTGCACGCGCAAGATCATATTTTAAGCGTGCAGAAGGGCATTTTGCAAGCGTGTGAACTGAGTTTTGCGGAGAAACGTTCATCTTGCAGATAAGAAAATGTTTCGAGCACACAAAAATAAATTTAAAATAAAAATTTGGATGTCCGCAGATGTTCTCTTTCGCATGTGCAAAGTTTCACTTTCTTGCTCCTCTCATACCAGCCGTAAGCGCTCTCGAAGCGCAGATGGCTCGCGTGCTCAACACAACCCAATGTTACAATATGCTATAATTCCAGCCAATTAGAGATTAGGCTGCTAAATTCTGATTGGCTGGCTTGAAAACCAATCACAAGACTCCCTGCATCACCGACTGTGGACAAGGAAAAATTTTGCTGCAATTAACCTATTATCTTCCAATAAACATTAACTAAAACTGGCTACATAACATATAATTACAGACTAGACGCACGAGAGGTCGGCTAATGTGTGTAAAAGTAAAAAAAAAAAAATACAGTAATTTCATTCATTTACCAGCAAGCATACTTCGGAAACACTGAAAATGAATGGGGTTCAATGCTGTGTGTGTCAATGCTATTGGCTGCTCCAAGACTTTTACTGTAGCTATGTCCATGACACGCATTACTTCCGCATTCCAAAGTTCTTATGGCAGTCTATGCCGCGCAACTCCTGGCTCTGGTAGGGGCGAGTGACGTATGTAATTTCACGCGAAATCCATCCAGCTTGCGTTTACGTTTTGCGTTTTTACACTTTTACACTTACATTTGCGAAAATTTTATTAGATTTCATACTTAATGTTTACAAGCATATTTTTGCATGTTACGATGTGTGAGCTGAAACAAACAAAATGGACGTATACTGACAGCATCAAAAACACGTGTATTTATTTATATATGCACATATTTAGAAATGTAAAAATCGTTGCAAATCCTTTATCTTAAATAAATTTGTATACTTAGACAATGTACTGTTTTATAGATGAACTAAACACACCCCTAAGGTCAATTGGTGGTATCAAGTAAAAACTCAACACTATTAAAAAATAATTTAAAGTAAAATAAAATATAAATATTAAATGAAAAAACGACAATGTTGAAATAACTGAAAGTTAACTAAAAATAATTAAAGCTAAATAAACATTTAAAAAAACAATTAAAAATACAAAAATCACATAAAAGTGCAGCTACTAAAACCTAAATTAAAATGAAAAATGGAAACTATAAGTATACAAAAAAAATAAAACCTAATTCAAAATATTCACTAATAACACTACCTAATTTAAATCAGTTAACCAGAATATAAAATTCAACATACTAATTCCATGAATTAAATTTTCTATGAGCCCATTCAATGCTGAAATCCCTTCCCCTTTAGATTGACTTTATTAAACATCTCCACCAAGTGGAGGTTGTGAGAACAGGCAGGATACGACATCAAAAAGCCCCCTTTTTTACCTCTTGAAAAAACTCTATAGCAGCAGATCAAGCTTAAAATTTGTTTTTATATTGTAGAGAATTACATCAATTCACACGCCTATGAGATTTTAGGGCTATTTCTGTATAAGACCAATCCTTTTGATGCGTTTACAGAAAAAAGAGAGCCATTGTGTCCTTGAGACAACCATCTGAGTGTTTGTAGTCTTTAGCAACCACGGTCAGTGAGAAAAAAAAACCACCAAAAAAGTGGCACGACTACTCAATGAGAAGCCAAAACAATAATGTTTAAGGAACGGTTATGGGGCCGATAAACTGGAGTGCCCAGGGTAATTGGATTGACTAGAGGTCGCCCTTTTTTTTCCAAAGAGTAGTGTGTTGCAGTTCAGACACAGAGGAAAGTCATTGTGTGTTGAAAGCTCAAGGTCTGCCTTAATAGACGCTTGGGCATATCAGTGACCTGTGACCAATGACTAGTGACCGGTGCTTGTTTGATTTCCTTTCCTCTGAACCAAGCAAGCTCTTTTGTGCCAGTGGTCAATACAAAGTGCTTACTTTAAAGTGTGTTAAGACAGCCTGCAGAAACCTGTAATCTGCCGTAGAGTGTTATTTCTCTTTCTACTCCTATTCAAATCAGGCCTGGCCCCAGTTTTGAGATGGAAGGTGCCGTCCTGTGAGAGTCTCAGAGTACAGTGGGACGGTGCTGGATTGAAAAGTAGATGACATTGACATTACTAGAAAGTCATTCTTTTTGAAACTTTTTTAACTTCGTCAAATTTTGTTGTTAACCAAGTGCTTAAGAATTTTAATTTAGACCATTTTTAATGTTTACTAATTTAAAAATGGATTCACAGCTTGGATAGATAAATATGACAATCAGACAGGCCTGTATTGTAATTGAGAGCAAAGACTTGAGGTTTTTCCTCAGGAGAATCAGAGCAATATTAATCTGCTTAAAAAACCTTAACACACACTAAGCTCTCCAGACATTACTGTACATTCCTCTTTGTTCCCTCCCTCCATTCACTCAGTGTGGGAAGAAATATTATAATCCATTGAAAAATGCATTCAGTACAAATACTGTGTGAAAAGGAGACCATTTCAAATTGAATAAAAAAATGGTAATACGTTTATTTTTGTGTGTATAGAAAATGCAAATTGCAACCCACACTTAATAATGTTGAAATGACATGTTCTGAAACTATATTAATATTCAACACTTAAATTACATCCTAAATCAAACAGTTCAAACTAAATATAATTGAATTCACTTCATCTGTTGTACTTTTGCTACTGGGAAGGTACTTTTTGTTTAACTTTTAACTTTTTTTTTAAATTTAATTTAAAATATTTCACCCATCATGTATAATTTTAACTATAATTAATTAATTAATTTTTGCTTACCTGCCAATGGTGAAGTGGTCAACAAGATGATGGATGATGATGATGATGATAGTATAACATTAAAACAAAAATAAAAAGTCTGGTGGGTCCAAACAGGTCTGACTAGCTTAGTAGTGCCGCAAACAGGCTGCAGGTTTTCACAAGCTCAGGAGGAGGAGGAGGAGGAGGAAGAGGCACACTCTTAAATGGAAGTTGTAGACTTCCTCTAGGAGATTGAGGGAGTGACCCACAACTCTGCACACAGACAGAACAGAAGAGAGTGAAAGAATGAATACAGACCCCTCCTTTCCTTTTTTGCTCTCTCACAAACCCCCCAGAATGGAAGTGGACACTCATTAAAACTGGTGCTTTAGGCATGCCCAACTTTCCCTCAAATGCCTGAACACTCACCCCTTCAAACCAAAACAATACGCTGCTTTTAAATAAACTTTTTTCTTGCGGAAACACACTCAAATATTAATCGCTAGCAACTTATGCATGACGTTATTGCTTAAAGCTTCTCCTACTTGCGAGAGCTGAAGGAATCTCTCTGCCCTACTTTACATCCGTCTTACTGCCCAAGACCTACGAATCAATCCAGATTCGTATACACCAGTTCATACCAACATACTCAAGGCAGTCTCAATATCAATTTTTCCTTGAACAATCTGAATTCAATTGTAAAGCTGTAAAATAAACCGATTAGGACAATGAGAATCAGTTTAACAAACAAATATGAAACATTTGAATTTCCAACTCAGCTTTTAGCACTACAGTAATGAGACATACTGTGCAGATCAATGGCAGGGGTCACAGAGATAGCAAAATCAATGTCAGAGGTATCAAATTAACCATGATATTCAACTTCAGAGATGATATGACATCATCATATTTATACATCAAAGGAAGTAATAGAGCAGAAAAGACCTAAAATATCTGGTAGTGGGGCGGCAAACTGACACGCACAGTAGGCAGGGACTCAAATGATACACTTTCTTACATTGCATTGTTCATCAGTTCAAAATAAAATGAATGTGAAAATGTTTTAAAGGGAGCCAGAAGAAAAGCAGAAGACAGCTGAGTGATCATGGAGGTGATCACACGGGTCGGAAAGAGTTCTGTTTATCGCTGTAGGGAAGAGGGAAGAGTGAGAGACTTTCATGTGACTTCTAGTAGATTCTGGATTTTGGCTCAGTGCGCACAGTCTGAGGTCTTTCACTCATCTGCACAGAATTTATATATACAAACAGATTATTATGCACACTTGTGCATTAAATGTACATTAATATGGTAAAAAAAAATACACCACATAGGAAAAAAACTAAACAAAAAGCAATGCAAAAAAAAAAAACCTAAGCAAAAAAAAAAAAAAAAAAATCTAAACAAATTAAAAATTAAGCAAAACCAAGCCGAAAAAAACATGATCTAAGCAAAACCAAAACTATGCAAAATAAAAAAAAAATAAATAAAACCTAAGCTTAAAAAAAAAGCCAACACAAAAAGCAAAAAAAAAAAAACAAAAAAAAAAAAACTAAACAAAATAAAGCAAAACCAAACAAAAAACTAAGCAAAATAAAAACTAGGCAGAACAACAAAAGAAAAAAAAAAGAAATGTTCAGGTATAAAATAGATATAAAATACATATGAAATATATATATATATATATATATATATTGGTCACTAATGAAACAAGAAAATCTGTAATCAAACCATACTGTAATCATCCAGTTTTACGCACACTTGTTGAGATCATACTCAAGTGCTGCTGTCATCAAGGTAAAGGGGACTTTTCTATAATTTGAACATGCACTGATGATGGCGTGACTGAAGAGAGGGAACTGATTTGAGAGTAATCAAAAACGACTGCTTCAATCAGACAGCTGTTTTGATTAGTGTATGTTTCTTAAGCACTTTCTGCAAAGTTCTCAAAGAATAAACCCTGGATGTAGCATCAAGTCAGAGTGGTCCCGTGCTTGGGAGCCCATCTATACTAGTGTATGTCAGAAATGGAAGAGACTGAGAAACCCACTGAAGTGGATAATTGGACATTGCGAGATAAAATAGAGTCTTCAGATAGTGAGGAAAAGAGACACACATGAGGTAAAGACAAGTATGATTTATCCAGCATGTGGCCATTAAGATCCCATAAAACATCCAACAAACCCAGCCATCAAAGTATTCCAGCCGTCTCAGCTCCACTAATCGCAAAATTCCTTCTAAGTCAGTTATGAAAAAATTGCCCGCCCACACACATGCCGTCCTACAGTGGTGGGTGCTTACATAACATTTGACATACTGAATCGACAAGAAGAGTACAGGAACACCTCAGTTTTAAGATGAATTAAAACAAAATATAATATACAACAAAATATATATCAATATAAAGACATTGAGCCTTCAGAGCTGCCTTAATTCTACGCGGCATTGATTCAACAAGGTGCTGAAAGCATTCTTTAGAAATGTTGGCCCATATTAATAGATTTGTGGGATGCACATCCACGGCACGAAGCTCCGGTTCCACCACATCCCAAAGATGCTCTATTGGGTTGAGATCTGGTGACTGTGGGGGCCATTTTAGTACAGTGAACTCATTGTCATGTTCAAGAAACCAATTTGAAATGATTCGAGCTTTGTGACAAGGTGCATTATCCTGCTGGAAGTAGCCATCAGAGAATGGGTAAATGGTGGCCATAAAGGGATGGACATGGTCAGAAACAATTCACAGGTAGGCCGTGGCATTTAAACGATGCCCAATTGGCACTAAGGGGCCTAAAGTGGGCCAAGAATACATCCCCCACACCATTACACCACCACCAGCAGCCTGCACAGTGGTAACAAGATGATGGATCCATTGTTGTCATTCTGTTTACGCCAAATTCTGACTCTACCATCTGAATGTCTCAACAGAAATCGATCGGCAACATTTTTCCAGTCTTCAACTGTCCAATTTTTGTGAGCTCTTGCAAACTGTAGCCTCTTTTTCCTATTTGTAGTGGAGATGAGTGGTACCCGGTGGGGTCTACTGTTGTAGCCCATCCGCCTCAAGGTTGTGCGTGTTGTGGCTTCAAAAAACACTTTGCTGCATATACCTCGGTTGTAACGAGTGGTTATTTCAGTCAAAGTTGCTTTTCTGTCAGCTTGAATAAGTCGGCCCATTCTCCTCTGACCTCTAGCATCAACATTTTCGCCCACAGAACTGCTGCATACTGGATGTTTTTCCCTTTTCATACCATTCTTTGTAAATCCTAAAAATGGTTGTGTGTGAAATCCCAGTAACTGAGCAGATTATGAAATACTCAGACCAGCCGTCTGGCACCAACAACCATCCCCTTTCTTTCCTATTCTGACATTCAGTTTAGAGTTAAGGAGATTGTCTCCTTAACTCAATTAGTCTCCTTAATATATATTAAGGAGACCAATTGTCTCCTTAATATATATATATATATATATATATATATATATATATATATAAATAATACACATACATACATTTACTATTTTTTTATTTTATTTTTTAGGTACACAACCAGACAGCAACATTGTGTCTGCCCGAATCCGGCCCACATCTGTATGCGTGTAATGGTTCATCTGGATCTGGCCCGACACTATGTTGCTGTCTGGGTAGCATTTTGCAAAATAGGCAAGGCAAGGCACTAAACCATTTCATTTATAGACATAGATTTATAATATTGCCCATCATTTTGATTTGATTAATGAGCTGAAAAATATATATGAAACGATTTGAGCTGAAAAATCGAACTTAGGGCGCACATACAGTATCAGGAAGTGTGCGATAAATTGCGTTATAAATACAGCCATAAACACTTTTAATATGATGGTTCGTTCTTTTGCATGAATAACTTTGGCATGATAAACTTCAGTGACTGATAGCCAGGAAGCAAATTCCTTCAAAAAAAAAAAAAAGGGTGAAAAAAGCTTTTCTTTTCTTTTTTTAAAATCCACAATTTATTTACCACACGTGTTTCGTGTTTTGATTTGATCATGCTGTTTGAATGTTTTGTGAGATAATGTACAGTAAAGTCAGACCTTGCTGCTGAAATTCTAAATGAAGAAGTTTTACGTCCTTGGTTGATTTCTTCTGGCTGCCTGGAGCCGACCCGACATGAGTAGAGCACCTGACCTATTCCAGAATAATGCACTCTGTGATTCCTGCTTATGAAAAAAAGAAAAAAGCATTAAGACGGTGAAGAATGCTCTTGCTTTCTAAGCCAAATTAAGCCATCAGAAATCTTCCCCACTCTTTCCTCTCTGTCATGCACACCTAATATACTTTCATCTCCTCACACTTTGACGTAGAAAAGATGGAGGTGGGTTTACAATGTAACCTTTGACCTCTGAGCTTTCTGCTGTGGCCCATTAACAACAAAGTCTGTGAACCATGAGTAATGCATGCGGAGTTAGATGGATCAGCCGACTCACGTGTAAACATCACTCGACTTTTCTCTGGCTGAATGTGAAAGCTATGAGGGGTGGAAGTGCTCACACTCTACACATAAGCCCGTATGAGTTGCGCAGGTCATTATGCTGATTTTATCAGAGTCTCCGTCAGTGTTTCTGAGGAATTTGTCTTAAAATGTCTGAAAATCCCACACAAGAAAAGTAGACAGAATCTAAAGCGTGTTAAACCTTAAACAATGACAAACTGTTTGCATATTTGGGGATTTCAAATATTAGATAAATACAATTTTAGAATTTGTATTTTGTATGATTTAATTATCTTAAATTATTATCCAGTATCACAACTGGAAACAAGTAACATGAGGGAGGGCTTGCATTTACAAATGACAAAATTTGGGGGTTGGGTTCAATATCAGAAAAAGATTAAACCGTTACTAATCTTTTTAATATTGGCCTGCGTATTGATTATAGGGCATAATATAAATCAAAATGTGAGGAATAAAAACACCAAATGCTAACATTTTAAAAAAAAAAATCTGTGCTTTTCAAATAATATATTGACAAATATTTTGACTGATAAATTGAGATTATATCGTTATCAGTTAGGATGTTTTTTCCTCTGTTTTTAAAATGTATACATTTTTCCCCAATTCAAATGCGCAACACAAACAACCAAAAATGTTTTTTTTTTTTTTTTAAAACTTACAAGAGAAATTTGGTTTAAATTTATTAACAGAAATTACCATTTATTTATAACACGGGAATGAGATTTCTCATAAACACATGGCACAATCCAATTATATACATTCCATAAGGAGAACAGTGCAGACACATATAGGAGGAGAGAATACAGTGACCGACGAACTAAAAACAACCCCTGACCAGGCTTCCACTGATCAAATGAAAACACAAAGTGTCCTGCTCCAAGTTAAAAAGGTTCTTAAAGAAACACTGCCGTTTCCAAATAAAGAGGCGAAGCTAAAATTCATAATACTAGCTATTTAACACAAAATTGATGTGAAGATCTTCACAGAGACACCTGTCAGGAGTCGTCTACCACAGTGCTAGGCTAAGCGGTCTGTCCTCTGTAAGAAAACGTGAGCACAACACAAAGAGATGTGTAGTTTCTCCGGTCTTCCTGGTTCTCTTCACAACAAAGATAATAATAATAAAAAAAAAAAATCTCTCTATCTTGATTTTCACCAGCTTATAGTGCTTTAAAGCTAATTGCACATAATGATATACACATATTTCTCTTCATTTAGTTGTATTTGTGTCTATGCACATATTAATAAGTGAGGTTAAAACAAACATCTTCGGTTCAGTTTTCATTTAAACTTTTTTTTTTCTTGTCAGCTTATTTTCAAGACCACACCATATGTTTGTGTGTGTGTTTGTGTGTATGTGTGTTTGTGAGAGAGTTTAACCAGGGGTTAAGAGTTCAGTGTCCTGTCAGGTAATCCTGCGTGGAGTCGGAAGCAAACGAGTCCGCATCCTCATTGTCAGAGTCGTCACTGCTGTCATCAGCGGCAGGTTCCCCGCTCAAAGCAATCCGTGCGTAGTCATCCGTGTCAATGGACTTGCAGAAGTGAATGGCGTATTTGAGTTTCTCCTCCAAGACTAGCTTACAGGAGTAGCGTGGCAGCTTGAGCAGGAAGAAGCAGGTGTAGGACTCAGGAAGGAAATGGTCAGGTGGGTTGTATTTATCCAGAACCTGGACAAATAGGGCGAAAATTGAGCAATTATATTTTATAATACGCACACACACACACACACACATGCATCCATATATATATATATATATATATATATATATATATATCAGTGGCGAGCTGTGACTTTTTAACTGGGTATGCTGGGTGACGCATTATGTCAAAACTGCACCTGGTGCACGTTGGATGGGTTTATAATAAGCGCGTTTGTTCTAGACAGAGCTGCTCAGTTGCTTACTCTCATAGTTACACAGCTAAAAGTTTCCTAATATATTTGACCATTTATTATAAGTAGCCAACATTTACCTGATGCCTTCACAAGCACCCATAAAATCTGTTGAGTTGAGTCAGGTGTTGAGTTAAAATATCATTAGAAGAAATGTAAGTATAATACGTATAATATATACTATATAATACGTATAGTATAATATAATAAATCCTCTATATGCCAGCAAACCAAAGTGAATGCAAGACAGTGATGTCGATACATAACAGAGCGTAGGTGCCAAAGCTGTTGTGGATCCGCTTATCAGATTTGAAGAAAATTACGTTGTTTGGCAAATAAATAAAAGACAGATTTACATACTAATTACTAACATTTTATCATGTAAGCTTTATGGCAAACCTCAAAAAAGTACATTTATAGTGTTAATATTAATCAGCGAGTCCATGAATGGCTTAGGTATGCAGAGAATTCAGAGCTTATATGGGCGGCACGCCACTGCGACATACACACATATACTGATATATCAAATGAATGGTATTTTTAAATAAATAAATACAATTCATTTTGGGTTTGGATTGACATACGGGTGATTTTAATTTTAGGGGGAAACTATCCCTTTTAGTGGCACTTTTCAAAGACACAAGTTACCTGCACCACAAAGTCTCGTCCACGGAAGTCCGCAATGGTCCTCGGGAGGCGCGTGCGACCCCAAACGAACCTGAGGAAGAGCGAGCGTTCTGTATTAGAGAAAGACTCCATCACTTCCCAGAACCACTGAATCAGTGGAGAAGTGGGCTCCACCCCCTTATACGTGGCCACAGATTTGAGCAGGTGCAGGGGGATGTCCGGGCTACCACACACCTAGAACACACAAACACGTGACATGAAGTCCAACAAGAACTCCTGACGACATATTTGCTCAGTGTGCGTTTCTGTTGAGGACACACTCACCATGGTCTCCAGCTCATAGCCGGTAAAGAGAGAGAGGAGAGGCACCGGTACCACACGTGCCATACCTTCCCTTACTGCCGACACCTGCTCATCGTACTCATGCAGCCTGGAAGAACAAAACAACATTACCAGTAATACCAGTTCTTTCTTTCTTTCTTTCCTCGGAATGTGTTGGTAACACTTTTTTTCTTTAAAATTAGTCACACCTGTAGTTTATTGCTAGCCGTACATATTCGCTTCGGTTCTCTAAGGTGATGTGGGAATATTTGGAGCTGAGTTGGACTTCCTGTCCACATGCACTGGGCACAGTGAAGGGCAAGGGCATAGCCTCAAACTCCTCCGCAGATGCCTCATTATCTCGGATATACATCAGACCGGGGATGAAGTCCTTGTCCACCTAACACAAAAGGAATGTGAGGTTGGATTAAACATTAAGGAAAGCAAGCAATACTTTATTTCAATAAATATACTATATATACACACACTGCTCAAAAGATTATGGTAAGTAAAATATTTATATTTCAAAAACTGCTGTTCTTAAAAATCCAGATTTTTTTTTTTTTAAGTATTACGATTTTCACAAAAATATTAAGCAACAACTGTTTTCAACATTGATAATAATATGAAATATTTCTTAAGCACCGAATCAGCATATGTTATGTTTTATTATGTGACACTCAAGAAGACTGGAGAAACAAACGCGTGTACATAACAACCGTTATGTACATTTGACAGGAACACACGCGCAACTTTCGCCCATAAAGGTAATGGGCGTCAAGTATCCGGACAACGTGCATTACTCAGTTTAGCCAATCAAAACACATTGGCCCAAACTAACCAATCTGAGCCCACTGCCTGTTTCTGAAGGAGTGGTTTCATAGACTCAGGAAGTCAACCGGTCTTTCAAATGACAGAGGAGAATGCGGCTTACAATAAAGGTGAAATTTATGAAAAATAAGACTTTTAAAAGAAGAAAAAACATGAAAACATGTTATATTGCACCCCATAAACATAATCATGCAAAGAAAAAAAAACAGTTAAATACCGAAGTAAAATATAAAACTGTATTTTAAATTGTGATGTGATGTAAAAATGACTGTATCTATCAAAACAGTAATATTGTCAAATATGAAGATACTTATTTCAAAATCTTACAAACTCCAAACTTTTAATCTACAGTGATTTTAAATGAAAGTTTGCCACTTTTCAGATTTAGGTACCAGCAAACCTTCAAGTTGTAGTTGGATGATCTGAGTGGTCTAGACATGGGTTTATTCAAGATTCCTTCGACAAAGATGATTAAATATAATCTGAACCTGTGCAAATGACGATGGAAAAGGAATGAAAGGAATGTGTGGGTGTTATAGAGTGCTTCACAGTCAGTCTCAGCTGTTGTCTTGTGCTCGGTAATCTTTCTCTTTAACCTTTCTGATATCTCCAGGCAAAAGCTACAAACAACAGTTGCTCTGTGAGCAAGAGATATCCTGTGCTGAGAAACGGCATCACAGCAGACGTATCAGCAACACATGATCTCAATGTGAATACAGGAGATGCATACACTCACATTCATTTTTACACATCACACGTGCATGTGCGCACACTCACACACAATATATCTCAGAGATTGTAAAAAAGTTATATTTGTATAACTGCTTAACATTCCTGTAAGTTGACTGCTGAAAAATACAGTATTACTGTAGCAGAAACATGCCACAGATTTAGAGAAAGCTGCTTACAGCATATGTGCATTAGGTGGTAGGTTTATGACGAGCATCTATGTCAGCTGACCACCATCAAAACATATGTACAGAAAGCACAAGAGGTATGTGCTCTCATTCCATTCATTTGTATAATGGATTCAATAGGCCTTGCCATAAGCTCCAACTACAGACATACCATGCCACGTAATCCTGAAAAGCTAATTGGAAGAAGAGAGAGAGAAGAAAAGTAGCACCACCAACCCAAAAATTAAATAAATCGCATTAATGTCATAGTTAACTTGCAATTAATTGCACAGTTAAAGGTATTTTATGTAGGAATTTTATAAAAAAAAACCTTTTTTCCAAATTTGTTTAAACTTTCTGTATATATCAATGCATAATTAAAATGTAAGTACTCTGAAAAAGAAAGTATAAAAATCGAGTGTCTGTAGACCTCTCACGACTTCTATTTACTTCACCCACTCCCTTCTGGGCTCCTTCCAAAGCCACTCCCCCAAAACACATGAACGCACGACTCCGACAGCTGAGCCGAAGACGCATTATTTACCTGAGACGCGCGGAGAGGAAGGAGCGCAGTGCAGGTAGTGACATCATGTCAGAATCACATGTAATAAAAAAAATCTAACTTTATCATTATGAAGATAAACAAATAAGATGTATTTTAGTACTCACTATCAAGCTGTTGGTAAAGTTTAAAATATATATTTATTGATTCGCTAACAAGCTAGTTATCTATAAGGCAAAGCTAAAAACAGGTTGCATGATACACGTTTTTCCATTGCCATCATTTACACTATTATGAAGACGAATTCCATGTAAGATTCATAACATATAATCACTTTGGTCTTGTCAATGGAACCATTTGACAACTTTTTAAAAGTAAACTTTCCATTCAGAATCTTATTGGCATCCATTTCGGCGTCTCGCGCTCGTCACCCACTCAAAACTTTACATTAACATACTATTTGGCTGGCTCGCAAGCCCAAACAAGTGTGGGTGGCGGCATGCCTGTTATTTTGTGTCCGGCCTAGCTAGATCCGCTTACGCTTTGGTCGACGAAGCAACAAAACGCCCTCACGCGGCGCAAATGAAAATGGGTGTGCAGCATGCAGTGCATACCATGTCCTATTGCATGTGGAAAAAAAATACAAACTTTGTTAGGCCAAAAAGACTGTTAATTGCGCTGTAAAAAAAAAATGTACGCACACACACACTAGTTGGCTCTCCTTCAAAAAGCTGGTGGGCATTCTGGCACAATATGGCTGCCATCGCATCATCCAGGTGGATGCTGCACATTGGTGGTGGTTAAGGAGATTCCCCCTTCTATGTAAAGCACATTGAGTGCCTAGAAAAGTGTTATATAAATGTGTGAATTATTATTATTATTACCTCACTGAGATCAGCAATGGTCAGGTTCATGCCTGCCAGCTGTTTCCACACAGGTTCAGCCAGGTACAGACTTAGAGGACTTCCTGTACGGATTGCTATGCCTAGGAGCACCCCTGTACACAAATAAAAACAGACATTGGTATACCAACAGATCGAATGAAGGGACAACATATAGCTATAAAATTAGACTTTTCCCATAAAGCCTTTTAGTTTAGGAAACACAAGCAAGTGGTACCTAGGAAGCGGAACATGCTGATGTGCAGAGGGGACTTGGCAGCTGGGTTGAGCAGAAAACAATCTCTGTTCGCTCCCGACTCGTCTCGCCCATTAGGAGTGACGATGAGGAGAGGAGTGAGACCGTTCTGTAATTCCTCACACATTTCAGCAATAGATTCACTGTATCCACCACCACAGTCATCGACCGACTCGCCTACAAACACACACAAGGTGAGAAACACAGTGTAGACGGGCCATGATCTAAGGGGTCTGTTCCTCACCAATTCCCCTTTTTCATGTAGAATCATCCCTTTGCTAAATACAAACTCACCCACAAACTTGACCTTCCAGACACGGTGTGGCAGCAACAGACTGTCAGGGCTGAAAGAGCTCATCTTAGCACACATTTGCCCAAACACTGACTTGGTGCCATCTGGCCCTGCCAGTCCTCCTTTACTGCGGGAACGCTTGACCTGATAGAAAGAATGAAAAAGGATTCATTATTACAGACTTCTCTGCTCTGAAGTGCTGTATAAACACCACTCTTAAGTTTTCCAGCAGATCCCTGCCAGGGGCCCTATTAGAGGGACACTAGACCCATGAAGATTCATATTTGGGGGTAAATCTCATGACGAGCAGGTCCAAAAATAATCACAAATTCATATGATTTTTAATGAACATCTCGAAATATTAAGATTTAGGACGGCTAAAAATAAAATGAATGATAATAATCAAACGGTGTACACAGCACTTGTGTGTCCATGCCGACAGGAAGACGCAGAAAATGCAACGGTAATTACGGTGATTAGGGAAAGGGAGACAATTTTACAGAGGACCCGCTAGCTATTTTTACCCATTCAAAGTAATTGTTCATTTTGGATTCTGCTTACCATCCTAATTAACTCTCAAACCGAGTGGGAAACGCAGGTAAAAATTAGCTTTGGTGAGGAAATAACATGCATTTTTGGCCCAGGTTTTTCAAAATCAAAACATAAAAATTTAAATTTGCAACAAAGAATGATTGTCTGATACTTGACAAATACAAATACAATTCTTATAATGTTGAAACATAATAACAACAATTCATTTAATGACATGAGCACCTGTTTATTGAAAATACGCAACACATTTTAAATGTGTAAATACATAAATTGAATGAATAAATTTATTCAGTTAAGACAGTGAAATTTACTGTATTTGAGGCCAAATTAGGATAGTTGAATGCAAATCTAAGACCAAGTGAGCAGTTTTTAATGCATGTGTGTACCTGTATCCTGTTCAGCTCCACCACTGGGCCATGCTGTCGGTCCCTAACCATGGTGGCCTGCACCACCTTACGGAATGCTGCCTCCTATAGACATTGGACATTTAAATAAATAAATAAATAAATATACTTAGGAAATTGTAATTCAAATAAAAATACTACTCCTTGAAAATATCCTCACCTTGCCCTGTGATATGAGGATTCCACGGAGTGTGTCAAAGCCAACGGAGACACCGTGTCCAGTCTCGCCCAGTCGTCCTTCCAGATCAAACATTGGGATGCAGGGGCAGAAGAGCTCTGAGATGTGATGAAGTAGCAATAATCGGTTCCTCAGGCCTATAATGGCAATCTCCTGCAAGTGATTGTACTCCATAGGAACCTACAAACAAGCATTTAATTATTTACATGCAGCATTTATCACATTTAAAAGGCTGAATGGTTAAATTTAGTTCTTTGACTTTGTTTTTTTGTTGTAGTGTGAGCTATATTTGGTGGCACGGTACCTGAGCAGGCAGTTTTCCAGCATTGGTAGGCTTACTAGTGGACCAGGCAAGCGTGTGTGCTGAGCCACAAGCCACGCGGTTGATCTTCTTGCCCTGCAGTGCTACCACCAGCCTAGGCCGCTGAATAGCATTGGTGGTCCCATCGCCGAGCTGACCCTCATCATTGTCACCCCATGTGTACACTTCCCCTGTGTGTTTACATTCATGTTTTTAGCATATACTTAACAAAATACAAATGACTAAGTATACAGACAGTGCCAGACAAAAGAAAATACTAAATATCTATATATAGAGTATCTGTAGGTTTTTTTTAAACAATGCAAGGCTTTTTAAGACCTGAACAAATAACAATAACAAATAAAATACATACCGTATGAGATGGGTAGAGCAAAATCTCTAAAAAAATTTTTTTAATAACTTTAGCATTAAAATAGTAATAAAAAAGGTTTGGAAAAAAACAAAATGTTGAACCTCACATTTCAGCCTTTAAACCATTTTTAAGAAAAGGGGTGAGTAAAATTCTAGATTAGTATATTTGTATTATTTAAAATATGATTTATATCCTAATTCGAAGAATATTTAGCTACTTTTTGATCGACTGTTGAATGAAACAGTCTAGAAACTAGAATGAAAATGCAGATGGCGCTTATAGAACAGCAGAAATATAACGATTAACGTTACCCTGGTAACCTGTTTACAATGCAGCAGCACTTTTTAGAAATTCAATGGGTTTGAAGGCATAATATAAACGATATGTGGTAAACTTGATCATAATTTTTCAACAGCAGAGCACAAGCTATTGATTGGCATAAATACACAGTATTCATAATTTGTAAACAGCACTGAAACTGTGATTTTGTAAAACGTGCAATAGCATCGTTTGAAATGTGCAGCAGTCACATTTATCTCATTAAATCAATGGCGTTTGAATTTAATATTCACAAGCCATTTCGCAATTCATGTTTTACTGCCCCCAAATTTAAGACCTCTTGTACTATTGTACCATTAAAGATACTTAATACTTGTTATGGCCTTAAAGTTGATACAACTACATTTAAGACTTGGGTACCAGTGGGTACCATATGAATGCTATAAAGACCTTACAGATCTTAAACAAATTATGATAAGGGTTAAAAAGGCCTGCTTAACACAAATAAAACCAAGGTTTAAAAACAGTCCAGATGACCTACCATCCTCTGTGCAGCATACACAGTGAAGAGAACCAGTTGCTATGGCGATGACCTTCTTGCCTTGCAAACCCTGGACCTGCCGGGGTCTGCGAACATGATCATCCGAGCCGTGTCCCAGCCTGTGGTAATCACCCTTCCCCCTAAAACACACATGAACATGTAAATTACTCTATATGTGTGCTAAATAAAAAAAATAAAAAAAATAAAAACTAAATAATAGGTTAGCTTATGGTACAACTCTATTGAGGGATTGATTACCATGTGTAAACTGCTCCAGACTTGGTGAGAGCCACCGAGAACTGAGAGCCGCATTCCACTTTCACAACACCCAACCCAGTTAATGAGTCAATCTAAGCAGTGAAAGAGAGAATGAGATGTGAATACAGGAATCACTAAACAAGAAAACCTTTGATACTTGAGTCTCTGCACAAGCAATCTCACCTTCATAGGCACTTTACATCCGTCACTACCTCCTCGGCCCAATTTGCCATAGTCTCCGTCCCCCCATGACCACACCATGTCATCATCAGTCAGACACAAAGTCTGGGCGTCCCCACTGCCACATGCAACGTCTATCACTCGGTGACCCTGGAGAGCCTCCACCTATTCACAGGCAATGCATATAATTAAAAAAAATAAGATATAATAAATTGAACTACCATTGACAAGCCTGACTAATTTTAGTGATTCAGTTTGATGGCTTAGTTTAGTTATTTATGCATTTTTGAAAATAAATTAAAAATGTAAAAAATAAATTATTATTGTGCATGTTATAAATGAATTTCCATACATTTTTCCAGTCTAATAAGAACTGAACATAAAATATTATGTACAATATGAATTTATGTATATACAGTATATATATATATATATATATATATATATATATATATAAGGTGTACATTTGTTATTCCCTAATTGCAATTTTCATTGTTTTCATGCTAGATAAATATGCATTAAAAATGCCTAATGAACACACCAGTTTTGGTTTAAGCTGGTCCTCACTGTCTCCATGACCCAGGCGACCATAACGCCCTTTTCCCCATGTGTAGAGCTCTCCGCTGGCTGTGATGCAGGCACTATGAGCCCCACCAGCCGCAATGTCCACCACTTCCACGCCTCTGAGAGACTCAATCACGCGTGGACGGTCACAAGGGCTGGGGAAAAGAACAGACACACAGTACAGATTAATACAAGCTGCTATACCAAATCAGTGACAGTCCAGAGCACATATTTGAGTGGGTAATGACTTTTGGTTCTCTTAAGAACTACAGGCAGTTCTGTAGTACTATACAGTTACTATAATCAGCTATTAATACAATGGTATTCTGACATGTCCCATGGTATAAAACTCTGAATTTACATGATACTTACAAGACACGATTTTCATAGTGCACTTCAGACATTCTACTAGGTACAAGTAACTTTGCTACTTACTCTCATTAGAGTATAATTAGTAGACAGTTAGGTTAGGGATAGTAAAGTCAGTAGAATGTATGTTGGGGAATCATCAAAATAAAGTGTTAGCAGATATTAAGCTACTATTAAACTTTTTAACTACATGTCAACTACATGTCAACTACCAGTTTCTCATAACAGAATGTCTAAAGTGGACAACTGTATGGGTTCTAAAAACCATGGTACAACTATGGTACCACGTCCAGTAATATACTTTTCTGTAAGCATTGTGAAAATAGAAAACAGCTGAATAATGAAAGTTAAAGGTGCAATGTGTAAAATTTTTGAGTATCTATTAACAGAAATGCAATATGACATCCATAACTATGTTTTCAAAGGTGTATAAAGAACTTACTTAATAAACCGTAATGTTTTTATTACCTTAGAATGAGACATTTATATCTACATAACCACAGGCACCCCCTTCTATGAAGGTTGACATATTGTGAAATGTTTCTACCGTAGCCGTCAGCGAACACACAACGCTACAGAGTGTTTCGTCACTACCCTGAAAGAGAAGCAGCATGAAGCTAGTCATAAACACCGAGTAGTGACTTTTCCCTTGTCAGTGGTATAATTTAGTTGGATTGCTTCATGTAACTTAGTTCTTCTCCCCCGCTGTGTTATGTATTTGCTATGTGTGGAGAAATGTGCTGTTACGTTCGTGAGACAGCTGATTAGTACTCTGCTCATTGACCGTAAAACAGTAACGTTACAGGAATCACCAACCCATCGATCACGGTTGACAAGTCGTTCATGGAAGCATTCAACAAGTTGATCGCGAAGAGTTTTCAAAATCAGAGGGAAAAAAAAGCCTATTTGTGTAGTAAATGGTGTCTAGGGGATGGGGAGGTGCATGCGCTGCATAATCATGTCATTTTTGCCACGCGCTCCTTTGCAACTCGCAACCAAACCTAGGCCGCTAGATGTCGCTAAAAATACACACTGCACCTTTAAGTATGCAGAAGGTCACTGCATTAAGATGAACCAAAATTGCCCAGATGAAAAGACAACAGTAGTAACCAGTAACCACAGTATGAGCCTGACCTTCTGTTTCCATGACCCAGTTTCCCATCTTCAGCCTCTCCCCAGGAATACAGTTCTCCTTCAGAGGAGAGAGCCAAGCAGTGCTTGCCCCCAGAGTTCACAGCCACCTTCCGGATGAAAACATGCTGGATTGACTCCAGCAGGGTCGGAGTGGAGACGGACTCTGTGCCTCCTATTCCCAGCCGACCGCCGGCACCATATCCTGTAGCATACAGCTGAAGACAGCAAAGAATAGTTACTAAGGTTACATAATAGTTACATTATTCAGATGACATTAGAGAGAGATTAGAGCAACTGCTACAACAGAGGTCATGTACAACATAGGTCTGTATTTAATTATGTATCAGCTGAGAAGAGAAAAAAATAAATTAAATTTATATTGAAAAAAATAAGTCTTCTAAAATGTAAAAAGCAGATGAAGCCTTACTTTCCCATCAGCAGTGACAGCAAACAAGGTCTGCTCTCCACCGATCAGCTGAACAGGTCGCAGTGTTGCAAGAGCTTCTGTTGGTGTGGGAACCTTGACTTTTGCCCCTTCAATACCACCTAACTGACCCCTGTGATTGTGTCCCCAGCCATAGATTGTCCCACTGCCACCCGCTGAGAGTGTCCAATCATCTGGCCGTCTATATAAAAGTAAACATGAACAAAATCACAAAATGTAACAAATGACTTTGGAATCCCGACCATTTAAAGCATCTCTTAAAAGGTACAACATTTTTGCTTATGCTTCACTGGCTGAAACAATACATTACCTGTTCATCCACTGAACTAACTGCTCATCCTGCTCTCTTTTAAACAGGTCATGACTCTCATGGAGCGTGTTCATGTTTTCATGGTCTGCCATCAGCTCACGGACTTTCTTTGCCACCTGGTGATAATGAAGAGTATTAGTATTAATTGTACCACCACCACCAAAAAGAGGGCATAGTGCTGACATTATACATGGTTTTATAAACTAGAAAATATTTTTCAATTACAAATATTATAGTGAAAATGATTTATGCACATACAGATTTGTTTTTCACAGGAAAACCAAAGATAATTCATTAAATCAGATGCATATATTATACATGTACATAAAAGAAGGTATAAATGTATAAAATAGCTTAAATAGTTTTTGTCTTGACTGTCAAGAATCTCAACCATCAAGAAGTTCTCTAATTTCAAACCTATATTAGAAATGCCTACCTCATCCAGGAAAGGGCGGGGCAAAGGGGTCCTCTTGTCCAGAGCCACTGCCACTCGGGAGGCGGTGCAATAGCGGCGGAACCACGCCCACTTGTGTGTCTCAGCACAGCATGGAAGAGTGTCCAACTCCAGATCACATGCAAGTGCCACCAACACCTAAACAAGACAAAAAATAAAACATTATTTCTGCAAAACTCATTAACTTACGAAGTACATCTATTAGGCAGACAAACACACCTTGAAGAACGGGCTGTGGAGTAGCTGTTTGCCACCCCGGACTATAGGTTCCTCATACTCGTACTGTCTCTGTAAAGCCTCAGGAAGTCCTTTCACCAGAGCAGCTAATGCACTTCCTGTAAAACTCTACACAACATTCAGAAAAAGTTAATTATACAACTAAAAGTAAAGAGATTACTAATATTAACACACACACACACATATAGTGTGTAACCATACAATACAACAATGTAGATTGTCTAACCATAGAGCGAGCCTCTCCATCGTTATCTCCTAAGAGGCGATTAATGTTTATGGACTGTCCATATTCGGTGGTAAGGAGCTTGCGTAGTCTCTGCAGGGCCCACATACGATGACCAGCCGCTGAGCATGCACATAGAAAGAGAAAGACAGAAACAAAAATGTATTATAAAACATCAAATTTAATATTTCAGGATGGCATTAAATCACCTTGTAAATATACAATGACATTTCAATTCTAGACTAAAATGAGACATGTATAATGTTGGCACATATAATATAAAATGCAAAATCCAGACTGGTGGAAAAGCAATTAATACTAATAATTTTTGTATTATTAGTTATTTCGTATCTAATAAAACAAATTATTTTTAAATTATTCTGAAAATGTTACAAGTCTAATAAACTTCTAAAAAAAAGATCTGTTGGGTTTATATTCAGTGTTTATATCTGCAATGTATAGAACACCCTAAACCATAAAATGATTGTAAATGTTTTTTTTTAATGTTTTTTTTTAATCTATACTATATTTAATTTGATTATTTTTTAATTAAATCAATTTGTATTTTTTCCCTTTCATCAATAGGTGGCACAAAATACCATCACAACATTTTTGAAAACAGTCAGTTTCCTCCAGATACATTTTTTGGGGATTTTCATTATGGTATTCTGATATTGGCCTATTTCAATATCAGAAAGGCAAACTTCACCAAAATGAAACGAGTTTGTGTGTTTGATAATACAAAAACTGTAAACGCTTCTTTCAATGGTTTCTCTCTTACCCAATGCGCTGAGCTGGGCACAAGCAGCAAGTGAAGCTGCCAACCTTGGCACAATGCTGCGATTTGAAGCAAAGTTCAGGCGAAAGTCTAGCAGACATGTTACTAGATCCATCGAAGGGCAAGACAGAATGCAACGGTCTGATAGGAGGTCTTTAGGACCTGCGAATAATTCAATAAAAGGTCAAGCACTTCAGAATATGAAGCATGAAAAATGAAGAGAGGTCATATTAAACTGATACCAGCAGCCGGCATGATGGGATAGACAGTGAAGCGCCAGCCCCAGCCATTAACAGAGCCGTCACTAGTGAACTTCCATTTGAGCTCATCTCCTGGAATCCTCAATTCACTGGACCAATCGGACCACTCACGGCCTGAAGGGGTGAAAACAAGTAAAGGTTCAAACAACAACTATTTGACAGGTGTTTAAATAAAAAGACAAAAGAAATGTCACCTGATCGAACAGACACAATCCTATTGGCTCCATCCATGATGGTAAGTGGGTCATGTCTCCTTTCTGTTGAGCACTGGCGATCAAACTCTACCCTCAAACCTTCGGCACCTAAAACCATTTAAATAAGATTTCTTATGAGAATTCTCCACAGAGCATCTGCACTACAATTCGAAAGTTATGGGGTCAGAAATTGCTGCACTTTTTATCAATTTAATGCATCCTCCATTAAGACTTTAAAAAAAAAATAATAATACTGTTCTTTTGAACTTTCTAATATGGAGGCTTGTTTTCGGCACTTAATGAAAAATAAAAAGGTAATTGCGACTTTTATCTTACAATTCTGACTTAATTTCTCAGAATTACGAGATATAAACTCAGAATTGCGTGATATAAAGTCCCAATTGCGTGTTATAAAGTCAGAATTGCGAAATGTAAACTCACAATTGTGAGATATAAACTATTCTGAGGGGGGGGGAACTTTTTCCCCCTCAGAATTGGCCTGATAACTCAATTGCGAGTTTATATCTCACAATTCTGAGAAAAGATATCAGAATTTTGAGATATAAACTCACAATTATGTGCCATAAAGTCAGAATTGCGAGATGTAAATTCACAATTGTGAGATAAGTCTCAATTCTGTTTTTTTTTTCTCGCAATTGCGACTTTATATCTCGCAACTGCAATTTTATTTCTCACAAATCTGACTTCACATCTCGCAATTGTGAGATAAGTCGCAATTCTTATTTTTTTTTATTCAATAAAAAAAGCTTCCATATTCTAATGTGTCATGATTTCCACAAATATATTATGCACCATGAAGGGTTTTTTTTTTACATTGATAATAATAAAGAAATGTTTCTTGAACATAAAATCAGCATATTCGAATTATTTCTGAAGGATCATGTGACACTAAAGACTGGAGTAATGACTTCTCAAAATTCAGCATTTCCCAACACAGCAACAGATAACATTTAAATGGAAAATTTTAAATTGTAACAATTTCACAATATTATTGTTTTTACTGTATTTATCATCAAATAATAATATGTTGGTTCATTCGTATCTCCATTAGATTATCAATTGCGACACTTGTCATTCTGACACTTAGCAAGCATGACTAATGAGGTTATAATGGCTGCTACATAATGAAGGATGCAACATAAACAGAAAAGCATAAGGTGACCTGGTATTTTCACAGTTCCACTGGTGGAAGTGTCGTCAGTGTACGGGTGACTGCTCTCCACCACCACAGGCTGCGAGGACAGTCGTCCACTTTGAGAGTCTGTAGCCACATCCTCTAACTCAGTCACACACAGTTCCAGAAGCATATCTGCCACCTGCGTGTAAACAAATACATTCAGATACGAGTACACAAAGCACGAAAAGATGAAATTATTCCAATTTAGTTAGGAAAACATGTAGTGAGTAAATGAAGAGCTGTTTTTTTTTTACCTGTGTGAAGGCTGCACCCATGCCAGATAGCACAGCAGACAGCACTTCCTTGCCTTTATCACCTGAGCGCAGAGACACGGCCAGTTTCAACAGGTCCACCATCACACGCGTGTCATCTGGAACCAGCAGACCGGTGAACTCATCCAGATATTGTGGCTCTGGGCCCACTGCTTTACTCTGACTCTCAGAGTCCTGTTTCAATAAATCAAACCAGGCTAACTTCAGTTTATATAAAAGGATTGTGGCACTACATACAAATGTAATCCAATTTTCAAAGAGACTTAAATTGCATTATTTGAATGATCAGGAACAAACGTCTAAAAAGTTTGATCAACAGGAACATTTAAAACAATCAATTAAAACAAAAATCGAACCAATTAAAATAAAAAATAAATTAAACCAAAAAAATAATCTATTTGTTTGAATTTATAAAAAGTATTGCAAGAAAGCATTTGTGACTGACCTCCTTGGTTTTGGTCATAGTCTCAGCAATGATGCTGGCAGCACCAGGGTCATCTGTGACCGGGATGAAGGGGCGAGATGAGGCAGAGGCAGGGGTCACCGCTGAAGACGGGGTAGTGGCATCCTCAGATGTGGTCACCTAGACCACACAGTAACATATGACAGAACACACATTTAGATAAAGACATTTTGGATATTTAAATTGTTTGAATTTAAATACGATTGTTCCGTAAAAAGGAAAATAAAATAAATAGGCAAAAGTAGTTGAACATTATGGGATACTGAAAATTAAACATTAAATAAACAAACATGAAAGATGCAGTTGTGCACAGGCAGAATTCTTCACCTCTCCTCGTTTGCTGTCCATCCAGGGGTGCGGACTGACCCTCTCCTCTGTCTCTGAGAGCAGGGCTGGACCCTCAGCCTCACAGGGGCTGGAAGCTGATGAACAATCTGAGGGTGGCACCGGAGAGCTAGAGGGACATTCCAATGGAATCATACAGGCAGGCATCAATGCTCCCACCACTGCATCCCTACGGATTTCAAATGACACGAGATGGATTAGGTGATGCCAAAGCTTTTGTTTTATTTAATGAAAGAGAAAAACAAATCAACCTGGGATGCAAAGTAGTTCTGAAGCCATTAAAGTCATACCTGGCATACATGATCTGCAGGGATGAGAGCACATGGGAAAGGGCCTGCTGTTTGGCCAGATTGCCATCCAGAGAGAGCAGGATCTTTGCCAGAGATGGCCTGTTGGGCTTCACACTGCTCACACCATTCAGCTTATTACTCAGTAAAGATGGGTCACTGTCTGATGGCACACCTATTAAACAAAAAGAAAGAAAATCACCCCCAAAATCTTTTCAAAAGAAACAGGCACACAGTGACTCCAAGGTAATGGACATAGGGAAGATTTTACCAAGATAAGAGGCTCCAAGAGAGTCCCTGGCAGTCTGGAAGAGGACCGGCTCATGGACGGAGGGTGTGGTGACATCTACGGTGGTCCAGGCCACGCTGTGAGAGGAGCCGCAGGCCACACGGGTAATTTTTTGCCCCTCTAGACCCTGCACCAGCGTAGGCTTCCTGTTGACCGTGGTTGTGCCGTTCCCCTGCTGCCCATGGTCATTATCCCCCCATGCGTACACCTACGTACCAAAACAACATTTCATCCTACACTGAAGCGAAATAGTTTTTCCATCAATAAAAGGAGAGTTATTTACTATGTTTGTTTTTTATATTTTGGCACATTAAATGACTCATGATGCAAAGTAAAAGGAAGGAGTTCTTGTGCAAAAAACTTTACTCGTTGCCCCACCTGTCCAGTGTCTGTGACGGCCAAGCAGTGCAGAGCCCCTACAGCGACATGAACAATCTTCTTCCCCCTCAGTCCTTCAACCATCTGGGGTTTGCGCACGTGAACATCTGTGCCGTGACCCAGTCTGAAGTAATCGCCCTTACCCCTGCACAATGCAACAACATGAAATTTCAATCATGTTAGGAATTACTTGGTAAAAAAGCCAACTCCTAAATCCTGAATTCTATTGTATTGCCTCTGAAAAATCCAGATATCCTTTCAAATTCATACCAGGTCCACACAACTCCAGATTTGGTGAGGGCGAGGGAGAATTGAGCTCCACATTCGATCTGACACACTCCCTGCCCATTCAGACGCTCAATGTTCTGAGGAATGTTACAGCCTTCACTGCCGCCACGGCCCAACTTCCCAAAGTCTCCATCTCCCCATGAGAAGACCATTCCTACAAAACATACATTCATATAATTTCAGCTATGCATGTATGCATGTGAGCATGCATGCATGCATGTATGTATATATATATATATATATATATATAAAAATATACACATGCATATATGCATATATATAAAGAAATCTGAAATCGTTCAAACCCTAGTGTGTGTGTGTGTGTGTGTGTTTAAGTCTACAGTTATGTGACTAAAGTGTTGATAATACATTTCTGCGCAACTGAATGATTCTCTGTGCGTGCAGTCTGTGATGCGCGTTCGTGACTCTCCTGTTCGAACTCGCTCATCAAAATGAACGAATATTTTCCCGAGTCAATTCGTTCATTTCGTTTGTTGAATGAACCAAATGACATGAAAAAAGATTAGTTAATTTTGATAAACGAGTTCAAACAGGAGAGTCACGAACGCGCAGAACAGAGCAAGGCGACCATTTGAGCTTATAAAACTTAAACTATGTTATTTTTTTGTTTCGCTTGATAAGACACTTATTCATCGTCTGGAATCGTTTAAATCCCTTTGAACAGTTTGCACTGAAACTGTCTTTTGGACCTTGTACCATTTGGTTAGCAGTAAAGTGCATTATATGGAGAAAAATTCTGGAATATTTTCATCAAAAATCTTAATTTCTTTTCGACTGAAGAAAGAATGACATGGATATCTTGGATGACATGGTGGTGAGTAAATTATCAGCAAAAGTTTTTTTAAAAGTGAACTACTCCTTTAAGGTTGAGCACACACACACCAAACCAAAACCGCCTTAAATTATATCTACAAAATAAAATGCAGGTATCTACCTTCATCTGTGAGGGCAAGAGTCTGGGCATCTCGACTTCCACAAGCCACCTGGACAACACGATGGCCTAAAAGCACCTTGACCTGCAAACCAGATAGAGAGTTTGATATACTGCCATCAGGGACACACTGTACTAAACACTATCAAGTTTATTTCAACCGTTGTACAAAGAGCATAAGCCAAGTCTCTTTAAAACAAGTCATTCACTCTATGATCATCTTGGCAATTTCATAGTTGTTTTCCAAGTATGCAACAGGCATACAAGTACAACTCCTACTTGCATGAATAGGGAAAGACAGAAATCTCCAAAACTGTCAAGATTCAGATTTAACTGCATATTTAAAAAAAAATCCTACAAAAATGACATAATAAAATGTGTTTCTTTAGTTCAAAATCACAATAAATCACAAAATATACTGGAACCCTGCAGTTCTGAACCGAGAGGTCTGAGTTTAAGTAGTAAAACAAATACCAGTTGAAGTAAAACAAATACCAGTTTGGGTCTGAGCTGAGTGGTGTTGTCCCCGTGGCCCAGGCGGCCATATTCACCCAGACCCCAGCTGTACAATTCTCCGCTGGAGGTGATGGCAGCACTGTGAGAGCTGCCACAAGCGATGTCTCGGATGCGTTTGGTTTTTAATGCCTCAATTAGCCGTGGCTTATCACAGTTCCTGGTTTAAAAAAAAAAAAAAGATCTATATATTTCTCAACATGTTCTACATTACTGTGGGAGAAGGTGCTAATAACCTACATTCGGCTGAAGTGCCCAAGCTTGCCATCATCTCCTTCACCCCAAGAGAACACTTTCCCATCAACAGTCAATGCCATGGCATGCCTTCCACCTGCACACAAACAGTTTATCCAATTTAAACAAGTTCTGACAACATGGGATGCTTTCCTTAAAGGGGATCTATTATGCAAAATTCATATTGTTTTTTAACATAACAGTGTACACAAACACCCTATTGTGGTAAAAGTCTATCCACTCAGTTTGTGATTTTCCCCATAAATCTGAAACAGTGTTTTAAAATGAGCTGTTCAGGAATGTACTGGCTAACTAGCCCAGTCCACGACTGGTGACGGAATCTGCCCTATTAGCTTAGCTCCTCCTATCAGGGAGCTGCACACAGTCCGCCATGTTTATTTCCTAACCAGAGCAATTAACAAACAAATGTACTTAAGTTATTCAATCAAGGGTAGGGATTTATTTTCTCTTTTTTTGTTGTTGTTTGATTCATTTTAACAGCACATAGCAGTAGGTACCAATAACCAACTCTAGAACCACAGAGCCAAACGTCACAGCAATGTGAGGACTGCAGCGCCAGGCCAGCAGCCTCAGACCAGCTTATAGCATCATTGGCCTCAGACTGCTTTGACATGCGGTTCTAAGGTTCAGAAGTTAAATATAGTTGATATAGTTGCAGGTAATGTATATTACGCACGCTGCTGTCAATTTAATACACAACTTGGAAAAAAATGTGTATATTAGATCTGTTTACTGTATTTTCACTGACATAACCGACTGTTTTTATGTGAACTTTGTCAAATGCACACAAGGTTATGTCAAACATGAAAACGTGAAAAGATGTTTTGTGCGTTTTTGACAGAATATCCGAGGCGTAAGGCACAGCACTATTCTGGATGGGGCGGGGAACAGTGACTCATTTGCATTTAAAGATAAATGCATGAAAATATGTTTTTACTTGCACTCAAAAATGCATTTCTATTAACTTGTATGTTCAACACGGTATAATAAATGATCATCATAGGTCCCCTTTAAAACAGAATAAGGGCATACCTGAATGTACAGCAACCTTTTTGACCACATAGTTGCTGAGGGCAGATATCTGTCTTGGTATAGGGATGGTTCCACTGGACAGTCCTAAACCAAGTCTTCCATTAGTGGCCTCTCCACAGGCATATACTTTACCTTCAGCAGTCACTGGAAAAGCAAAGAATCAATCATTATTTTGGTTAAAGGAGTAAAAAAAAATTATAAAATTATAAACATCCAATGCTTTGACAAATCATTTCAGATTTAAAATACAACCAGAAAGACACATTTCTAACAGGGCATTGAGTGTCCTTTTGCAAAACGGCAGTAACCACAGTATAATACATCGGCCACACATTTTTTTTTCCATAAAAATGTTACATTTTATTTAGCAGCAAGCAAAAGAACAAAGGCCTGCTTTTGTTATTTTTAAACAACTCACCAGCAAAAAGACTTTTAGAGCCTCCAGCAACCTGCACTACATTTAGAGCAGACAGCGTCTCTGAGAATGATGGGACTTTGATCTGAGAGATGGGAGCAAGACAATAAGATTTGACAATGCAAGCTATAGCGAAAAAAAAAAAAAAATTATGCTATCAAGAATTAAAGCAAAAACACAGTTTTAAATCAGATTAATTTCTATTTTATTTCCTTTTTAATTGTATTTAATAAATTAAAAATAAATTTAAAATATATTTAAATAAATAAAATAAAATACAAAACTGAATGCATTTTTACACGTTACTGACCTTGGACCCCTTAAGTCCTCCAAGTTGGTCCTTATCGTTGAGACCCCAGACAAAGACTTTAGTTCTGATGGTGGCAGCAGACTCCAGCCCCGACAACCTCTTTCGAGTCAGACTGCAAAGAGAGGTCGAACAAAAAAAACTCAATGACATACCAGATCATGCGTATTCTTCTATATTAAACTATCTTTATCACACACCTTCCAGTCGCTGTCTTCTCATCCTCCTCTTCCTCATTGTCAGATGCCAGGAAAGGCACAGTCGCCAGATCTTCATCCTCCGCACGGACTCGACCCACAATGCTCAAACCATGGATCTTACAGTCAATCCCTGAGCTCCGGCACTGTTTTATGGCAATCTCGATGTACCTGTGATACTGAACACACAAATACAAGAGTGCTCAGCATTCCTAAAGAAACAGCCCTGAAGAAAAGATGTTTGTGAGAATTCAAACCAACATCTGTGCAGTCATTGAGTAGTGAGACCACGGTGTCTGTGGGATTGATGTTGATGGTCTTCAGCTCAATCAAGTTATTGAGCGAGCTTCCACCTGGAGGACAAACACGTTAAATCAGATCAGCCATAAAAGGTAAGACTATGACTGACCTGAAATGGCTTCATGGTTTTTTACCTGACACCACCACCAGTGAAGGCATGTAGCTGCTGTCAGCTGGATCTACAATCATTTTCAGCCTGTGGACCAAGATATCTGGGAAAAGCTCCAACCTGATCCAGTGCTATTGAATACCAGCAAAACAAAAACACATTAAAGATTTTTTCCCTCAAACTTACAACCAAGTGTTTCCAATTTATCTCTGATATGCGAACAAGCAAATGAACACTCAAAACCATTAAAAAGATTGGGGTCAATAATATATTTTATATTGTCTTAAATACAGCTGTGCAAAGATTAATTGCGATTAATCGCATCCAAAATAAAAGTTTACGTTTACATAATATATGAGAGTGTGCCGTGTGTAATTATTTTGTATATATATATATAAATACACACAAATGTATGTATATATATTTAAGAAAATGTGTTATTCATATATAAAATATTTATATGTATATATAATATAGATTATATGTATATGTATATATATATATATATATATATATATATACACAAATAATTCTTAAATATATACATGCATGCAAATATATTTATATATACAAAATAATTATGCACAGCACACACACATATATTAATGTAAACTAAACGCAATTAATCGCATTCAAAATAAAATATTGTAATTAATCTTTGCACAGCCCTAGTTTTAAAATCTCTCATGCTCAGCAAGGCTCAACTTATAAGTAATATTGTGAAACCATAATACTGAACAATTTGAAAATAACTTTTCTAATTTAATATTTTTTTAAATGTACTGTAATCCTGTGGTGGCATAGCTGAATTTTCAGCATCATTACTCCAGTCTTCAGTCTCACATGATCTTTCAGAAATCATTATAATATGCTGATTTGGTGCTAAAGAAACATTTCTTCTTATTATCTGTTGAAAACAGTTGTGCTACAAAATATTTTTGTAATATTATTAAATGTCTTTGCTGTAACTAAATTGTAAGTAGAATTTTTAAAAAAAAACATTTTACTGACCGCAAACTTTTGAATGGTAGTGTATGCCTATAATGACAGACCTTGCCCTGAGAGCCTGAGGACTGCCAGCACTGCTCTCCAGAGTCTATGAGCCTCGACGCCTGGTTAACAGAGGACGACACGCTGAGGTTCTTCACCACCCTGGACCACTCGTCAATCAGCATCCCACGCTGACTGCTGTGATGTTTCTTCAACTGCTTTCCTGAGCGCCCACTGAAGGTGGGTGACTGACCTAAAGAGGAATGATTAGGTCAAACCAGACTGGTTACATCCCATGAAGAAATGAACACTGATGTAATGCTACACTACATAAAGTAGCTATTAAATAATAAACAGAAGTCTCCCAGACCTGGTTCGTTTATTCGTCCGAAAGAATGTCTAGGGTTGTGTTTACGGGTCTTGAAGCAGCTCTCACAAAAGTCAAAGTCATCACAGCTCCGACACTTAAACCTGGGGCCATTTATAGGGAACATCTGACATCCGTCACACCTAAGGAAAGTGAAAGGTAAGACAATGTTTAGTAGTTGTTTATTTAGTCATTGTCTTGACGTGATTTCCACTTGACCTCTGTGTACCTGACACCAGGATGTATGCTGGGCACAAGCTCCATCTCTGACAGCAGTCCAGTCCAGTGTGACTGCTGAGGAAAGTCCACTATCACATCCTTCCCATTGGCACTGAAGGCTGGACACAAAATGTTACACACTATGATGAAACCCAAATACAACAGTTCTCAAATATAGCTTAATAGACAACCATGTTCTACAGGCTTGAGATATATAGCAAAACAAATAGCTAAATACAAAACGGGATATTTTACTCAATAATGGAAAACAAACATGAGGATGAGCTGCTCATTTTAGGGGTGAATTGTTCCTCTAAAGCCGTGAAGAGAAATAGTTTAAACAATTATGTTACCTTTGACCACACCCACACTCCTGTGAGTGACAGATCCCCACTTATACTTTGGCGTTGTGACCGAGGGCTTAACTCGCACTTTATCACCAATCTTTATATGAGACGGAGAACTCTGAGGAGGAAATCCTGGGAAATACACAATTACATTTATTTATTTAAAAAAATATAATAATAATGACCTAAATCCACTTTATATGGGCTGTTGAAGTCCTAATATAATTTTTGTCATTTGATTTTTTTTATTTCTATTTTCAGCTGCGTTATAGTGTGTAAGAGCAGAGCAGAACGAGTATTACCCAACAGCTCCGTGTGGATGTAACGGACCCAGTAAGTTCCTCCTTTTTGCTGCCAGTCACACTGCACATTCAGATCATGTAGGCCATCTCTGTCCAGCTTTATCACTTTACCCATATCTCCCTCATATACTTCCTCATACGTCCTGCAGCAACGCACCATCATGCCCACCTGCAACACACCCAGTTCAATCAGGTTGCCTCTCAAGTACATTGATATTTCAACACTTTAGCAGGACACCCAAAATACCCATTTTAAAGTGCATATGCAAACCAGTTAGTAAAGAGATGTAGCTCCTCACCTGAATGTTCTCTCTCACATATACAGCGTAATCATCGTTGCTCTGAAAATCCAACCTCTTTTTAAACGTCTGACTCTCAGTTACCACAACCCCAGGTGGCTGACATGCAAAAAAAAGAGCGTTAGTCACACAATAAATGACTACAAGTGAATCTTGTCTGGTGTGTGGCGGATCCATTTGTGTGTACATGCAATAATACACACCACAGGGAAAGCTGGCTCAGGCTCCTCTAGCTCTTCCAGCACCTCTTCATCAGAGTATTCATCTGATACAGTATCTGCATCTGACAGATCTGTAATGTGAACATCTGGATGGTCCAGCAACCAGCCCACCAATGCCTCTACACCTTAAACCCAAGCAATCAAGAATGAGTTGCTAGCAAAAAAATCTCTATGTATTCTTACAAAAAAAATCTGTGGGGATAGCATGACAGAGATATATGGTACTGTATAATTAGATTCAGATGACATGGTATGTAATCCAAGATACGTGAAAAACAACAGTATAGTCCAGTCATTTTATGAAAAAAGGTTGATCAAATTGCAACAGAAGCAAACTCAACTGATTTTGTATCCTTAATATGTCCTGAATAAGGAAAACAAAAGGCCCGAAGAATCCCATTAGGGGAAAGTTTAGAAAAAGACCCAAATATATCCCATTCATTCGCGTATTCATTCTTTTTCTCACGTGAATAGGGTAAAAATTTTAACCTTTAGATATCATCATGAAAATCACTGACTTGATTACTTACATGAAGACAAACAAAAAATGTATTAGTTTCTCCATCTCTGCCATAATAATTAATAAAGGCTGGTTTCTAAAGCACTTCTTCCTGCATTAATGTTCATGGGTAGCCTAAATGGGATCCATTCAGACCTTAACATTAAGTCTTTTACTGTTATATGTCAACAAGATTAAAAAAAAAAAAACATTTTCATCTGCTATAACCAATGTTTAGATCTGTTTGGGTAATTATGCTAATACGTAATTATATTTTGCACCGTTTGTCCATGTTAACAAACAATTGCAAAAAACTTGTAATACATTTTTTGTTTGTCTTTATGCAAGTAATTAACTCAGTGATTTTCATGATGATATCTAAAGGTTAAAATTTTTACCCTATACACGTGAGAAAAAGAATGCATAGGTGAATGAATGGGATATATTTGGTCTTTTTCGAAATTTTCCCCTAATGGGATTCTTCAGGGCATTTTTTCCTTACTCAGGATATATTAAGGATACAAAATCAGTTGAGTTTGCTTCTGTTGCAATTTGTTCAAGTTTGACCCCCATTTTGGCTTAGAATTTCTGGACTATAACCATCATGCTTGTGTACAACTGACCATGGAATTTATATGGTACTATGCAAGAAATGCAAGAGAAGAAACTTTGAGTACCCAGGCATGTAGTGTTAACGCTGAATACAACATACAAAAATGTAAATTTAATTAGCATTACCTGGCACTCCAGAAGCGCCTGTGGTTCCAGAAAGTGATTTAAGGGCAAACTCAATGTTTTTCCTTTGAAAGCCCATCTCCATCAGCTGCAGGACGATGGGAGCAGGGGGCACAGGTGAGGTCTTGTGTTTCTTCTGCTTGGGTGGGCGCATATGCTGCACAGTGACCGGTGTTGTGGCCTCACTAGAGCTACTGTCCTCAAACAGAGGGGAGGATGGGTGTGTGGATTCAACCGCCAGGTACTGACACACAGCCAGAGCTGCAGCCTGAATACACATACACAAAAAAACTGAGTGGAGACATTCGAAATTCAGAACTGGTAACTGAAAGCTCACATATGATCATATGAAACAACATTACCATAAGGTATATTTAATAAAAAAAGTAACATTATTTTATAATAAAGTTGGTAAGATTTGTAATGCTTTTGAAAATATAACAAAACAAAAAAAAAAATAGGCTTTTATGCTCACCAAATTTGCATTTTGGTTATCCAAAATACAGTAATAGTGTGAAATATTTAAAATAACTGTTTTTAAACATTTATTGTAGCGGTTGACCGATATGAATTTTTTAGGGGGCCAATATAACATGACACTATATAATTTTATGACAGTAAACAACATGAATAACAATTCATGCTATGAAATCTACGTTACACTTTATTTTAAGGTGTCCAGGTACCGTGTCATTTTTAGGTGTAATTATACATTTAAGCACTGAGTAATAATTATCTACATCTCCACAAGAGTAGGATTAAGGTTGTTAAGAGTTAGTTGCATGCAATTATGCATAATTTGTAGTTATTACTACTGTAACTGCAATGTGACGTTTAAAAAGACACTGTAAAATAAAGTGTTAGCGAAAAGTATATTAAAAAAAATACTTGAATCACTTTTGATCAATTGAATGCACCCTTGCTGATTAAAAATATTGTACAGTGATAATAAAATACATATTATATTAAAAACCTAAGAATGTCAAAGCATGTAATTTCACATGCATTTAATACAAATGTCAAGGACGTGTAAATGTGGTCTCTGACCTCTAGCTCCTGGCGGTGGAATATGGCTTTGATGGGGGAAGGTTGAGTGGATGCTGACAGCAGCTGCTGCAGGAGGATGAGGGGAGGCTGAGGACCCTCAGGAGACAACTCTCCCACATCAGGAGACGACACACACTGATCTTCTGAACACAAACACACACAATATTACATAAGCACATCACACAATTGCCATTTACAAAGTAAATAGGTCTTTATGTTGCTCACAGTAACAACAGTCTTGGTCAAAATAGAGTGGTGCAGGGATGACGACAATGGGATGGGCTAGTGGTTCCCTCAAGATTTTCTTATGGGTTTTTATAATAGGGTTTTCCAATTTATGGGTAAAATAAGGTCTGTGGTAAAAATACCTTGGATATTTTGCTCAACATTGTTAATTACACAGTCATATAAAAAAATTATGATTTTAAAGCTGTTTTTATATTTTTAATTAATTAATACATAAATTTAAACTAGATAAGAGCATTTGGGGTTTAAGTGTGTGCAGTTTACGTTGTATAACAAAATGTCCAAGAGTCATTGAGTTATGTTAACCACAGACCTTATTTTACTCAAAATTAAAAAAAAAAAAAAAAACAACAACATAATAAATACCCATAGGACTACCTTGAGGGAACCACTGGAGAAATAGTCTTCTGGGTTTTGACATAATCCCTGCACCGCTCTATAGGCACTATATTTAAAGATTTAAAGAAAATCTACACATGACCACCAGGGGGTAGTGATGGAATATAAGCTGACACAATTCTGTTTCAATCATTGCCAGTACATTACAGTGAGTTTATAGATATTTAATCCCAATTGCAACTTCATTGTCAGATTGGTGGTCCAGCTTTGAGTGATAAAAACAGGAACACTTATGATCATGAAAGGATCATTGCACCTGTAGGATTTGGGCAGACGTCTATGACGGCTGGCTGAGAAAGTATCTGTCGGAGTTTGTCCTGGTGGGAGAGCAGAGCCCGTGCTGCCTTCAGGATGTACAGCCTGAGCTGCTGACACCGCAGCAAATGCACATCCACCTGATCAGCTGCAATGACAAACACACAATATATATTTTCATACATAGATTAGTTTGAGTGGAACAGATGCTTCTGCAAGGATAAAGATCAGCTAATTCATATAGGGGCTTTTCATACTGTGCTTAACTCACACTTATATTTTAGAAGTGGGGTTGGCACAGATTTTTTTGGGGTGAAACGGTGCAGTTTTAGAATGTTGCACGTAGATGTTTAGCAACAGACAACCAATCGGGTGCCTCATTCACTTGCTTTGGGACAGTAATGGAAACACACCCCGTTGTATAAACAGTAGTTTTAGCACTTAAAAATGTTGAACGGGGACAGAAAACACAACAATTGAAGTTTAGAAGAGACATTTTCATTCTTATCTTTTTTAGTATGAAAAGTCCATTTAGGATAAACCTAGTCTGCAAATATTTCTAAATATAATATGAGGTTGCACAATGCTTGAGCCCTAATGTAAGCATATCAACGCGCCATGTTCGTCCTATAAGTTACACAGACACTGCAAGTATGCTAATAAGGATTTATGAATACCCAGGATTAAAAATATTAGATCACATGAGAATTCCATTTGATTCATGATCACTGCATGTGCTGTACCTGTAAGTCCTCTGCTAAGGGATTTCTTCATGCGTTGTTTCTCCAGCTTGCTTCCTGCTAAGTTGACTAGCTTCGCCCACACAGTCAGCATGGGCTCACTGAAGGGCAAGTTTTGAACACTGAATGGAACCATGTGAATCTGCAAAGATTAAACCACAGAGATAAACAATGGTCATGTTTGTAAACATACTGCCCTTAATATATCTTCAATATATAGTACTGTGGTAGTGTAAAATATGCACAACATACACATTCGAACGTTTGGGGTCTGAACGATTTTTATTTATTTAAATCTCTTACGCTCACCAAGTCAGCATATTTAGATAGTAAAGCAGTAATATTGTGAAATATTACAATTTAAAATAAATGTTTACTATTTTAAATGTTATAAAATGTAATTTATTCCTGTGATGGCAAAGCTGAACTTTCAGCAGCCAATACTGGAATTTTTAGTGTCCAATGATCCATTAGAAATTATACTAATATGGTGATTTTGTGGTAAAGAAACGGTGTTGCTTAATATTTTTGAGGAAACAGTGATAGATTTTTTAAAAGGATTAATAGAAATTTCAAAACAACAACATGTTTTAAAAAGAAAGATATAAAAAGTGACGATGTGTAACGCAAGGTATAATCTACCCAAAAATTTACATTCGATCATCATATATACCCTGATGTATTTTCAAACCTATACGTTTTTCTTTCAACTTCCAAACACAAATGAAGATATTTTTTTATGAAACCCGAGCGATTTCGGTCCCTCCATTTAAATCCATTAAAGTCCATAAAGTCAAAGGCATCGTAAAAATAAATCGAGTTGTCTAATCTAAATCCAAGTCTTCTGAAGAGATACAATGGCTTTTTATGATGAACAGATTTACAACAATGCATAATAAAGTAAACACAGATGTTCAAATGCTTGCGTGACGTGCACAAATAATTTTTGGATGAACCAACCGTTCCGTTTGGGAATAGTCATTTTGACATGAAAGTTTATGTTTCATTGACATTACTACACTACTATATATAAATGTTGAATATAACATATAATAATGCAATGGGGGAATATTTATGGGCCCTGATAATAATAAAATATGATAATAAAGTGATAAATAATAATTTAAAAAACATCTTTATTTTGGCTTAAAATATCACTACAGTATTGTATCGCAATTTGTATCGAATTGTGACATAAGTTTTTTTTTTTGACGAAACAAGATGATTTTTTTTTTTTTATAAATAAAATAAATCGTGACATAAGTTTATGCTTACACCCCTACAATCCAGCATGATGAATGAACAGGGAGTAATACTGCATGTTTGCGAATATGTACCGGCTTGAGCTGACTGAGAAGGCAGACTTTGCAGTTCCTCATTTCGTGGAACTGAACAGTGATTCGTCCTTTAGGTGTGATGCGAGTCACAGTGCCTTCCCCAAATTCCTCATGAACAACAGGTCCACCCAGGCGCAGGCGGCCATCAATCCCACCAATGACCGCCAAAACGGCCATCAGGCTGCCCACAGCAGGGGCTTCTGCATTGGGGAGGTAGTCTTCAAGCACAGCCTGACGGAAACACAGTGGTCTCAATATCAATATATGGCACCTTAAGTCGTCATCATTTTACAACAATATTATTGGGTGACTATTATTCAATATGATCAATTTCACTCATACCGCTTCAGTGTGTCTGCCAGCCATGACGTCACTGATACCACTGAGCTGTGAGTTAATGTATTCATTTATTAGGCCATTCCATTGGCCAAGGGAATGAAGTATACGCAGTAAGGCCACTATTTCCTCTGCTAGGGTACTGCTGTGAGTGGCTGTCAGAGAGGCTTGAGGGCGGGACTTCCTCCTGCGCATTGAACATTCTGTAAATCGCAAAATGTGAAAATAAATGAAAAGGTTAAGGTGACATCCTGATATCAGCGTTTGCACTACCTCAAGAATTTGAGCACAAAAAGTGAGAAAAGCAAATAAATATACAGTACCCCTGAGAAGGGGCAGATCTGAGGAACAAGTGCTGAGCAGGCTTCCGAGGAACCCAAAGAGTTTCTCCACCAGAAACTTCATATCCTGTGAGCGCTCCGTCTTATCCCAGGATGGTAATACTGCCTGTAGAAGCCGTAGGGCAAGAATCTGCAATGGGGTGCGGAGAGATGGATTAAAACATGGCACTAAACGGATCCTGTCAACAGCACTAATGTGTACCACTCAGATGCACTAATTTTAGCCCTGTGGTACTCATGAAACTTGGCTCATTACTGTAAAATCATCATTCTACAAGGAAAGCTCTCCTTCTCATGTCAAGTGTTGAATGAAACCAGAACAGTGCTGGCACCTGTCTTTGTAGTGTGACTGCAGTGAAGGACTGGTGGCCCTCCACAATGCGTATGAGCAGATTTATCCAGGCAGAGGAGCTCAAGGTACTGCACATCTGGGGCATGAGAGCTATACTGCGAATAAATCCCAGCGTGCACCAGCTCCTGTGCTGCTCAAGGGACACCAGCTTGTGAGACGAACAACCTAAAGAGAGGGAGGAATGTGGTTGAAAGGACCCTTTAAATATATATAACTACTATGTGACATTTAATTATTTGATATTGTTACTTAAAAAAGAAAACGTTACCAGTCTTGTCATTGGCTCCGCTCTCCACCAGTATCCTAAGTTGACCACACAGAGTGCTAATGGCATCGACCTGCATCACCTCAGCATAAATCCCAGAGGATAGTGACAGTGTCTTCAACAGATTAACCGTACTGGTCAACATGATCGCAGTAGGGTGAACACTCTTCTCCATCACCTCCCCTTCTGAGAGAATACAAGAGAGGTATATATTAATAAATCAACATGACAAGGTCAAATACATTAAAATACCAAGACTAGGAAGTAATTGTTGTGTTATCTGGAATGCCAGAGCAGAGTGCAGCACTAACCTGCGTCATCCTCTGTGTCAGAGTCTTCTGTGGCAGGTTGGGTGGCAGGTGGCGGCTCAGCCAGTTTAAGGTCATACTTGCCCTCTTTGCCCATCCTGTAGGAATTGGTGCTGCTGGTATCCCACTGGACACGAATCCAGCCATCTTCTCCTAACTCCCCAATCACACGCCCTAGGCCTGGAGGTGGGCCATCCTAAAACACGCCATACAGGAACTTAAAAGAAACTGACCTGCCATAGTCTTATCCACACTTCAGAATTCAAGTGTACACAAATGCAAACATGTCGAATTTAACATACCTGGTCTCCCCACTTCCAGTCAGGTCCTCTCATCACCCTAGTGCCGATCTTCATCATAGCTGCCAACTCGGGGCCGGAGGCGGGGAGAGGGGTGGGGGTCGTCTCTTTCCTGGACTCCTCGAGAACTGTAGCAGAGTCTCCATGAGCAACAGAGCTCAGCTCCTCCTCACTGCTGTCAGAGCTGGGACCTGTACAATACAATGCCGACACATTTGTAAGAGTGGAAAAACTGGAAGAACTGGAAGAGGGGGCAACTCTGAAAAACTAAGGAAATTAACATCTGAACTCTTGCAATATTAACATCCTTATTCGAGACACGATCACACGATCTCGTCTCTCTCTTATGCTGAGATCACTTGAAATTCACCAAAAATTGATATGGTTTGATGCGACAATTAACAATTATCATACAACACTATACATGTTTGGTATCATTTGAAATGTCTCAGTGCGGCTGGTACAAAGGTCTCATCCCCAAGGAAATAAACTCAAAGGAGGGTGAGTCTTTCATGGAAATGGCATCCTGCCCTCTAAAGGTGTAAACTCTGGAGACCGTGATTAATGCAAATTCCCATTGTTAGCATGTATAGGTTTCTTTTTTATGGCCTGGGTATAACAAAGAAATCCAACAAGAGGCTCTGACCATTTGTAATGAAATCCACCCATAATCCTGCTTGCTTCTCAGACACTCAGCATTATGTATTTCCTGAGTCAGGTACATTACATTTACATTTATTCATTTAGCTTACGTTTTTATCCAAAGCGACTTACAATTGCTATACATGTCAGAGGTCGCACACCTCTGGAGCAACTAGGGGTTAAGTATCTTGCTCAGGGATAAATTGGTGTCTCACAGTGGATTTGAACCCGGGTCTCTCACACCAAAGGCATATGTCTTATCCACTGCCCCATCACCACCCCATCTTACATTTTTTACTCTATCTCTGAGCTTTGATGTTATTGCATTGATTATACCTCTGTCTAAAGAAAACGTTACTTTAATTTTAATCAACCAAGGGACCTATTGGTTACAAAATATCTTAGAGTAAGCGTGAATGGGACTGTCTAAGATATTAGCCAATAACAACATTAAACCTTCACCCACTTATCAAAAACTGTCATTGGACTGATTGATCAGGCCTTACACATTCATGCCAAGAAATACAAAACCACACTAAAAACTAGAAACAGAATCCTAACTAACCCTATAGAACAGAACCCACATGATCCTATAAACTGAATTAATGTAACCCTATACAAGAGAGTCCAACAGCCCTAGAAAATAAAGAGAGAAGGTGCTAACCAATGAGTCGGAGAACACTCTGGGTGAGGGCGAGAGTGCCGGAGTTCAGCAGAAGGCTCAGGCTGTTGGCTCCATGTTTGAGAGTGAGCATATGGAGCATGGCGAGCAGGAAGCGTGCCTGGGGGATGGTACCCAGACTGGGGCCTGCTGGGTTCTCATTAGTGATGGTCTGCAGAGGCACTGGCTGCACACCTGGAGGAGAGGAAACAACAATCAGTTTGGGGTCAATAAGATTTACTGTACAAAAAAAGTTTAAGGGTCAATAAGATTGATTTATTTTAAGAAATTAATACTTTTACTCAGAATGGACACAAATTTGTTCAGAAGTAAAAATTGTACTTAATGTATTACAGTTTTCAAACATGCAGCACAACTGATAATAAAAAGAAATGTTTCTTGATCACCAACTCAGCATTAGTATTGTCAAAAGTCCTGACTTCGGTACCAAGTTGGTACTGAAATTTGATGGTTGTTGAGCAGAATCGTAAGCACCTCAGATTGGCCATTGTGTTCAACTTCATACATCGGATATGATGTGATTGGCTACAGTGATCAACGCACGGGAGCGTTTAAGAGCACACAAGAGTGTTTGAAAGTCTTTTGAAAGCAGGAACGTTTGAAAGCACAAGCATGCGTCTATCAGCGGAACGGTCCACTGATAGATGCCTGTTTTTAAACGCTTCCGTGTGTATCTGTTTAATTAAAAATTAAGCTTTGCCATTACAGGAATAAGTTACATTTTAAAAGATATTATTACAATTTAAAACAACTTTTCTATTTTAATATTTAATAAACTTTTGTATATAAAGATATTAAAATCTTTGATCTTTAAACTCACCCAGCTCTTTGAACTTGACACTGGCCTCCAACAAGATGTTGCGGATGTTCTGGATGGCCCAAGCATAGAGCTTACCGAACGTCACCTCCAGCAGCATTCGGTTAAATGGAGGAATGAGATCTACGTCCTTTAGACAGTCTGCCAGAGGCTCCCTATTGAAGCAAAGCAGATATTAATATGTAAACACAAGTCTGCCTAAGAAGTGCTATACATTGATAATATTTTGCACTTACCCAATATTGGTCCCTTCAGGTATGACCCTCTGCCAGCCACAGAGCATGGCGTACTGTACGGAAGGCAGCAGGAAGTTTTTAGATGCCAACTTAAGCATAGTGTCTATTCCCTCCAGCCGGACCTCAGCTCGCTCCAGCTGTTTAAGGAGGCATTTCCTCATCTTCTCCACGTCTAGTGGCTCCTCTTTCAGAGCAAACTCAACGATGGTGCTCATGAGGCTGGACTGAGAGAAGGAGCCCTGAACGCTGTGCCTTAACCAGCGGTACTTCTGAACGCTGCCTATGGTGTTTAGCAGAGGCTGCCACTTATCCTGCTACAAAAAAAAAAAAAAAACATATATATGTTATATAATGGCAAATTCCATAGAAATCCCCAAACTGTAATTTCAACTAAACAAGCTGCTGTTGATGAAGAAGGTATTAAAGTAACTTTGAAAGGACAGCAACTATAGATATAACACATGCAAATAACACCTAGATGTCAGAGCAGCAGCGATGCAAGAGATATTTATAGATACAGCTGTAATAATCTCTGACAGATATCCATGATTCAATGAGAGAGAGAGAGAGAGAGAGAGAGAGAGAAAAGGCAAACCTTTGCAGATTTGACAGTTTGTTTCTTGTCCACAGGGGTTGGGTTGATAGAAGCAGGTGGCTCCTCATTGGTCCCTTCCCTCTCCATCTTACACTCCTCCAGATCAGCTGACTCTGACTTCTTAGGCACTGAGAGATTAAGTGAAACATGCTATAATTACAAACTGAACATTTACACTGAACATTTAAATGAACATTTAGAGTAGTTACCCCGCTTTTTGCGGCGGTCTCTGATCAGTTTCTGTGTGATCCTCTTCCAGCGAGGCTGAGAGCTCAGAAGCTTCAGTTTGGACACAATGGACAGGTCATTACTGACAGCAGGCCTGAGCTCATTAAACAGAAATCGCAGCCTCTCGATCACTGGGGCGCACACCTCTTTATAAGAGCGGCCCTGCTCCTGGTGTGTCTGTACCACACAGGAAAGATGGTCAAAGAGGTCATTTTGATGTAAATGAAAAGGTGACATTACACTTAAACACAGCTTAGACCTGATATTAATATTGAAACCTAAAGCTACTGTAAAAGGAACTAAAATTAATCACCACTTACAAAAGAATACATTTATTTGGATTATTTAGATTTTCTCTTAGCTCACTTTTATCAGGGAACACTTGGCCTGGTACACCATTCGACAGACATCAATCACAGATTTGGGGAGGGACCTCTGTTTCCCCTGGTCTACACCCAAGGCATATTGATCAACAAGAGAGAGGGCAACATGACCTGCATAAGAAAACAGATTTTGATATTAAATGAATTAAAAAATAAGAGATATTGAAAAAAAATCTAAATAAAATAAGACGTCAGTGCTAGTTTAGTGAGTAGCTTTTCAGAAACTAAAACTATATGAAGTAGAGGTCACCACTCAATTCAACAAACACTTACCAAGGTCCTGGTGCTTGAGAAGGCAGCAGAGCAGCAGGCGGCCCACTTCCTCTACAGGATGTTCAGGTGGAAAAGTGATGGGAGTGATGAGATGGTACTGTTTACAGCACCGCTCGATTTGGCATAAAAAGTCCTGCAGCAAATAAGAAAGAATCCAACGTCAACCATCAGAACAAATCCCAAATGATGCGGTATCTGTTTTGATAAAAAATTTGTTGTTTAGTAAAGTAAAATATTAGGGAATGTGCTGTATAATACTATAATACTAAATAAAGAGACATATAAATTATAGTCTTTCCCTGTGAATGACCTTCACAGTGTGGTCCTGGGTGGTGTTGTCAGCGATGGCTTGCAGAAAGGGCTGGGCGTGATCACTCAGAGTGATTCTGCGGCAGTAGAGTTTGGCTTTGTCTGGAGTGGTGGTCCCTGGAGAGCTGCAGTGGTCCTCATCCTTCTCTTCATTATAATTATAGTGGATCTGACTCGTCTGAAGACCACCAAAGAAAATAGATGACTGGAGCCATTCTGAAAGGTAGAAGTGGAGTAAAATGGTTAAACGTTTTTTTTTTTTTAAATCTAAATTTAAATCTTTTATATATGTGATGCGATTTGGGAAAACCCACCATATGGTGACATATTACAAGTTTTGATACCATATTAAAGCGGAGTTCAAGCCCTTTCCAAATCTGTTTTTATTTATTTTATTGGTTGTCTGTAACAAAAGTTATGGTTATCTGAAGTCGGCTGATCGCTATGATTTTCAGAAACAGAATTTTGAGAAAAACAGGTTTAACTGTCACATCCTGCTAGCGGGACGACTGGCGCTCCCTTTTTTATTGCCTTTTTTTCATATCTCATATTTTAGTGATCATCATAGATTAGGTGTCATTCGAAAGCTTACGAACTCAAAATTCATCCTGTGAAAACCGTTTTGAAACTGGACGACTGAGAGGCGAGCAAGGTCTTTTAGATGAGCAGCTTCAAACCCTGTTCTCTTGTGCTCCACATCACACCACACGATAACGCTGGATAAAAATAAATAAATAAAAACTTGCGTGCCGTTGTAGTTCAACCAGGACTGGATTTGACAAAAAATTTTGACCAAAAAACTGACATTCAATCTATATTTAGACTTTACTGAAAACATAGCAGCGTGACATCCGACAGGTTTTCCCAGATCGCATCACATATAGATAAAAACACACTGGCCCACACAGAAACCTATATATATATATATATATATATATATATATATTCATCTCGATTTTTGAAGCACTACTGAAACATTTACAATATCATAACTCACTGGCACATTCTAACTCTATGCGGGAAAGAGGGGTGCTCATAGCCAGATATGAGGCATGTAGCCCCAAGAGCAGACCCAGGTTCCTCTCAGCATCTATAAGAGGTGAGGACAGACTGCTCAGGTCAGGCGTTGTCACCATTTCTTGATTGGGCTGGACAAACATAGAACCAACAAGAACAAGATAAATGAAGTCAGAACATTCTTAGAATTAAGGGGTTAAAACTGGTGAATACAAAAGTCAGACAGACCTCCATGTACTGGCCCACACAGAAAGCTTGCATGGACTCTCTGGTGTCTTCAAACTGAAGAGCGGCTTCTAAAGCTACCACAGGATCGTCTCCAGCAAACTGGGCTGTGGAGGAAAAACAGAAGACATTCAACTTACAAAACTCTTATTTGAAAATTCATTTTTTGGGGGCATTTTTGTGACGTTTGCTATACCGAGGATGCTGTTCCCGGTTAGGGTCTGAGCCTGGAAGTCTTTAATATCATAGACCTTCCCATCAATGACAGTCCAGAAGCCACCATCTTTATTATGATTCTCCAGGTCAGCTTTGCGGATTAGTGACACTTCCTCGTTGTTCTTTGAGCTCGGCCCATTGAAAAAGAAACCTGAAAAGAAAGCAGTTTACAGCTAATTTTGCATCACTGCTATTAATTTACTATAGTGTGCAATGCTGTGTTCTAATATCTTTAATAAATTGACTAAATATTGTTACATACTCTTTTTTTTTTTAAATGGATTTGATTCAAGCCTAACTCAACTGTACAATTAGATTCTCTAGTTTATGAAAGTAGTGCATGGGTGGATTTCTCTCATACCCATGAGCCCAGGCCATGCAAGATCCTCGTTATCATCTCTCTCTGTACCAGGGGCGAGATTGTTAAAACGGTCCAGGTGCTCCAGTAGAGCAGCGAGCAGAGGAATGGATCCAGTCTCCTGCATCAGGCCAGCATCATGGGTCAGCAGCAGCACAATGGACACGATCAACTCTGGTAGCAAAACACCTGGAAGATGAAGGAACGGGGTGGTTGGTTTTTTTAAAGAATTTTCACGTGAGGTACAAATTCTAATAACTCTCAAACCAAATAAAGTGAAATTGGTTCAAATTTCAATTCAGGCATGTCTTCTGAACAACTTTCATGATGTCAACCCCTTTAGAAGAAAGAGATTGAAATGAAAGACATTTTCCAATGAAAACTCTCTGCAACACTGTACCCCTAAAATCAAATACAATCTCTTCCCTTTTAAAGGTTCAACATCATGACATTAAAGAAAACAGTTGAAGAAAAGAAATAAATTTCTTATAATAGCAGACAGTTCTGGAATTACATGAGGGTCAGTTAATCATATTCAGAACCTAAATATAATTTTCCTTTAATATCAGAATTGTTCTAAAGGGTTAACATGAAATAGCATATTCACCCGTGAGATCTCCCTCAAGGACACGTGCCACCTCTGCAAAGTGACGATGGCTGATCAGGGCGATGCTGGTGGCCACAGGAAGGATATCCCCAATGTGTGTGCAGAGCAAAGCCATGTACTTCTTCAAAAGAGATCCTACGCCCAGAATCTCTGAGTGACTCAAAGCTGTGACAATGAGAGATACTGTTGACTTGATGCTCAAATGGTGGCTTCCATAACAAAACCTTTACCAAAAATTAAGTTCTTCTACTTACTGTATCCCCCCACACCCACAGTGCCATTGACACCAACGTACAACTTGCAGACCAACAGCCTCTGAAAGCGCAGCAGTAAGTCCAGAGAGGCCGAGCGCTCTTTGCTGACCTGCTCCGTGTCTTGGCAGTTTGAGATACGTCGTGCCACATCCTTAAGACGAGCTATAGTCTGCGAAGCTATATTCCTACAGCACAAAACACAAGAGTTACTACAGGCTATACACCAGAAGTAGCAATTTTAGTTAAGTCTCTGCAGTACCTGAGCAGCTGTTGGACCAGCTGGACCAATGGGAGGCTCTGTTTGTTGGCAGACTCATAGATGCCGGTGTTGATCAGGTCTTTGTCCAGTGTGGTGCGACACCGATGCATTGAGGAAGCACTGGCTTCCTGCTCATCGATCTCCTTCTCTTTCTGTGCCTCCTTCTTTGCCTCAATATCCTAATTGAAGATCAACAGAAATCAATTAACTGGAAAGTCAAAACAAAATTCAACAAATAACCTTGTGTATATACGCTTTGGATAACAGACTACATTTTTTAAAAAGTTTGTTATTTTTGACACTTTCCCCTCAGGGTTCATGAATCTGTTTCCTCCTGTCTGTTTCTTGGCAGTGCTCTGTTGAGTGTTGCCGATATAAGGCATGAAGGGTGAATAAATGATGAATTGACTAATGAATAAAACATGCTGACCTGGATCTCGGCCGTGATGGCAGCGTTCAAAGCGGACTCCAGCCCTCCATCAGCCATCAGACTACTAACCAAGAGGTCGATCATGAAGCGACGGCCAGGACTTACACCCATCTCATTAGCAGATGCTAAAAACACAGAAATGCTTTTGACCATCAAAGTTGAACTGGAATAAATCATCACTTTTTAATGTATTTATGTTTGGCATTTTTGCACATCTCAACTGACGTAAACCAGCCAATGGTACAGCCAAGGTATAGGTAAATAGTATACGCAGTTTTCCAAGCACATAATTCAGGCACTGACCTGCATTGGGCAGCAGTGAGGACAGGGCTCTTGCTCTTTCCTCCGCAGTGGGCAGTAACACCGACCAGCCACTCTGAAGCACGGCCTGGGCGGCCGCCTGCACGGTGTTTAGCACCCCAGCGTTGCTGGCCAGTGTCACCACCGTCTGCTTGAGGTTATTAAGCAGCCCACTGCCCAAGCCCAGACCCAGCTCCTCAGGATCCACCTGGTTACTGATGGCTGCATGGAGCTGAAATACATTAAACATAATAATGATTTTCACTTCCAAGGGAATTATCCATTTAAGACGACACATGCTCTACCATTCAAACTGTTGCTTTTGAATATATAAACGCAAATTCTGTCATTCAAATGGAAAAAGGCTGAAAGTTTCGATAACTGACCTGTAGTCTGAGCAGGTTGAGAGCAGCCACAACCATGCATTCTTTCTCCTGTGGCGGTGGCCAATCAGAGCTGCCGTCCATGCCCTCGCTAACCTGCCGTAGAAGCAGGTCGAGCTGGTCGAATGTCATAGTGCATATATCCACCACAAATGGTACGCGGAGCCCCACGGACCACTCGGAGCATGACGACCATGCAAAACTCTGACAAACATACAATATGAAATATAATAAGCATGTACAGTTATAAGCAGTGTACAACACATCACATCTTGGTGACTGATATGTTATACCTGGCCAGGGCCGCAGGAGATGCCCACTATGTGTTTGGAGTTGAGCCCCGGCAGGGCTTTAGGTTGCTTCTTATTGGAGAAGAGTGTGTCAAAGTGCTGTAGTTTATCATTACTTCCCCAGCTGTGCACCTCCCCATCTTCAGTGAGGGCCAGGCAGTGTGTAGAGCCAACCACTACATCCACCACCCTCTTACCTAAATTGACAAATAACGAATATTAAGAGCAGACTTTACATTAAATGCAGATGAAAACTGATGACTAAGCATGAAATGGTGTTTGTTCAGTAACATTTACAGGTGAAACATGTCGATATTCAATGGGGGTAAAAAGAAAAATGAAAGGAGAGTGTTTGAAAGTGGCCATTCCATAATACAATGGATGTTGAATGTTATTGAATGTTATTTAGCAGATTAATCCACTCATGAAACAGTCAGCGCTTACATTTTGAGGAGGTGTTATGACCAAGATGCAGAAGCCCAAGGTCATGTTCACCCACAAGAGCATCTCGATATATAGCCGAATGCGAATACTTCTTTAAGTCATCCACTACTTGCTATTAATGGCATAAGCTTTATTATTTAAATATTTAACAGCATAAGACTTTTATCGGTAGCAGTAGGGGGCGCATACAATCATGAGTCACATACACTCATTCTATGACATTTGAAGGAAGACTGTACTTAAATGAAAATCACTGGTATTATCACTGGAAAAAGAAGGGTTATGATCAGGCAAGAGCTTTAGGACCCGCTTTCCAGCACTGGAGAGACCAAAACGGGTTTTTAAAAACCTGAAATGTATATTTTGTGAAAACAATGGTTAAAACAAAGGAAAATGCTATGTACCTTGTAGACTGTCAAGCAGTTTGGGATAGCGGACGTGTTCGTCAGTGCCGTGGCCGAGTCTTTGATTGTCTCCTTTGCCCCATGTGTACACCTGTCCATCTTTAGTGAGAGCTACAGAGAACTGACTCCCGCAGCACACCTTCAAAATATCCAAATCCTGCAGCTTCTCCACAAGTTTTGGCGTTTTACATCCATCGCTACCCCCACGGCCTAGTTTCCCGTAGTCCCCATCGCCCCATGACCATACCTGACCTGCAGAGAGAAAGAGAGAGAAATATGATCATATCATCCACTCATCATCTTAAAACAACTGCTGAAAGTGCTCTTTTCAGATGTCATACCATTCTCAGTCACAGCAAGGGTCTGAGCATCTCCACTTCCACAAGCCACATCAATCACCTTAAGCCCCTTTAAAGCGGTTACCAGCATGGGAGTTGTCTGGTCCTCACTGGAGCCTTTAGAAACAAGGTAAACAACATTTCACTTAGTCCTGAGATAAGATTCTAGTGGATCTTAGCTGGATTTATACTGTAGATATTACCATGGCCCAGCCTTCCGTAGTTTCCCCGGCCCCATGTATACAGCTCTCCATCTGCGGTGATCGCTGCACTGTACGTGCTGCCACATGCAATGTGCATGACTTGCTTTCCCGTCGGCCTTCCTGTGAATACTGAAATCATGGTGGGTTCCTCTAAATACCTGTTGAAACAGAAGAAATATACATCAAATCACACAACATAAATCGTGTGTAAGAAAATTATGAAAAAGATCATTAAAGCTTTTTAGATTACATATTTGTAATTTAGTTTCTGGATGCCTTAATTTTTATTGAACACTGAATAGTCAAATATTTTCATAATTAATGCTAAAACTGCATTTCACATTGTCCATTGCAACATACCAGGACTAGGCCTTAGAAAACTTTCATATACATTATCCCCCTTGAACATCACATGCTTTTTCAAACAGCAATTTCATTTCAAAGTTTGAGGTTATCGTTTTAAATAAATTAATATTTTTAAATAGCAAAAATTTATATTGATCAAAATTCAGAGTAAAAGACATGTATAATCTTACAAAAGATTTCTATTCCAAATAAATGATCATGAAAAACGAGCACCAAAGTATATTTTAATGATTCTAGAAGCCTCAAAATTTGCTTTGGCATCACAGGAATATTTAAATATTTTATTATCTGAAAATTGTAATTTTGACAATTTTACTGCATTTTGAATAAATAAATGTAGTCTTGGTGAGCATTAAAAGACATTAAAAAAGATACTGACCCCAATTTTTTTTTACATATACATACACACACACACACACACACATATATATATATATATGGAACTGAGAGAAATTATTGAAAGTTTGATTAAGTTGTTATGCTCTTACGTGGTGTCTCCATGTCCCAGTCTGCCTCCATCTCCACAACCCCAGGAGAACACCTCTCCATTAACTGAAAGAGCCAAGTAGTGCTGCCCATCAGGATGAGCTGCAAGCTTGATTATTTTCCTAGATGACAATGCGTGGACTAGCATGGGACCCTGATGGGAAATTCACAGGTTTATTGGTTTAGTATGCAAATCAAAAGTAGTAGCTGGGGGGATTAAAACAAGATATTCAGATAACAAAATGAGAGACTCACTAGAGTGGTGCTTTTGTAATTTTGTGTGTACACCGCACCAGTGATGGTCAGAATGAAGAACCCCTTCTCTGAGCAGACAATCTGTGTGACACCCAGGTTCGACAGAGCTTTGCACTGAATTGGTCCATTCACATTAGCATAAGGCTTCCATCCAAGCAGACCCCAACCGATCACCTCCTGCAGTGTACCCTGGAAGTGGAACGACAAAGAGATTGTCGTTGTTTTTCTCATAGAGAGATTATAGCTCAGTATACTGACAGCACAGGGACATAATCCCATTTAAATGAGAGTTCCTTGGAGCTTTCTGGAGAATCATTGTGCTCTAGAGCAAAGATGTCGCTTCAGCACAAACAACAAAAAGGGGGACTCTAGGCAACCAGGGAGCAGATGACACAAGGGTAACCGACTGTTACTTCCTGTATGACACTGCAAATAAAACGTCAGAACATGACAGTGTGTTACATGCAGTACCTTATTAGAAGTGGGTGAGCTGCACTGCGGGGGGCTGCATGGGGCTGCCAGGCGGTCCAAGTGTGCCATGATGACTACAGCTGTCTGCCGCAGATCAATGGCCAGGTCATTATCTTGAGGCAGTGTAAGGTAGCGCAGAAAGCTCTCGTTTGGGCTCAGAGGGGCCGAAAGGATCTGAGAACAAAAGTAGTGAGATATGAATTACTTTGAGATAGTGAATTACTTTGATGGGATGAACTGTGCTATATAAATAAATCTGATTTGATTTGATTTAAAACTCGGAAGAACAGCACAGTTCTAAAAATTAATCAGTGATTCAATCTCACCTCAATCTCCTCTTCAGGAACAGGCTCCTCTTTACTGCTGTGGATGTTCTGGAAGCGCTGCAGGAGGGGCAGTAAAGGGGCACTCGTGCCCTGGGTCGAGCGCTCATTATCCATCTCTCTGGTTCCACTGTCCCAGAGCCTCAGCAGCAGCAGAACCGCAGACAGCAGCTGACTACAATACGAACACAAGCAAAAGTAGGTTAGAGAGAGTATTTATAAATAAGACTCTTCAGTTCTTTCAAAAGTCTCGGAAAGACAAGTCAAATGCAAGGTACAAAATTAACTCTCGCCAAGGGCAGACTGAGAGTAAAAATTGGCTTTCAGTTACAGATTTATAGGAATTTTTGGTCAAATGTAACAGTACTCTGAATACCTGAGAGTTCCTCGCTGCACTGCGAGCTCCAGCAGGATGGCCAGGGCCAAGTGCTGATCCTGCAGGGGAATGTTACTGGCTGCTTTTCCAGTGGAACTTCCATGGATGTCACTGAAAAACAAAATATAAAATTAAAATTAGCTTAAACTGCAATGAGCATTAGGAATGTGTGAATTTAAGATCATTATGTTAAAGTCCTTTTAACAGTCTCCATTTCCATTTCTCCATTTTCCCTGTGAAAATTTCTTCATGCCTTAAAGGGATACTCCACTTTTTTTGGAAATAGGCTCATTTTACCACTCCCCCAGAGTTAAACAGTTGAGTTTTACCGTTTTCAAATCCATTCAGCTGATTTTCTGATATTTAGAAGAATATCATTAACCAGACGGTTTCTGGTCTCATTGACTTCCATAGTAGGAAAAAAATATACTATGGAATAATGGAAGTCAATGGGACCAGACATGGTCTGGTCATGTCTGGTTTCTGATATTCTTCTAAATATCAGAAAATCGGCTGAATACATTCGAAAAAAAAAAACGGTAAAACCCAACTGGTTAACTCTGGGGGAGTGGTAAAATGAGCCTATTTCCAAAAAAAAGTGGAGTATCCCTTTAAAATCAGACTTTTTATGTTGTTTATATGTCTATGTTGTGTTTTCAATATGAATTTGCACATGGTTTGTCTTAAAGCAACACCATTACTGATTATTGCCTCCTTAAAGTTGCAGTAAATAAAAGACAGTCTCAAAAACGCAGTTTGAAATCACCAGTGTTCCTTACGCCACAAACTACCTTGCAACCAATCATGTCAACGCTTAGGCTGGCTTTAGCATATCATTAACTGCTGCGAAGCAAGGGAGTCTCAAGAGAAACCAGTTTATTTTTCTGTTGGTATGAAAAATCGGGTACATTTAGCAATATAGCAGGTGAATTTTGTTTATGATGTACAGTATATTACAATTCTATTATGAACTATATGCCTCACGCTCTAAGTTTTTCAAAGCGTTTCTAATAGAGATGCACCAAAATGAAAATTATCGGTATTTTAATACACATAATACCACTACTTCTGCATTTGGGAATAGTGAAGATGACAAGTAAACCTGAGGAACTTGGTAGCCCTCTCGACAACCTCCAGCCAGACGGACGACACCGTGCCCTCATCAAACAGGGTGGCTTCTGGGAGAGCCCGAAGAGCATCCAGAGACTCCTGCAGTAACTCACTGCACAGGTCTGCATCATCACCTGAGATGGCACAAACACGCCAGTTAAGGAGTATGAATACTAGACTTTTTTGTAGTATACATTTTAATGCTTTATCGGCTGTCATTGTCATGCAGTGCTTTAGTTACAAGATATTTTCAGACAGTAAGCACTGTCAAACTCAGAGAAGTTGCATCTTCAAATTCTAGACTTTATTTGAAGCTTAATGGACCCACAAACAAAGATAGGATAGGATTATCCATTACAAATGAATGGTAAAATATACTAAATATATACTGTAACAACAGAGTTAAAACAACTCTAAATATTGTATAACTAACAATATAAAACAATTAACACAAATCAATATGGTAAAAAGCATCTTTTGCACTCACTGCTTTATTCTTAAATAAAGCTCTGGATGTGGAGAGTAAATAGTAAAACAGGCCTTCTATATACCATGATCCCATCCAAATCTATGTGCAATCTGAAAATGTTCTCTTATGATGTCTCTTTTTCACCAAAGACATTGTAAACTTTAACACAGGATAAACATTTACCCTTTCTCTTATACATCTGCCTCTTCCCTTTCCCATCCTTATTTTTTCTCTCATATTCTCACAACTATAGCAGTTCTCATTTCTTCAAAGGAATGTGCATATGGCTCAGGTTTCAGGGCGGCTTTATTTCCCGGGCCAGAGAGGCTGTATCCACCCATTCCCTGTGGACATGGTGCAGCACTGCTCTAAAAGGATCAAAACTATATCTCTGACCGGTCTGTAAACATCTGCCCAGACTGAGGGTTTCAGCTACAAGCAGAAAATAAGTGTCTGCTCATGTTTGCCCTCAAGTCTGGGTTAAGCTGCAAAGTTGACCTTTTGTAGCACCACTACCTATCTGAATACACAGACCAAAAGAAAAACAATTTCATGTGCTTCACGTTAAACTCATAAAATCCACAAGTAGAGCAAAAATTTGGCCCAACAACTGTTGTAAATATAGTCTGACAACTGTTGTCAACATAAAAATTGACAGGACTCATTAAGTCACTAATGTGTTACACTAGATTGATACATTAGTCAATAATATCATGGGATGCCTTCATATGCTTCATGCTCAGTAATGCTTGTCAATATTTCCAAAAACCTGATTTTGAAGAAATGTTTCCGGTTTTTGGACACAATATTCTGTCTTTGCATGTCACTTCTCATGTGGATCGGTATGACACCGGACTCCTACAAGGGGATCATGGAGTAAAATACAGTGTCAAATTCACTGCAACCTTCACATTACATGGAAAGTTTTCTGAACGGGTGATCCGTGTGTATATATACACACAACTTCATAAGAAGCCCCTATCCCTTTTGTCTCCAAATCTATTGTGCCCTTTTTTGAAAATTGCAAATAATAATTATTATTATTATAAATAACACACCATTGCCACTAACAATAATACTACAAACATATATATATAACCAGCTGAATCAACATGCCTTGTTTGAGTGTCTCCACCTCTATGTAACACCTCCCCCTTCAGGTATATGAACACAAGGTATTTTGGCTTAGGTCAGACTTAAATCTTAGGCTAAGATTTTTGGATGAAGCAGACAACAGCAATGCAAGCGCAATAAAGAACCCTGCTTAAAAAAGATACACCCAAGTCTCCTGGTCTTCACCTCTGAGTTTCCAACACTTAATGGAAATAAGTTCACAACACTACTCTAAAAGTTGCGGCACCATGCAAGTTATACTTAACTATCATAAAAGTATAACTCGATTTCAGATGCATTCTGAGTGACAATGTCATTCGTTTTTTATCCAAGGCCATATTTATATATCAATTTAAAAGATAAAAAAATAAGTATTAGGGAGAATAAATGTACTATGAATAATTTACTGCCATTGTCAGAATTACATTCAGTCATGAAATCAATCAAAAAAGTAAATGTATTCTGATTAGGAGTATTTTAAAAACATAATATAATCTAAATTATAAGTACTTAATTTTTGTATTACATGCAACCGGTTACAACCCAGAACTGTCTGCAAGTAACCCTGATGGCCAGCCAAACCATGCTGGAAATAGTTTACCTGATCTCCAGGCTCGGCGGAGAAAGGCAAAGGCAAAGGAAAGTGCTGCTCTTGATCCCACCCTGGCCAAACCCTCCACTCCTTTACTGACTGGCCGAGTGCTAAGGAAACAGGCAAAACATTTCAGACCATTATTTCCATTGCTTCTAACCTGAAAAGTTTAAAAGGTAACCCAACTTCAAATCAAAGCTCTTTATCTCAAACCTTTTATTATCGATGGCAGAGAGCGGAGGGCTGGGGGGACTCTTCCAGCGCACTTTGTACTTTTCCTCCATCATGCTGTGGGTGAGTGAGATGAGGTAGCGCTCCAGAATCACCAGTCTCTGGCTCAGGCGCACGGAGGAGAGCGTGCTCTTAGCCGTCTGCGAAGACAGCTTCTGTTGGTCATCTACCAGCGCCATCAGACAGTCCTTTAGTTCTCCAGGTTCTGTACAAATAATAGAATAAATACACCAATAAATAATGGATAAATAAGCAAATATTGTATTACATAACATTCCCCTATAATTCATGATATTGGAGCAAAAATGCCCCTATATGATTTTGTCTCATATTTATTATCATATGATGTATACGGAGTTAAGATTTATTGATTTTATACAACAGTTCAATAAATAAGTTATATTTTAGACACAATATTGTCTGTTTTTGCTCAATTTTGGCAAAGAAAATATGACCTACAGTATAAAGCCAGCCAGTATAGGTGTGTGTCTCCGAGAGCAACACACAGTGGTGTTTCATTACTGAATGAATCCAGGTTTTCAACAAATCGGGAGAATGAACGAGTAAGTGACTTACCCATTAAGACATTTACCGGCACCTATTGGCAGTTTTAGTTTCTTACTTGGAGTATCATTTCATAAAAACACAATTTCATATTAATTAAATCCATTAATCTCATTGAATATTTATGCAATTTTAATTCATTCATGAATCATGCCACCTCTAAGCTGCAATAAACGGTCTGTAAAATGTATGTAAATACCAATTCAGATGCAGATTCTGAAAAAAAAACAAAAAAAAACACACATGGCCGTATAAATTCTGTTGAAACAAATAAAATATTTCTTTCTGGAGCTACTTATTCCTCATGTCAATTTGATACTTTTCTAATTTAAAACAACAATGACAGCCAAAACTGATTTAGAATTAATCGGCACATCACGTAATTAAATTCGATTTGAAAAAAAAAAAAAGTAAATCATTTGACAGCCCTATATAATATTAAAACACAGTATTACGAAACATAATATAGTATCAAAACTGTATTTAGAGACCTGCTCATGAGGGCTTTTAACTTTTGCTATACTCAAATTTCTGACTACACAAAGGTTATAAATAGTCGCTGTGTGATGAACGCTATAAGACATTCGTATTTTAATGCAGTTTTGTATATCATATTGGCACTTATTATTATCTCACTGTTGTACAAATAAACTAAGAAATATCTTAATGTGATATACAACTTAAAGTCAAAAAGTACAAAAATGCAAGCATGTATAGAATTGGATCTAGTAATAATGTCGTATAACAATGGTTGATGTAACATGAGCACTTGAAGTGCATTCCAATCTAAAGCCTTCATTTTGCTTGTCTGAAACTGTCTGCCTGGCTCCGGTGGTTACTGATGTGCATGCATTCATCTCTGCACAGCCTCTGGATAAAAGCCTCATACATGCAGACAGGGTGAATTAAAATAGCCGATCTTAAATCCACTTAAGCCTTATGTAAGCCAAGCTGCCTAACCCTCACAGGCCCTGAAGCAGCGCAGTCTATAGAGCACCAAAAAGACGTTATAGTGCATGGAAGTGTAAGTCTGAGAGAGGAAAAGAAAGCGTTTGAGCACGTCACACAAAGATAGGACATGCTTTTGCTTTCCACATAACAGACAATTTGTTTCGCTTTTAAGGGGCTCCCACTAAAGCTAAAAAGCACCAGCATCATTTCATTTCCCACAATTCAACATTTTGATTTAGTATAGAAGTAGTTGGTGCAGTTATCAGTAAATGTCTATTTTCCTCACCCCTTTTATCACTAGAACAATAGAGAGATGACAGGAAATGATAGGGCTCTTTAACCGCTCTCTTTCAAGGGCCAGATTATTCAGATCAAAACACACAGGCTATTTTACAAAAGGAAAACGGAGAAAGAGAAAAATGTGTAAGCGAAAAATGGCCATCTGATAAAGAGGAATACGTTTAAAATGGAAGAAAATAAAACAGCCTGTTTCTCTTGTGAGAGAAATTATCCTTTATTTATCCTGCAAGTTATTATTTGAAGAGTATCAAGCAAAAACCATGAAAACAAAAGTTTTTGTTCTGTAAGATTTTTTTTTTCATTTGCTCACTACACCAGTTTCATTTATTTGCTTAAAAATACAAGAATAACAGCAATATTTTGAAATTCTATCACGCTGCATAATATTTTTGTGGAAACTGAAAAATCAAGGAATCTTTGAATACAAAGTTTAAAAAAACAGCATTTATTAGAATTTTTTTAGAAAGTCTTTACTGTCATTTTTTGCACTAAACTATTTTAATGCATTCTTAAATCAATAAAACTATTAATTTCTTTAAATAAATAAAATCTTAAACCCCAAAACTTTTTGTATAGTAGTATGTAATATGTATGCATAATTATAGCAGCTTTAACGTACCATGAAATCTCTTAAGACACAATGTTATAGCTCAGTGACCTATATTTCACAATCATGCTATTTTTACTATTATGAGAGGCAGGACATTTGGGTGGGAAGTATCATTAATCAGAGGGGTTACTACCATGTGATGCTGATGGAAAGCCACTAAAATGTTCTTATCATCACCCACCAGAAAGCTGCTCCACCTAGATCAGTGTGTAAACACACATGGCCTACAATCACACATAGGGTGAAAATAACCTCGCAGACAGTATGTACAGTCATCCGAGCCCCAAACACCTCACGCGCCAAGGGGAACCAGAAAACACACACACAAATCGAGACACATGGAGAGTCACACGCTGCCAGAGAGGGAGTAGGTCACCTGTGTGGTGACAGGGCTGAATAACTGGGCCACATTTAGATGTGGCAAATCCATCTGCTATCCTTCATTACAGTGCTGTGCTGTGCTGAGGGGAAACACGGCCAATGGAAACTGTTCAAGGGTTTGCACTTGGATGTCATGTACTACTGAGGAGGGAGAACAGTGAAGTTGGGGCCATTGCAGGTGCGGATTGGATGCAGGATGTCACACGGCAAAATTAATAACGAAAACGCATACTGACCTATATCCGATTCCGAAATTATGATGGGGACTTGGTTCTATGCGTCGGTTGTCAATTGTATTTTGAGATGTGGGCGTTGCACTCAAAAATGGAGGCAGATAAACGCCGACTTCCAGCAGGTGCGGGGTTTAAGCAAAATAAATGATTGGAAATGTCCTGTATGTCACCAGAGAGAAGTTTGCCATTTTAACATAGGGTTTGTTCACCCAAAAATAAATCTTCAGAAGACAAATGAAGATATTTGTAATGAAATCTAAGAGATTTCTCTCCCTCCTTGATAGTCCACAGAACTACCACTTTGACGCAGCTTTAAAAAGTTCACAAAGAGATCGCAAAAATAATCCATATAAATTAGGACTGCGTTTTAATGTTATCGTTATTAACCCGATAAGGCTGATATATTAAAGACAAAATATGTATTATTTCCTCCAGATGAGACAGTTCAGATGCGCACTCTTCGCCATGATGGCTTTGAATTGCTTGAAATATGATTGGAATCACTTTGCAAAGGAAAATACAGATAAGTGCAACATGTGCAGTGCAAGTTGATTATACAGAATACATGAAATTATTATGAAAACACTACTGGTAAAAGAAAAAAAACATGTTTTAGCATGCTATTACGGAGAGAGCACATCCAAACCTTCATAACTTGCAGTGTGAAGTTCACTTGTGCATTTGCAACCTTTCATGCAATTTTAAGTAATAAAATTCTGTTTATTTTGTGTGTGTAAATGCATCTTATGGGAGACAAATCCTATAAATGTTTGGTTAAGTTAATTAACAGGGTAGTAAAGAGATCCAGTTTACTTGTAACCATCTTTAGCTTAATCTAGCATCCAGCTCAAACAGCAATGCATGACATTAATAACTATGATTGAGACGGTCATGTTCATAACATTATAATGAATTGTAAAAAAATGTTTAGTTGCCATGTTTCAGCGGGTTGTTATGGAAGGAGCACATACTCGATTTAAGTTCACTTGTGCAGATACAAGTTATAATATTTTGTTTATGTTGTATAAATATCTGATTAATTTCACAAAGGATGCGTTTGGTTGAGTTAATTAACAGTAGTAAAGCGCTCCAGTTTACCAGTGATCATCTTTAGCTTCAGCGCACGCAGCTCAAAAAGCAATGCACATTAATAACTATTATTGGTACTGTTATTATCTTAGAAGTCGGGAGTTTAACACACTGTGCATCTTCAAGAACCTGTAGCCTTGGTAGGAGGAAATTTCCATTGTAACCCTTTAACCCAATTCTGCTTCTCTGTTTGTGACCAGACCATTTTAAGCCGATAAACTCTGGGAAAGTTTTCAGAGATCCAGTACTGGAATTAATTCAAACAATCAGTCCAAAAAAGTGCCAATGTAAAGGCGGCCAGATTGATTACATCATTGAGATTTTAGTGAATTATTCATTTTTGTGTGTGCTTTGGTTTAAAATATAAACTCTGTAATATTCTGTCATTGTTTCTGGAAAAAAAAAAGTCCTTCACAGTTAAATTTCCAATAAACAGACTAATTTTATTACTTTTATAACTGCACTTGTTAACAGCAATTTTTTGATTAAATTAAATTTAGGATAAATTGTCCTGGTGCCACTGCTCTCAAATGTTACCCAGGAGCCCCGACTAGTTCTAATATTATGTTTATGCTGTATAAATATCTGACTATTCTCATATATGACACGTTTGGTTAAGTCAATTAACCTGCTAACAAAGCGCTTCAGTTTCCCGGTGTTCTTTCAGCTCTTCGGCTTTAGCACACAGCTCAAACAGCAATGCGGTTATTTTAAACAGTAAATATTAATTTTCAAAAAAAAATGAGTATTTTAGTATACAGGAAATCCTGTGCAGATTGAGCCAATGTTGTATGAGTGGGATGATGACCTTGCAAGATGGCAGTCAGAGGATGCAGTAATCAGCATGTTGAGTTCAGCACTCTCTATTTGAACCCAGAGTATGTCATTAAGTATTACCACCCACCTGGCTGCCTCCCCCAGTCCCACATCTCAATGATGGAGTGATGGAAAGATGAAGCCGGCACTGCCTCCTCCTCTTCCTTCTTTTCCTTATCGTTTGTATCATCTTTCTTTTGTGTGCAATCGGCACAGTCCTCTGAGAAATTCAGAAGTTTTAGACAACATCATTAAAAGAAGCCAACTTTAAAAAATATATATAGCAATCCAATAGGATTTAAGGGTAATGGGGCTTTTACCTGGATGGGCCGACTCTTCTCTGTCAAAGACAATTTCTTCATCCTTCACCATCTCGTTCCACATCTCGCTCAGTCCTTCAGGAGAGAAGGCTCGCTATAACACAGAGGAGATTGGCTATTATATAGGAGATATTCATTTATTATACTTTAAGGAAAGAAGACTTAACATTCAACTAAAAATATAAATATATTGCTTTATGGCACAAAATATGACATTTAAATATGTTGTTAAAAGTAAAACTACACACACACAGTTTGAACAGTCAGCAAGGCTGTATTTATTTGATCAAAAATACAGTAAAAAAAAGTGATACTGGGAAAATATCACCATTTAAAATAGCTGTATTTAAATGCAATGTTTACTTAAAATGCAATTTATTCCTTGAATATCAAAATATCACTCACATGGTCCTTTAGAAATCATTTTAATACACTGATTTGGTTCTCAAGAAAGATTTCTTAAAATCTTATTAATATTTTTGTGGAAATCGTGATAAAAAATATTCTCAAAATTCTTTGATCAATTACAAATTTCAAATGAACAGCATTTACTTGAAATAATAAATATTTTGTAACATTATATAAATGGCAGAGATCCTTTGGTAACCATTAGCATATGAGTCCATGAGCAACTGAAACCCAGACTCAAAGGTTCATATGTGAAGGAAAAAATAAATAAAAATAAATAAATTCCCAACACACTAGACTTCAAACAGTGAAAATCAGAGACTTTCAAAACCATCGAGCCGATGCTAATAACAGCTACAGCAACTTGAGCAATCCTCCAGACAAATGTCACAGAGACCCAAACACACACAGATACACATAAACACCATTTTGGGGTGTTGATTTCATAAGTCATCACCGCACTACTACCAAGAATAAGTACTAAATTCATCCACTGTTTCGAAACTGAATCTGTGTTGAACAATTATTCACAGCAGATGTATTTTCCCTTCAAAACATGAGGCAATATCTCTGCAACAAGATGTCAATAATCATGTAGTGCTATAGCACGTTAACACGCATCTTAATTTAGAAAAATGTCACATTTTCATCAGCCAAACTGTTTGGTGTGACAACTGAAAAATGTAAAATGGACATGAAAAGTGTCAAATAAAATTGCTGTATAATCTACTACCACACTTAACACAGACTTGTTTTAAAACAGTTAAATACCAGTTATACGTGTCAAAAAGATCAAATGGAATTTAACATAAATGCTGGTCATATCCACAACCACCACTAACAAAAAGCTACAACAAAGCAGTACAACCTTAAAGCTACACTGTGTAAATCTTTTAGTTTATTGTTAGCTAAAAACACTTAGTCATTTTAAAAATATATGTGCTCATTAATGTATATTTATTTCGTTCAAGTAATAAAGTATTCTCGTGAGTGTATAAATATGCCATTGAAAATACATACGGGTAAGGGGTTCTAAAGTCGGTCGCCATGTTGCCCCTCCATCTTGAAAGTACATTAGCCAAAGAGGGACATACCCGTTAATTCAAGCTTCGCCTTTCGCGTTTACGTTTAAGTTAACACTCATGGACGAGGTCGAACTGGAAGCCATGTTAATATTGGACTACATTGGCCACCGTAGGAGTTAAAACAAAATCGGAATTAGGAACAGAAACTAATATTCACTGGATGGTCATATACCTTTTCACTGGTAGATGGGGGTAAAAAAAATCACACAGTGTAGCTTTAACTTTAGGAAATGTACTATGGTAACAGTAGTACCATATTTACTCTTTAAAGTACCATGTAATATCAGAATATGAAAATGGTAATCATTCAGTACCATTTTAAATTCAATGCTGTATATATGATGGTATTTATGCTGGAGCTGACAACTCGTGAAGAACTTATAAAATGTGTAAAGGAGTCAAAACAGCGTCAGGACTTCCCTCCGTCACACACACACAAACTAAGATTTGCTGGGAGAAGACCCGGTTCTGATGCCTGTGCCGAACTGTGATAGGCAACATCACAACAATGATGAAAAAAAAAATAGTGCGCTTGAGCATTCGGTCCTTTTTAGGGTCACATTTTGTGACTTCATGTCCTGTTTCTGGTTCGTTTACATGTCTTTGGTGCGAATGAAATATGAAAGTAACACGGATCGTGATGACATGGCAAAACAAGAGCTACACAATTAAAGTAAAAGCAAAATCTTGATATGGCTTACAATGAATATCAAACAATAAGGCTGCGTTTTTTTATTGGAAGAATCACAATTAGATTTTAATGCAGCCCTATTAATAACATCTCATATCCCAATTTAGGAAGAACAACAAAATTATTCAACTTCTAACACTGAAGTCCCTGAAACATAACTAAACAACAAAAGTAGAGTACATTTTCAAAACAAAACTGACAAGCTAGACTGTTTTGTTTCAAGCAATAGTCTCCCAAATTAAATTATTATTATATTTCTGACAAACAAAAAGGTACCAAAACAGTTTCTGGCACGTTCACAATATTCATAAAATCAGGCTGCATGAGAGTCTCCCTGTAAACACCAACAGGAGGTCAGAAAAATAAGCATAAAGAGACTTCTGTTTGCTTTGAGAGCTCTGGCAGCAAGGCAAATTGACTGAAATGCTGTTACCCCATTGCTAAGGTAACCATTTTCAGAAACACACAATACAAGCTTTTTAAGTTTAAGACCTCAAGCGATACTTTTAAAATGCAACTGACCAAAAAATATTTATCTGCGGTTCAGCATTAGTACTCACCAAGAGACAAGATACAAAAGATTTTCAATGTCAACAAACAATTCCTCTTTCTGCTTTCTGAGACTTAGTACTACCAACATTGCTAAATGTTGACCAACAGTGCAACCAAGTAGCTTTCAGATAAGGACTTCAATACATCCCTGCCCCCCTAAAAAACATCAACACTCTATATTTAGTATCAAGGCTGGGACATCCTAGGCCACAATATTTGGACCGATGACAAAAATCATTCATAACAAAATTTACCTGCAAGTCTATCTTCAGCCATTTGTCATGGAAGCGCAGCTGGGCATCAAGGGAAAAAGATGGAGACGGCATCCTTCCCTCAGCTCTCCAGGCTGCAGACGCAGCCTTCCTTAAAGAGACACATTCACGGGTTAAACAACAAGTTAACACTGTGGCGTGAAGCTTTGACGAGCAAAACAAAACACTTCATGCTATCTAGATCTTATTAAAATGACTACCCCACCCCAGTTAATATTGATTAATTGCATATAGGCTAGATTTTCCCAAAGGCACACACAGTAGTTCAGTCAGCGCAGTAGGTGATGATGCAATCTGGCAGTTTCAGATAATTGGGAAGCATCTTCATAGTCAAATTCTAAACTATTAATTCGGCTATTAATTCAGCATAATACTTGGTGTTGATCATTCATCCTATTCCTAACATATAATGCATTACAAAAACATTACAATAGGCCTAGAAATAAGAGCAAGTAATTTTAAAAGTGATAGGTCATTTGACAATATGGTATTTCAATTATTTTTGGGAATTTTTAAAGGGTGTCTTTTTCATGAAAAAAAAAAATCAATCAAATCAATCAATATTTACTTGTTAAGCACATTTAAAAACAACACAAGTTGGCCAAAGTGCTGTGCATGTCTAAAAAATACTCAACAAACATTACTCAACACAAAACAATGACTCAATATACAACACTGTTCAGTTTGAATCCCTTATGTTATTTTACATATTTTGTCACCCTTCATTGTTATTGCGCAACACATTCTTCAAAATGGATTTGAAATGATATAAGGATAAGCCAATATTGGCAAACGTTTAATTTTGTGTGAACTGTTCCTTTAACTTCAAGCCTAATCAAATGTATTCCACCTATTCCTGCAATGCATGAAAACGAAAAAATTAGACATATTTAACATAAACAGTATATATATATATATATATATATATATATATATATATATGATTGTGGAACAGTGTTAAAGCATACAGACCTGATCGAACAGGAGAGCATCACTAAAATAATTTATTACAATAAACTGGGTGTTGGCTTGGTCACATCCGTATCTAATCTCTCATGTCAGTATCTACATGTGAGTAAAATATTGTTGTGGTTGTTATTGTTTTAATCAACAGTTGATTGCTGTATGTGCTGCAGGTTGCTATCTGTGAACGGTGTGTTGTTGATGGAACTCAGGCTGTCAGCCGCTAGCAGCTACATAACAGGACGTTCCCAAATACAGCGTTTTGGCCAGCTATTCTTCAACAGACTACAACCTATTAATACCGCAACGCAGCCTCCTTTTCCTATCCTAAAAGTCATAACGGAATAAGCGCATTTTTTACCTGTTCGGTTGTCTTATTGAATCCTTGCTGCTTCGGTCCTACCACCAGCTTCCCAGCACTTTAATGTCGGCCATGTCGTGTGTTGATTGACAGTATTGGCAGCCAAACAAATTCAGAAGAATCAGATGACGTACAACAATCGGAGGGCGGGACGACGCAAAGGCCAATCACAGGCTGGGATAGAGACACATGGATTTTATAAAATTGAGAATGACGTATATTTCGTTTACGGTCTATGGTTTCACCGCATAAACTATAAAACACAAATAAGCATTTTTCTTGGACTTGTCTATATTTTAAGCAAATATGTATATTAATGTATGTATAAGGAATAGTGTGTATATGTATTTTTACCTGTCACGATTTCCATATTTCAATATTTTTTTTATTCCACTAGGTTCTCATGAGATGTGACAAATTAATTCATAAAGTACATTCAGTATAGTCAAAATTAATAAGGGGTCATACAATTGCATGCTTAATTTTAAAAGAATTGGGAGTTTTAGATGCCACACCACAGCACCAATTCTTCTTTATTTAATTGAATGTATTTTCATTTATTTCATTATTAATTAATTTAGCATTAATACAGTGTAAGTAGAGTAAAAATGTAGGACAAATGAAATCCTCTATATTTAAAATGCCCTTGTTCTGAATTAAATAAATATTTGTAATTAAAATTCATATCATTGCTTAAATTAAATACTAACCATGTCTCAAACAATGATTTTTTTATTTTTTTATTTTTTATTTTTTTTTGTCATGCATAGGTTTCAGGAAATTGAAGATGTTCGATTTCTATGTATACACTAATTGTCCAAAAGCACAAAATTATTAAATTCAATATAATACTTCAGAGAAATAAACAATCCACATAAACCAAGGGGGGGGGGGGGGGCAATCCTGTTCCTAGATCTACTTGTAGAGTTCGGATTCAAACCTGATCCAACACACCTGTCTGTAGACCAAGTGCTCCTGAAGATCTTAATTAGCTGGTTCAGTTGTGTTTGATCCCTATGGTTTGATCAGGGCTGCTGAACTTAGCTGGAAGGTAGATCTCCTGGAACAGGATTGGGCACCCCTGTTATAAACTTTAAAAAAAAATGTTACATTTTAAAACTTGAACATTTATGTGAATATAAATGTTTCAATGTCATTTTTAAGAAAATTCTGTCAACATTTACCCTCATGGGACTGACAGCCAAAGTGACAACTCACTTTTTTTTCCATTCTTCACATGTAAACTTACTTTTTATATCAGATCGCCACCTGCTGTTAACAGCGTGAAGCTCTGCGCACCCACCTCATATTTGTAGTACAGGTATCGTGAAACACAGGGACACAGAATTGGCCTTTTAAATATAACTCTGATTTATTTTCTTTAAATGCGAAAACCTTATTTGTTAAATGACTCCGTATTAGATATTAGTTTGGTCATCTCCTTTAACCAGTAGAGGTCGTTAGTTTGGTAAGGAACTCCCGAGAATGCACTTCCGGGATGTAATGCATGCCGATTCATATATTTTTGTGCATTTCTAGACGCATAAGTCCACAGTCCACCACAACATAAGCCTATAAGGGCTTTATCAACACCAGTCAAAAAGTGATCTAAGGACTTACACTGATCGTTTATAAACTCGCATACCTTTATGGACGACACTTCATTCCCAGTAGTTGGTGTTGCGATTGCTGTTGTGTCCAGTTTTATTAATGGATCCACCTTTGTACTCCAGAAAAAGGGGATACTGCGAGCCCGAAAATCAGGTATTTCACATTAGAAGACCGCTATTCCCTAGATTTCCCTATTTTTTCCCTAAGATAAGTTACACTTCCTGTCCAGATGTAGGCATAATATTTAATATTACAATATTTAATAAATAATGATTTATGTCACTACAGGTGGAACTTACCTGGCTGATTGTGTGTGGTGGTGTGGTACACTTGCCAGTGAGTAATACATCTATATCTTCAAATACAATTTAACTATTATTATTAAAGTAACTTTTTTTTTCAAGTGATTGTGGGACAAATAGGAAATTTTCTGGCATACAATGTTGCCCCGGCAGTTGTGGTCACTCCCCTTGGAGCCCTGGGAGTCCTGTTTGGGTGAATTTCTTTATTATATTTATATTAAGATATTTTTCATTAATTGAAATGTATTCAATGCAGTGGGCTGAGCAATCTCAAAATAAATATTACAGCAACAACATTTATTTCACATATTAATCAGCATATGAGCACATATATTAATGTTATTTTGTCTTTTCATCATTAATCAGGGCCGTTCTGGCATCCTGGCTGCTTCAGGAACATCTCAATCTCATAGGGAAACTCGGCTGTGCTTTGTGCTGTTGTGGTTCAGTTGTGCTCATCATTCACTCACCCAAGTCTGAAAATGTTACTTCAAGAGTGGAACTAGAGGAAAGACTGATGGACCCAGGTATGATAAACATGTCTGGTGGAGCCATAATTCATCTTTCTGTCATCATTTACTCACCTTCATGTCATTCCAAACCTGTATGATTTTCTTTCCTATGTGGAACTAAAAAAGATATCATGAAGACCGTTGATAACCAAACTGTTTCAGTGTGGACAAAAAATACATTGTCAATGGGAAAATGTTTTCTTACCAGCATTATTCGAAATATTTTGTTCTGCAGAAGAAAGAAAGTAATACAGGTTTGGAACAACCTGAGGGTATGTAAATTGTGTCAGAATTTTCATTATTGGGTGGATTATCCCTTTAAGAATAAGAAGGGTTAACACAAATCTGATACAAAAGAAACCTGACATGAATTGTCGTTATGGAAATCATCTTATTGTACTTTTGTGTAAATCACTTACGATAAGAGCATCTGCAGCTCATTTTTTCTGTTCTGCTTTTGCATAGCAACACATATATACTTACTGAACAAAATATGACATTTAAAGGTCCTTTTGTTTTCTCTGGAATGAATCCGGCTTCACCATCATTATAATAATTGATGTGTGAATGAATAAACTTAAAAGGGATAGTTCGCACAAAAATGAAAATTCTGTCATCATTTACATTCACTCACCCTCATGTTGTTTTAAACCTCTATGAGTTTCTTTGTTCAGTTGATGATGACAGAATTTTCACTATCCCTTTTAACTCACTCTCATACATTGATACCATGTTTCTGATCTTTCTCATGATGCAGTGTTCCTGGTGTACATCTCACTGGTGGTCTTATCGCTGATCATTCTGGTTGGTTGGCTGTCTCCAGTTCATGGAAAATCCAACATTATGGTGTATGTGGGCATCTGTTCTCTCCTTGGGAGTTTCACTGTGCCCAGCAGCAAAGGCCTGGGACTGGCTGCTCAGGAGGCCTTCAGTGGAACAACTACAAGTGATAGCGGAGCACTTTACCTCTTCCTGGGGTTGCTGGGAATTCTCGTAGTCAGTATTTTGATCCAGTTCACCTTTATCAACAAAGCCTTGGAGAGCTTTAGCTCTAACATGTTTGAGGCCATTTACTATGTGACTTTCACCTCCTGTGTCATCATAGCCTCCGCTATTCTTTTCAGGGAATGGACAGCAATCGGCATTGTGGACTTTTTGGGTATTCTGTGTGGTTTTATCACAGTGTCTGTGGGTGTTGCCTTATTACGCATATCTCAAGAAACTACACTTACTTGGAGCCAAACCAAAGCTAAAGAGGACTAACTCATGAGTACATTTTTTTTTTTTTACAAATAACTGACAGGGTTGGTTTAACAAACAAAGATCGGATTTTGTGTGTTAATAGTAATTTACCACTCCAAATCCAAATAAGGGAGACATCCTTTTAACATTTTATAGACTTCATCATATTAAATAAAAAAGTGTATTTTAATATGAAATATATCCTGATTATGACCAATTTTATCTCTTTTAATATATCTTTTTATTGATTGACTCTTATGTTGTGTCTGGGTCATTTTGACCTGGAGAGGATTTTCTTTTCCCGAAAATGTATATTAATAATAATATTGAATAAAATGTACAATTATTTTGATCAATTTATCACACTAGTTCACTTTAATGTTTAACTAGAAACCTTCCTTAATTGATCGAAAACAAATTCACAAAAATATTGAATCCAATTTTGGTTATGATATAGCATAACAGGAGATTTATAAGCATTTTTTTTCCATTTTGTAAAAAATAAAAGCATTTCAAAACAAACATCCTAATTAAACATTACAGTGCACTAGTGTAATAAATGGTGCAATTGTTCCATATTTTGTTGAATATTGACTAAATTATCCACAAATAATGCGTTTTACTCACTGAAGACGTTGCATATGAGTTGCATAAGCTCAGGTCAACGAGGCCTACAATCAATCCGTTCCAAAAATAAAAAATACAAAACCTGTCCAAATTGAAAGAAAAGTTTACAAAAAGATTGAATCCAATATTTGGTGACAATATAGCATAACAAGCAATTTTTAAAAGTTTTGACAACATAAAAGGTGTTATAGGTTTTTCAACACAGCACAAGGGATAATAATATAATGATTTCATGAATATCTAATTATTTAATTTATTTAGAATATATAATTAATGTAATCTCTTATTGGAAATAAAAACTAACATTTATATTATATTAATCTCTGCTTGATTGTTTGTGTGTGTGTGTGTGTGTGTGTGTGTGTGTGTGCAGTCAACCATGAATAAATCACAATTTCTAAATTTAAAAAAAAAATGTTTATCTTGGTCTCATTATCATTCAAATTTAAGGATTTCCATCTGGAATAATTCTGTGGAAACAGTTTTGGTTAGTCTACCATCAATAATTCAATGTAATTGTAAGCATGGCGAGATGACGGCCAGCAGGGGCTGTTTTTCTTACATTTGAGACAACAGCTGGCTTCTTTAACCTAGTTGATCTGTCGATGGACTTTCCCACTGTATCCTAAATTAATCCAGTCCCATCAGAGAACGGAAATTATTTCAAATCCAGAGTAAGTTGTGCGTTATTTTTACGTATTCCAATGGGGGCATTTCTGGTTGTATTCACAGTTTATTATTTTAATTTCTTTAAAGTAGCGTTTCATTTTAATCTATGTTTTCGTTTGCTCTGTAGTTGTTAATGGTTGCCGGATGAAACCCAGACCCGTTGTATTATATTTCTACAATCTGTCGATGTTAATATATTTTCATGTTAATAACATATTTACCTGTTAAGAACATATTTACCTGTTTATATTTACAACGTTACATTGTAACGTTAAATGTGTTTTGATTTGCTATACAAAATACGTTGTTTTAGTGTAAAGAGAGGTTCCTGCAGTTTATTTCTGGTTTCTGCACCTGTCGTTTACTTACGTGCAACTGAATACACCTCCTGCTCAACATAAAGCAATCATACACTTTGATATTAGGCGATGAGGGAACTTTTTTTTAGGATTTAACATATCTATTTACAAAAACAAGTTTACATTTTACAACATCACTTTACATTTTCTTACAATGTTTAAACGCATAAAAGGAGACTTTAACACAAGACCAATCAAAAGAGAGGTTGCGCGTACGTTTCCGCTTTCCTTTTACTGATGGGTGTCCGACTCTTCTCTAATCGGCTCTCTCAAACAATTCATTTCAAAGAATGCATTCGTTGATTCTTTTACGTCATGGCGTTTTGCTGCATCATGTGGTAGGCTACATGGAAAATTTAACTCATTTAGATTAACCAAATTTTAAATTACGTTTCAGTGTTAATATAATCATACAATAAATTCAAAAACATACACAATACGTTTTATTTGGAACATATTCCTCCCCATCCTCAGCTCATAAAGACTCATCAGTTTACTCATCTTCTCTCGAATCTTTAAGAGATAATCTTCAACCAAAAATAAAAATGTCATAACATAATCACCCTCAAGTTGTTCCAAACCTGAATGAGTTTGTTTCTTTGAACACAAAACAAGATATTTTAAAGAATGTTGGTTACCAGACAGTTGACACTGACAGCACCCTCTATGAAGAAAAAAGTATCTGTTATTGTTCCATGCCAAATTTCACATTCATTATAGTAAAGTCAACCATCATATGTCTCCCTTTTAATTTTTTTTTTTTTTAATTTTCTGGCCTGTGGTAGACATGTGCTGCCCCTTTAATTTATTTTGTTTAAGCTAACATAAATAAGTAATCTACTACTTAATAAATATTTAATTTGTATCTTTTTATTTCAGTCTAATTAATGGAAGAATTGTTCAGACCGAGTTTTGTGATCCGGTTCAACCGATTGTTTGAAAAGATCCGACTCAAAAGAACGATTCGCTCATCGCTGCTGTGTAGGTGGGTCTGCATACGTTCGCGTCAACATCGCGTCTGAATTTCATGGTCGCGAGAAAATGTGAAAGTCAAAACCGTGAAATCTCTGTGACCGGACACGATGTCGAGCTGATCGCTGGAATTGAACTAGGTATTCAGAATGATTCAATAACCTCCTTTAGCCACGCGTGTTTTGCTGTGAATTATGAAGCTAATTTGCTAAGCTATCTGGCTGGGTTTGACTGTATGAATAAGGTAATTCTCATCATGTTGTCATATCAAGAAGACATCGCCTATATGTTGACCCTTAAGAGATGGCTGGTTTACATTTAACGTTAGGAAAAATGGACATGGTGTTTTGTACCGCTGTAAAGTTTGCTGGATCAGCTGTATGCTCATGTTTTGCGCCTTAAAGGGATAGTTCACTTAAAAACAAAATTATGTCATTAAAATTGGGCTGGCCTTATGTTGAAACAAACCTGAAATACTTTTTACGTGGACACGCATTGACTATCTTTCATTGTATTGAAATGACGGAAGGAAAAGTCACTATTATTGCTGATACCATTCGCTTTAAGTCAACATGTGTAGTAGGACTTCGACCCTGCAGTGTTTTGAGTCACTTCCTGTAACTTACTGCTCATGTCATCTTGTCAATTAATCTGCATTACACACACACACTGTCATTCTTCATTCTCCCTCAGAGCAGGGTGTGTGTGTGTGTTGACATGAATGAAATTTCAGATCTTGTGAGCTGTAATGTGTGTAGTAGTATTTCTTATAAAAACGGTATGAGAAAAGTTCATCCCTAACTTGGAACTTATTGGAATTTATTTACATAATTATTATACTTTTTTTTATTTCTTGCCAGGCTCAGCAGTTGGCCAGGATTGTTCCTCTGGATTGAATCTTCGGTGCATGTATGTCAATGTGACGAGAGGAAACTCTACCAATGGCACTATGGGTCAAGACAGAGGAAAGTACGACTTCTATATAGGCCTTGCTTTGGCAATAAGCTCCAGTATATTTATCGGCGGTAGTTTCATCTTAAAGAAGAAAGGGCTCCTTCGACTGGCCAGGAAGGGCTCGATGCGAGCAGGTATGTTTCTTAATTCTTAATGTAAGCTTTTAATCTTACAGTGTCAGAAAATCATACGCCATTTTGCCAGAGTTTTAACTGGTATGGGTGTGAACATTTTTGAGATGTTTTATTCAGACACACCTGTTCAGTAACTTTTGTTGTTAACTTAAAGGTGCAGCACAGTATAGATCACTTGCCACACACTTTTTATAAATCATTAACTCTGTTTCCATGACTTCACCATACTGAGATATTTATCACTGTATATGGACTCGTGCCATTTATATTGACAACAAAATAAGTTTCAAACTATAACCAATGACTTTTCACTTTTTTACAAAGTTTAATTTATTCTAGTGTTGTATCATGTAATATGATAGCATTTTTTGGTTGCTAGACAGCAAACATAAGCAGCGGAGCTCTTTTAACCATTTTTGTTGTATTTAAATATCCCAAGTTGATTTCAAACTTGTTTTTGCTTAAATAAGTTTTTTAAAACATGTATTGTATTCTAGTTGACCATTTTGAAATACATATTTAGTGTATAGAGTAGTTTATGTTCCATTTCTTGATCATGCTATTAATAAGTTATTTTATATAATATTTAACCTAATAATAACCTAATAAATGAATTAGTAAAATATGATAATTACAAAAGTACAATCAACCGAAAAAAGGAAAAAAAAACATTTTACAGGTGTTTGTTTAATTTCTGATAATTACACATAAATAGGTTTATTTCATTTTACATTTTTTACTTTTACTTTAGTAGGGTTGTGACGATAGTATCGTGTATCACCGATAGTCTGAGATATCGCCGATGGCAGATGCATTTGATGAAATCAATACGATAATTGGCTCGTTTTACCATTGATGTATTAAATTATTAATATTAAGATAGTATTGTTATTAAATGAATATTAGGAACTACAATTAATTTGCCCTCCCTAAATTCATAACATCATCACAAAACAAAAGCACACCTCTTTTTAACGTTGATATTAATAAGAAATCATGTGACGTTAAAGATTGAGTTATGATGCTGAAAATTCAGCTTTGCCATCACATGAATACATTATATTTTAACATATATTAAAATGGAAAGCAAATAGAAGAATGATATCTTTAATATAATTGGTTTTATTATCAAATAAGCGCAGTCTTGATAAGTAAAAGACACTTTTTGTTTCAAAAACAGGAGAAAATCTTACCGAACGCAAATGTTTTAATGTTGGACCATAACGGAATACTGATACAAACTGTGATGTCATTTAGCATTTTAGTTCTTTGACTAAGCAGTTACAAAAATAGTGACATTATAATGTTTGAACCAATTAGTTGTCAATGATTTTTTCAGTGTTGATATCTAGAAACTAGGGAGGCCAATACATGAAATTCAATGCAATTTAATAATTACAGAAAGTATGTCACACCAAATTGGTGACTGTAAAAAAAATATAGAATAATTTTGAAACATGAATCATCTTGCTTTACCAGGGCAAGGAGGTCATGCATATCTAAAAGAATGGCTTTGGTGGGCTGGCTTGTTATCAAGTAAGTGACAGAGTAAATTACTTGTATTTATCTTAAACCTGAAGCAGATATACACACACAGCATATATTTATCATGTTTGTGTCTCAGAGTAACTATTTTATTTCTGTCTGTTTTGACAGTGGGGGCTGGTGAAGCTGCCAATTTCGCAGCATATGCCTTTGCTCCCGCCACACTCGTCACTCCTCTCGGGGCTCTCAGTGTGCTAGTCAGGTTTGTCAATCTTTGTGCAAACTATTGTTTTTTTTGCAGAATGTTTCTGTCGCACAACCAGAATGTGATTCATGCTAGTGGTTAATTTTGGTGGTTTCCTTTTTTGTTTTGTAAATTAAGTACAAGCTTAATAGTAGCTGTTGCAACCAACTTCACACTACTACATATCTTAATGTCAAAGGTGTTATCTGCTCAAATGGACCAAAACAAGCTACAACATAGTCTCGTAACCTATTTTATTCACAACAAACTTCTAAAGGGGTCTCAAGTAGACTTTAAAGTGTAAATGAAAGTTTTTTAGCTTCTAGTATTGAATATGTTAGCCTTATGAATAAGCTTGTGTATACCAAAACAATAGGGAATATAAGCATTCAAAACTAACGTACAGTCTCTCACTTCCGCTAAAATGGATCATGGACTTTTATGACATCACCATGGACCTCAGCTTCTCATCACATCTTTTGTCCAATCAAATGTTCTCTAGACTAGAATCTAAAGCGTTGTGGAAACTGTGTTTCTACTTCGGAAAAACCTGGATTTATGCATAATTTTAAATATGAGATTTCTTGACAGGAAAAAGTCATTTTCTTTCTAGGAATGCTAATTTTATTGGTTCTTTTTTTTTTTTTAGTAAAAAATCTTTACATAGTAAATCATGAAAACCTGACAATTGTTGTGAGAACAACTAATAAAGATGGTAAATACGTGAAGGCTAATGTATCGCACTTTTTTTAATGCATTTTACAAACACAAAGTCAGATAATCAATATATAATAGTAATTGTCATAATTCGGTTGCACTTTATTACACAATATGTGTACTCACAGTGTTCATGCCTAAGAAAATACTAGGTAATAAAAGACTACAGGGGTTAAGGTGAGGTTTAGGAGTAGGTTCAGGGTTAGTACCTAGTTATTATAATTACTGTAATAAGTACAGAGGGAACAGGACTGTAAAATCAAGAGCTACTCATAATTGTAGGATCAACTTTGTTCCAAAAGTACAGGTTCTTTGAGATTCCTACTTAAGAATTCCAAAAAATATTATAGACATGACAATGTTGAGTGTATATTTTTAGGCGAACTATCCTGACTAAGTTGAATGTTTGGCTGTTTTGCAGTGCGGTTTTGTCCTCGTACTTCCTGACAGAGAGGTTGAACCTGCACGGAAAGCTTGGCTGTCTGCTCAGTATCCTGGGCTCCACTACCATGGTGATACACGCACCTCAAGAGGAGGAAATGGACAGCCTGGAAGACATGGCCAAAAAACTGGTTGATCCAGGTAAACTATGACATGTAAAGACATTGAAGGGCCTCCAGGAATGTGACTCAGCAGCAGTGCAGATAGAAACTGCTGGATTCAGTTATTGCAGGGCTGTCAAACTCAGTTCCTGGAGGGTTTCTCCTCAACCCTAATTAAACACGCCTGATTCAGCGAATCAAGTCCTTCATGGTTTTTTAAAAACCACAAGTTTGTGTATTAAAGCAGGGGTGGATCTAAAATCTGCAGGGTTGTGACCCTCCAGGAACTGAGCTATTGTAATATTAATATGCAGACTCAGTCTGTATCAGTCACACAATCGTTCAAAAGTTTAGGGGGCAGTAAGTTTCTTATACCCACCAGGGCTATCTTTATTTGATCAAAAATACATAAAGGAAACCAGCTGTTTCCTATTTTAATATATTTTAACATTTACATTTAACATTACTCCAGTCTTCGGTGTTATATGATCCTTCAGAAACATTTGCTGCTTAATTTTTGGGGGACACCGTGATGTTATTGATTTAATAGAAATTGCAAAAAAAACAACATTGATTTGAAATAGAATTTTTGTCTTTACTGTAACCATTTAATAAAGTCTTGCGGAATTGAAAAGTGTTCATTTATTTTTTACCCTAAACTTTTGTAAGATTGTGTACAGATATTTATGCTGTGTACAACTAATCATAATTGTCTTTTCTCCAGGCTTTGTGGTCTTTGCAACAGTCGTCATCATCGTAGCGCTCATCTTCATCTTCGTAGTGGGCCCACGCCACGGGCAGACCAACATCCTGGTCTACATCACTATCTGCTCCGTGATTGGTGCCCTGTCCGTCTCCTGCGTGAAGGGATTGGGCATCACCATTAAAGAGGCCATCGCTGGGAAGCCAGTGTTGCGAAAGCCTTTGGCCTGGCTTCTGCTGCTGAGCCTGATCGCTTGTGTTAGCACACAGATCAACTACCTGAACAAAGCACTGGACATCTTCAACACATCCCTGGTGACGCCCATCTACTACGTGTTCTTCACCACCTCAGTGCTCTCCTGCTCTGCCATATTGTTCAAAGAATGGGAACACATGGGGGTCGATGACATCATCGGCACAATGAGCGGTTTCTTTACGATTATAGTGGGCATCTTTCTTCTGCACGCCTTTAAGGACGTTAGCATCAGCTTGGCGACACTGGCTGTGTCCATCAGGAAGGACGAGAAGAACGGGCCGGTGTCAAACGGCATCGCCGCACACAACCACTCCAGTTATGAGCTGCTACATAATGACGTCACGGAGGACTTTGACGACAGAGAGTTGGGGTTGCCTTTCGACAGCGTCTCCAGGAGAAACGGCACAATGACCATCTCTTAGGTTCGAGGAGGAACCGATATGCAGCAGTTCGTCTATAAAAATGTTTGGCTGCTCTTATGGACTTTTAGCATTTTTCTTTCCTTTTCAGATGAGATAAAACCTAAGACAATCAACTCAAAGCAAAAAAAAAAAAAAAAAAAACAACGTCAAAAAAGATGGACCAATCGATTGTACTAAGGGTTTTCATTGCCTCTTTTTGTTTTTTTGTTTCAAACTAGACTACATGGTAAGCATCATCTCATTCCTCATGTAGCACTGTAAATATACAACTGTACGTTTTTAAGAGACTTTTGTTATATTTTATGTACAGATATCTGTATTTACATGCACTGAGTTCCTTTCTACAAAATTGGTAGTTGCTTTGACTTTATAATAAAGACATCCAAGTGGAATGAGTCCATCTCAATTTATTAGCGTCTAAATCTAATTTAAAGGAATCTAAAATCTAATTTTAAGTCATATTCATAAAGTTTTAGCCTATTGTACTGACACACATGGCATCTAATTTTAATTCACAATTAAACCAAGATTTTACAAAACAACTTAAAGGGATACTCCACTTTTTTTGGAAATAGGCTCATTTTACCACTCCCCCAGATTTAAACAGATGGGTTTTACCGTTTTCGAATGTATTCAGCAGATTTTCTGATATTTAGAAGAATATCAGTAACCAGACAGTTTCTGGTCTGGATTTTTTTCCTACTATGGAAGTCAGTGAGACCAGAAACTGTCTGGTTTCTGATATTCTTCTAAATATCAGAAAATTGCCTGAATGGATTCAAAAACGGTAAAACTCAACTCTTTAACTCTGGGGGAGTTGTAAAATGAGCCTATATCCCAAAAAAAGTGGAGTTTCCCTTTAAGTGAAAACGGTCCTTGTAAAAATCCGAGTGCCTGAATAGCATAAAATTGAGTTCGCTATTAATGTAATTTTATGAATTCTTTGTGTAGTAGTTTAATCTGTATCCAGCGCATATTCATATAGTTTCACACGGTCTTACTAGCATCCAACTTAGTGCAAGTTGGTTTCATTTGTCACTTTGTACATATTGCAAGCTGTAATATTACATTTATATGGTTTGTATGTACATATCGGATGCGTTTGGCTGAGAATTAACCCACTAGCAAAGCACTTCCCTTTACCAGTGTTAATAGTTCAGCTTGAGCTCATTCGAGTATCTAAAATGTCTCATGTTTTTGTCGGTAAAAGACTAACATTAGACACCACTACCTTCAGATTATGAATAGTATCAACCCGATCAACTATTCTGAGGGAGACCCCACTGTCCTGCAAAATGTATCATTTACTTCCAATCTATTTCAACACGCATCCTGAAGATTTTAATTATCTGGTTCAGGGCTTCTGGAAGAGACTTGTATAGTGCTTTTTCCCCCCCCCTTATTCATGTTTGGAGCACTGAGTGAAGTTAATAATGATATTTTGTGTGCGAACTAGTCCTTTAACCCACTTATCTTTTTCTGTAAAGAGCGAGCTAGGGAAACCAAGTTTGATACATATTTATTGAATTAAAATCTGATTACATAAAAATTACTAAAAAGGCATGTTTATTGAGAGTAAAAACTTGGTTATGCTTAAAGGGATGGTTCACCCAAAAATTTTAATTGTCATCATAAACTACCCTCATTGTTATTCCAAACCTGTATGAGTTTCTTCTTCTGTTGAACACAAAGGGAGATATTTGAGGAATATGGAAGTCAATGGCTACCATCAACTATCTGTTTACCCATAATCCTCGAATATCTTCCTTTGCGTTCAACAGAAGAAAGAAACTCATACAGGTTTGGAGTAACGTGAGTAAATGATGACAATTTTCATTTTTGGGTGAACTATCCCTTTAAGGTTTTATTCAAGATAATAGAAGAAGAAAAAAAAACAACCTTGCATGCAATCATTCAACGACACCACAGAAAATATACCATGGGTCTCTCACCACAGCAAAAGCTTAAATAATCAGTTGACAAAACCCACTTGGCCATTTTCCAACCCTTTCCCACTGCTTCCCCCAAGTATAAAACATGAAAATGAGTAGGGCTGTGCTACCATTAACATATAAAAGATAAGTCATTTATCTATGATAAGGCACGAGTGTGTGTACAAAAAAAAATAAAAATCAACCTGAAATACACTAAGTAAAACTTTGTCTACATCATCTTAAAACATATTAGCCTAATTTACCAAAGCCTGAGACATGTGTAAAACCAATAATGGTACAATTGATTGGTGTAAACCAAATCGCTCAACTAATCGCAAGGCAACTTACTGGCTCTGTGAACACTACAGGCTGGCATGAGAAAGGCTTCCTTAAGTAGAATGTGACAGTGAATCTGGTCCTACACTTGAGGATAAACTTGTCACTAAATAGGTTTCCCTCAACCATCTCTTCCACTCACAATCTCAGTTACTGGCCAATGACTGATGGATCGGAGGCTGGAAGCAACGGACATGTTCTACTGGCATGTTCTCTCCATCCCCAGACTTCAGGTACTTGTTCAAAATGGCAAAGATTTCATCATTCAAAATCTGGAACTTGCGAATTCGTTCACCCATTTTCTTTAGAGGCTAAAGTAGGAGGGAAACAAATGGATTAGTTGGTGTCTTGATTGCATGAAAAATACACCAAACTGACAAAGAAAAACTCACCACACTCTTGATGATCTCATCTTTGCCGTCATGTTTCTGCACCTTCAGGAGATGGTAGCTGAAGTCCAGGATATCAAAGCGCCTGTGCTGACCGAGTAATGTGATAATCATGCAACCCGCCCAGTTCAGACCATCTCCAAAACATTGCCTAGAGGACGATCAAAATCTTTTAAAAAAGCTCAAAAACTTAATTTGGTAAACAGCCGGTGATCAGTTTCCACTCACTCAACGGTGAACTCGTGGGCTCCCACCGGGATGCAGTACACAAACTGCATGGCGCTCCACAACCTGTGAAACTCCACGCACTCGTCCACGTGCATCACGCCGTTGCTGGGCAATGGCCCGCGCCAGATCGGGTCGTCCAGATAACCACGGACGCGAGTCAGAATGACCTCAAACATGGAGAGGCCGCAGCACAGGCGCTCTTTAGTCAGAAGGTCACCCTCACGGGCGATGGCAATTTGCTGATGAGAAGATTGCAAGGGGAATTGATTAAAATCGGACCAGCATGGCTCACTTAAGTCCGCAACAAGACATTGCAGCTCCTGACTTCAAATATAGCTGCAAATAACAAATATTATTTATACATTTTGACCAGTATGTGGTACTGTGATAACATTTAAATGGTATTGTGACAATGACACATTTATGTTCAAATGCAGTTTGGCATGTCTTTGACAGGAACTATTAAAGTGGTCTGAAATTAAATCAAGCACCAGAAATTAATTTGTAATCATCTTGTACTTAAAGAAATCTTTTGTTTGTTTTACTTTACAACTTCCAAAACATTCAATATAACTATGGAAGTAGATTTCCGCCACACAAGGAAATAATTACGTCTTATGACATAAGTTAGAACTAAAAAAAAGTGATGTGACGTGGTAACCCATACTTGGAATTTGTCCTCCGCATTTAACCCATCCAAGTTAGTGCATACCTATTAGGAGCAGTGCCATTAATACAATCCCACACCTAAATTTGCTTGCCGGTATTGATAATCGAAGAGTCAACTTCAGGTTATAAGTCTTGACTCTCTAACCATTATGTCAGGACTGCTTTTTTAAAAATTATTATTGACAAAGTCGGCATTATGAGATACTTGGACAAGTCAAAATTGAGTCAAAATGTATAACTTCTACATACTAAGTCAATTTCAACTGTAAATTTCAAATGTATTTGTTTCATAATTGGCACAGAAGCAACAAAAAGCAAGCAATAGATTGGTAACTAATGCCCTTGTACAAATACCAATTAATATAACGAAAAGTGACCTTATAATAGCATCGTTAGAAGGATGATTTCCTCAAGTAACCTTTAGCTAGAAATCACCATTTCTATTTGAAATGAATCAATTTGCCCATTACCACTGCCACAACACATGAATCTGGAAGGCTCTGGAATGAGATCAACGCAGCAGTTAAGTGTGTTGGAGATGCTAATGACAATAAGTGGATGTGCATGCTGATGGTGGTAAAGCAGCAGAGCACGACTAAAGCGGCTGTCAGTGCAGTGATGTTTCACCCACCTGAGGGGTTCCCAGACGCTCGATCAGAGGCACCAAATGCAGCGCGGTGTATTTGGCCTCCAAACGCTTCATCTTTGCATCCAGACGCTCACCTTCTGCACAAGTGTGGGATAAAGAGAGATTATTGGATACGTTTGAAGAACTTCTCACATGAAGCATGCTAAAAATACTGAATATCCTCAGGAAACATACATAAACATGAGCATACCTTTAACGTGAACTCTTGGCAAGATGTTCTGGAAGGGCGCTGCATGCAACAAGTCACACACCTCCTCTTGAGACTATATGAAAGCAGAACTAATTTCAGAAACGATGGTTTTGCTGCTTTGACACATACATGTTAGCTATTGTAATGGTAATGTATAATGTTCTATACACTGTTTTTATGATATTCATCTCTAAAAATAAAAGCTACTTTCAAGGAATTAACATAGGTGAGCATGCTGAAGGAGTAACCATTAGGAAATAAGTGATACAAGCAAAAGCAATTAATATTTCACATAAATAATTATGTATTTAAATATTCTTCTATTGAGCTGTTCCAGAAATAATGAATACCCTCACAAAAAAGAAAGAAAAAAAAGGCACGTCATGTCAAAAATGTGTTCAACAGCATATCCGATGAAGACTTTTTGAAATCCTTGGCACAGATTTCTATGTTAACCAGGTTCCAGTAGATGGAGCCATGCAGTCACACCACTGACAGGAGCCGTTCAAATGAGACTGTTGCCATTTCAATGAATTACAGCTGACAGACCTGATCACACTGACCTTGCCATCAGGCAGAGCAGGTCATGTTATTTCACACAGGCATACAGACTTTCTCCAGCACGTCTATATTTTAACAGACATCCCTTGATTGTTGACACTATATAATTAAGATTAATTGTGGTGGAAGACAAAATCTCTCTGGGTGACTTTCATAACTGTGACTAATGGTTGACAATTAAATAGCAGCTTATCACATCTGTGAAAAGCCTCTCGAGTATCTGGGTGAACGGCAGATATTCTCAACTGTGCTGGGGGGTGTGTGTGTGTGTGTGTGTGTGTGTGTGTGTGTGTGTGTGCGTGTGTGTTTGTGCGTGTGTGTGTGTGTTTTTCTTATGGAACCCTTTCAGATAAGCTTCATTATTGTTTATTACTATCATTCATTATTGAAAATGCAATGTAGAATCGAAGGGGCACACAATGACAAAACGTTATACTGCTCTTAAAAGCCACTGAATTCTTGTATAATTATTATACATACAGTGTTGGAGCTCACATTATCTGAAACATATCGAGGTGTTAATTGGGAATTCATATTATGACAAAAATGTCACTATGTAGCACCTTAATTTATCTCATCCATAAATAGATTTTAACATAAAGTTGGAGATGTCAACTACCCCAATAAAAACGAAAATATGTGGCTAAAGTCTAGCTGAAGTCAGACCTTACTCCGTAAGACCATTAGCTTATACCGAGCTTTTTTATAGGGGCTGGTGGTTCAAAAGAAAAAGAATAAGGGAAAGGTGAAGTTGAAGTTGATCTGAGTCTTAAAAGGATTGAACACTGACATGGACAGATTGACAGTGCGGTAACATGCAACACAACTGCAGATGTGTTCCCATGACAACAGTATGTCAAAGTCAGACATCGTAAACACTGAACAGGTGGCAGAATAAATGGATGTCACCTGTGCTGGGTATATATTCCTTTTTTCTGTCATGGGTTTGTGAAAAATTCCCAAGTAAAAATGTACTCATTCATGATTAAAGACTTTAGTGAAGCTATGTCTGATGTGTCACTCATCTCAGCACAAAGAAGAGAACATAAAAGAAACCAAAATCACAAAGGAAGGTGCTAATTAGTTACGCTCTCTACTCCTCACTCTTTATTGTAAGAAAAATGTCAAAACCACATTATAAATCTACTGGAAAAGATCGTTTTGGTGAAGGAATGTGCGATAACTGACCCTTTGCATAACTTGTGTGCTGAAAGTGGTAAAAAAAAAAAAAATGACGATATTATTTGGGATGAAATTTCCTTTTTAAAGAAAAGATGATGGTTAAGTAGTTAGAAACATTTTCAAGGCAGGGCTTAGTGATGTGGTGAGGACAACTTTCTGTAGTGTGGTGTGAATGACCAGAGATGAAGTTGTGACAGCAGAATTGTATCATACCAAGCTCTGTTCACTCAGAAGGCAGAAGAGCAACGCATTTCCAACTTCCCTCAGGTTCTGGAAGCACACGGTCTTCAGCTCAGCATACTCCACAATGTCTTTCAACTGGTGGTGAAAGAACTCCAGAATTCCTGAATCCAGAAGACAAAATCATGCATTACAGTAATGACAGTGTAGCATTACATATTTTATTTAAATGTTTCATTTAGGTTCCAATTCAATAGTATAAAAACTGAGAAAGTGCACACACTGTTTTTCATTTTGAGGCAATCAAGGTTTCGAACTTAACCTCTTGTCACTTTTCAAAGGTCAGTAGGCCTGATTGGATTAGCATCTCAAGGTTCTAAGTTACACTGTTACCAGCTGAATCATGTACTTTTATTTACATGTTTTGTTCAAGAGTCCCCTCCTCTATGTAACTCCTCCCCCTTGTAAGGTGTATAAAGCCAGTCTGTATTTTAGTTCAGTTAGACTTGGCTAAGATTTCTGGACAAAGCAGACTACATTGATGCAACAGAAATAAAGAATCCTGCCTAAGAAGATACAACCAAGTCTCCAAGTCTTCGCTTCCAACACTTTAGAAGAAAAAGTTTACTACACAGCCTCATTTTGTTTTAGGAAATGTTGAAGTATCTTAAAAAGTATTCCTCTAGACCTATTTTGCACATAATTTATATTTATTCATATTAGAGCTGTCAACGTTATTGCGTTGACACGTAATTAATTCAAAATCTTTAATGCGTTAAAATTATTTAACACAACTAATGCAAACAAATTACACAAGCACGTGAAATTGCGAATTGCCACAGTCTGTTTCTTCATTTAAAGTGGTGTGTTTATGGCCCAAATCAGTCAAATCCTATAACGTGAGCTCAGCTGTAAAAAGCAGTCCACTGTGGGACGTGCAGCACGTGCTATAAAGCTGCATATTAACATGTGAAAGAGTACTCGCACTGTTCCTCAGGGGCCTTTCTGTGTAAGTGGTCCAAGACGGAGCAAAACACGGACAAGAAAAGTTTTGGCTACCTACTTTGGGCATCGGATACGCGTCTAAACAGTCAAATGCACACAAAAAAAAATGGCAAGTACTAGGGCTTGGTATTGATATTGGTAAAAATATCATTGCGAATATAAAAATGGCATTGCGATATCTTATTTTTCCGCAATATACACAGCTATTTCTCCAGATGAATCGAATAGCTCTATTTGGAAAGAATCAATCATTCTAGAATGACTGGGGTGGTTTTGTAATGGAGTAAATCCACATAGAAACTAATATTAATAGAATGTAGTTAACTAGACTTTAATAAATGGAAACTTATTGTAAAGTGTTTCCGATTTATGTCTCTTGAGTTCAGTGGTGGATAGATAAGTTGTTTTAACCATTCATTAAAGTGAATCGGTTCAAATGAGTCATTAGTTGGCGAATCGGACGTGCCATTAATGGACCACGGCACACGTTGTGCGTTTATCCAGGCAGGTTCGGACATCGCACAAGATTTGTGTCAACAGAAAACATTTCATCACTGGATAGATTTTTTTTTTTTTGTCATCTAATTGTGTGGAACGCTTTTAGATTTAGAGAAGATAAGGCAATGTTATTTTAGCACAATTCACAACCGGTGGTACTTTGGTCTTCCAACCTTTTACCATCATGAATTGTCAAAGATATTCAGTCATCTCAATTCATTAATATGCGCAAGGGAGGGAGAGAGAGCAAGACAGTTTGAAGACAGTGCGCACATGCAACCAGGGCTTTCACTCTCTTAGTTAAAACGAGTGCAGAAATCCCTCATCGTCATCTACATCATTCACCGGTTTGGCGGGACAAAAATGTGCTTTAGTAAGGCTGACAGAAAAAAGTGTGTCTTCTTGCGCTTGATGTTTAAACTGACAGGACTTGCAAATTGATAAACTCTCACACTATGATGGTTAAACTTTGCAACTAATCTGCGAATTACAAGCGTTACCAGGCCGGGTAGCTGCTGGCACGTAGCCTACTGATCATGAATAACGGATCAACTATGATCCCTATAATTGACATCACAAGTCCTTGCGATGTGACTATCGTGGATACGCACATCGCGATATTGATGCTAAAATGATACATCGTTCAGCCCTAGCAAGTACTCTAGTAAACAAAGATACTGTAATAAAATAAATCACCCAAGATAAATGGTATATGCTCGATTTCATGATATGTGTGTGATTAATCACAATTAAAATGTGAATCTATTGGCAGCCTTAATATATATGAGTGTGTGTGCATGCATGTTTTGGTGTTCAATACTGATTTCTGCATCCAAATTCTGTGGTTTAATCCCCATAATATTTAATCTTCAAAATTTCTGAAGAGCCACAAACATCTATAGCGACTGTTTTTAAGTTTACTTTATCGTTTCTTTTGTTATGTCGGTTCCTGCCAAAAATCCAAGAATAAGTTTTAAACTTACAAGCAGAAGCTTTTGACTACATAATTTACAGACCATTTGCCGTTTTTATACCCTCTGCTTTTCTCTCTGTCTCTACTCCATCCACTTCATTTATTTTTTTTCTCCAGGGTGTCTGAAAGACCACAATCAGACAGTCATGATTTCAGCATGGAGTGCACCCTCTCAGTATGGTCACCCGGAACGTAATAAACAAAGAGAGAGGGAAAGATGGCGAGAGGCAATTACTAAACCATCTCAAATCAAGAGGAGTCTGACTATGACTTAAAAAAACTGCATCTGCTGCGCAAGCTCTGCTTGCACCAATGTGTGAATGACACTGCAGACTACCAATCTGCTCAGCAGCAGATTGGACTTACCAAAGCTTAATAATGTAGTGCTTATTACGATATTTACTCGGGGTCAAAGCTCCTCTCTTGGGTCAGAAAATAAAAGGCTGGTTTAGGAATGTGATTTTCACCTGGCGAGCCATACTCATGGCGAGGCAGACGGCATATCTTGGGCATCACTTCCATCAGGGTCCTCACATATTGCAGGATGGTGCCCTGAAGCTGCATCGGAAAGAACAAGACGAAAAGGTGATTTCAGCACAAATGTTTACTAATACCAACACATCCTGAAAAGGACGTTCTTTATCCTTTAAGAAAGATTGGTGGTGCAAAAAGTTTGCTCTAACAATGATCTGATTTAAGTAAGATTCTTTATAAATGACATGATGCATCATGAAATTAGAAATTTGGTATACACTGTATCATTTCATGCAATCCTGGGAATCGAACCCATGAACTTGCTTGTTGCTAGCGCCAAACTCATTTCTTTTAGAGCTGGTGTACAGCCCAAATAAACTGTTTGCATCATTGAATCATTTTCCTGTTATCACTGTAAAGCTGTTTTAAAACAATCAAGCGCTATATAACTAAAGGTGACTTGATGTGTTGTACAGTTTAAATCCACTCAAATTAAGGCATCACTTCGAAGGCTCTAGGAACGTGGTCGGACATAAATACAAAAAACATGCATTTCTTCTCACACATCTGAGAGCAGCGGATTAAAAATAGATTATGTCTAGGGTCTTGCAAAAGCCCTCAGATCTCATACACAAACTTTAATTTTAATGCTCGTGCACGTACCAGGCTTTTGACGACCTTTAACAGCTCTTCCATCACCACAGCTATTCCCTGGTATCCCAGAAGTCTGCAAATAGCCTTAATATGCGGAGGTCCCAGGAAGTTCCGGTAGAGGCTGTATATGCTACTGTAAGCCAAATTCAAGGCCTGAATCATCATAAAAAAAAAGAAAAAATAACATGACATGATATGCATGGAGCAAAACTGAAGAGTTTATGTTGAGGCACAGTTTAATAACAACTCTGTGTGCGTCTATGTAAAAAAGTAATAGCAGAAGAGATTCTGATCACTGTAGCTCATACCCAACAACACAGCTCAGAACCAGCTGTGGCTTGTATTATACACACACACACACATATATATATATATATATATACACATATACATATACATATATACATATATACACATATACATATATATATACATATATATACATATATACGTATATATATATATATATATACACACACACATACATATACATGCTGGAATATGCACATAAATCCCATAGAAGTAGATCTAGGTGGAGGATTTCAGAGGGCAAATCTGACAGTGCACTGCAGAATTAGTCTACAGTAAACACTAAACCAGATTATTTGAATAATAAGCAAGCAATCTCATTGGCTACAGAATCAGCAGAGACCAATAAGCTTTCTCCATATGTTAATGATGTGATTGCTTCCAGATTGCATGTAAAGGACCTATTAGCCTGCACCTCTACAGACTTATGCCTGAACTACATAGCAAATCTACAGTACACATACAGACACAAATCACACACACTAAATGAATCTCAACATTTATTCGAAATTGTCTCTCAAGGCAACATGACATCATGACTTTTGCGTAAACATACACGCCAATTTCGAGTCAAGTGGCGTGTTATCTCGACGCATTTTGAGCTATCCGCGTGTATGCGTGTATTTCTACGCCATTAACGTCCGCGTCATTCCGCGTGTCCGTACACTCCGTCAAATGTCCGACCAAAACAAAGCAAAATGTACATCTACATCTGGGGAGCTATGTTTTTCTTTCCTAGGATGGTAAGGGAACACTCATAAATGCCATTAACCCCAGTGACGGTTAGGTTTAGGGACAGGGTTGAGGTAAGTCATTTATTTATATATACAGTAATAACGTTAAGTCAACGGCGTTCATAATCACGCTGAAAAGCGATTATGCGTGTTGATAGCACGCCAAAAATGGAAATACGAATTGGCGTGTCATACACACGCTACTTCATGAGATCAGTCTGCTCAAGGACTAGACCTATTAAACTAAACATTCTTTACAACATGCCAATGATTTTTTTTTTTTAATGGTGTCACGTTACTAAAATTAAAATAAAATAACAGTTTTTAAAGAAAAAATTTTTTTTTGGAAAGAAACAAGTTCCTTCTGTTTCTCAACTCTCGAATTAGCAAACAGTCCTTTTATGTTGACCGATTAAAGATTTATCATCAATGCAGGAGCATGCATGTCCGTAGGTGTTGTGGCAGTGAGTCAGAGGAGACAGGTCACCAGTCTGAGGGAGTAATTGAAAGCACAGTGGGGGAGGAAAAAAGCTGTATGTTCCTCCAATGATTGAGGGAGAAATGATGCAGAAGAGACAGAGGACAAGCAAGAGAGTTCACACTCTCCCAGCTGTAATTCTGTTTTAAATGCAGTCTACGCAAAACACTGATGTGTCGCCGCCTCCTCCCTCCCCACTGCACTCTCTCTCTCTGCTTTATGTACCGTCTGCTGCTCTAATCAGAAAGAGGAGATTTTCTGTGCAGCAGTGTGGATGTGTGAGCCATGCCAAACATAAAGCTACAGGTAATACACTCTCATACTTCAGGGGGATTCTGTCTGCAACAGCAAGACGATCGGTCTATGAAGTGACTCCTCTTATCTCTTAAGGTAGGATTTTTGCTCCTTTACCTCTCAATATCAGTTTTTTTCCAGACACACCTGTGTCTCTTTTAGACTTTTTAAAGTGTGGATTACCTGTAAAGAATGGTCAAAGACTAATTCAAGTACTGTCTGAAAATACAACTAAAGAAAAATCTTTAGCAGCTATGCAGATCTGAAACCGATTGAAAAGAGATAGATCTAGGGAATATAGACTCTGCTTTCCTCAGACAAGAGGGAATTGTCTGAGTGTTATTGACAGTGTGCTTCTGGAAGATTAAAATGATTAGTGTTCAAGCTTTCACACAGTGCTGCTGACTGCCGAGTAATTACAGTGTGAACGTGTAGCATAAAGGTTCACCACCACTCATCCACACAAGCCCAATGTGGTGATTTATTGATTGAGTTTATGGGCTTCAAACAAACTAAATCCATGAGCAGCAAGAGAAACAAAATATGCCAACTATTATGAACAAACTAATTCACATTTTAAGACAAAGATAAATATCCTGAGATGTCTGGCTCTTTCTGAGAGTTGAAGCAGGGGAAAAATTTACAAATATAGAAATTAAAAATGTATATAATAAAATAACCATGAATCAGTGTTTGACCATGCATAATCAATGGCCGCTCTTAAAACAGTGGACACTAAATACATAGTTTATTTGTTAAACCATGACATTTATATAATTTTAACCTCAAAGCTATATTTATTGAGCTGTAATGCCATTCAATTATAATGACTCGAGAGAGAATCCCTTAAGAGCTTCTCTCTTGGCAAGGGGATATATGGATGTTACGTCAATTGGAAATTCACATAATCCTGCTTCAGATACCTTGATGCATAGTTTTGGAGAGGGAAAAAAAAAAAGATACAATGTAATCAAGGCGGATAAAAAAAAACCTCAATAACCTGGTGCTTTTTCCCACTAGATAAATCTGCTTTATCTAACACCATGCTAGTGCAGGGCAATTGTACTTGAATGGAAGAGAAAACCGAAATGACAAAAGGATAGAACCATAACAAAAGCCATCTTGTGTAACCTACTCAACCATTTTCAATGTTAATTATCACAATATGAAAGACAAAAGATACTAATGTATTGACCACTGCAATTGGCTAAAAAGCGTTCATAGCAAAGCTGCAGGTTTTTTATAAATCCATTCTCAACCATCTATTATAATCAATGTTACTGATTACTTCCTTTTGACAGAGCCCTTCAATTCAAACATTATTTCAGTTCTGAAACCATTGATTAAAAGTTTTAAAATTCTCTAGGAACATCTTTTATGCCAGATCCAAGCCCATTGGTAAGTTATTAGGGCCTTTTTGTACCATATTCAAGGACCAAAATGATCTGAATCAATGCTTTTTTGCCCTCTATTCTTTTAGATTCTTCAAAATCGTTGCATGTCGCCTTAAACCAGCTTTCGAACTGTGCGTACATAAGAGATTGAGTCTTGACCTAAAAGACATACTCAACATGCCTATCACCATTCAGAACGTCACCGCCACCTCTGCCATCGTTAGCTGGCCGTCTTCTCCAGGCTGTGTGGATACGTTCTACAGCGTCATGTATCACCCTAACTGGAACAGCCTTCTGATGGGTTACACGCGCAAGAGTTTCCTGCGCGAGGACAGGGTTCCCGTGAGCCAGACGTCTACCAGTCTGGGCGACCTCAGTCCTCAGACCACATACATCCTCTGTGTCACCTGCCAGTCTGCCAATCCCACCAGAGAGCAGTGCCAGGTCTTTAGTACCCTAGATGCAGACACTGAGCTCGGGGGGAGCGGCAGGGAGCTGGCGATGGGAGTCTGGCTGGCCAGCAGCATTCTCTTGCTAATCATTGCCGTGGCTCTGCTTTGGGGATGTCTCCACACCATGTGTCCAGCAAAGAGGGACCCAGGAAGAGGAAACCAGCCAGGTCCGAACCATCCACATCTGCCTCTGACCCCCATGGATGGAAACATGGGAAGTGAAGGAAGAAAAAATCTATATATGCCCGGTTGCAGCGAGGACGACTCTCAGAACGCAACGGTGATCGAGAATCCTTTTCGAGTCGAGCATGGCAGAGAAATGGCAAAAGGGCAGAGTTGTGAACTTCGAACACAAAGCAATAAACACAGATTTGGCGAGTCAAAATAACTGGGGAGCCAAATATGATATACTGCCCCCAAAATTCTAACTATTACAACTTACACAATGAGGACAATGAACTTGAAGGCATTTTGAGGAAATGAGGCTCAGGCAGTTGGGCTGGGCTGATGGGGTTAAATTAGCATTTAAATGTTGACAACATCATTAGCTAATCAACCAAGAAAACCTAAAGGAGGCCCCATAGCTTACACTGTACTGGACTTTAAGGTGCACACTGTTTTGGTATACCTTTCTAATAAGGTTAAATTTGTAAACACGAGTTAATGCATTCATTATAAGAATTTATTCATCTAGGTTTATGTTAAATTAAAAAAAAAAAATTCCTCCGATTATTTGATTTTTTTTTTTTTTGTAATAATTTATAATAGAAACAAATCCACACATTTTTTAAATACTTATAATAATCATATTTATTATGATTTTCATCATTCTTATTTGACAATTAAAAATGTTATGCTTAAAGAAATATGATTTTCTAATAGACAAAATTAATTGACGTATAAATATATAGCTTTAACGCATTTACGCGTTTTTGATTGTAATGTCTCTGTGAGTAGACAGTCTGTTGATATCCTTCTCTGCTTGAAATGTACCTTGCCTACTTATCTATCTTGCTTAATAAAAAAGATTTCCCTGTATGTTAGTTTGTGAAAGGCATATTGTAACTGCATGTGAACAATGGAGATGTAACTGATCTAGGTGTGATTTAAGCTCGTTCAAACCCACCTTTGAGCCATATAGGTATTGTGGCTGGGCATTGGGAGGCTTGTCTCTCTGAAACTCTTGAGAAAACGGCAGCACGGTGCGAACAAATCTAAAAGAGATGGGGGGAAAAAATGTATTTGACCATTTTTTGTATTATTGGGTTTGTCATGCAATTATTGTCATCTCTGTTCAATCAGGGTGCACTCAGCATGTCCACTCTATCCCCATTCACAGTACCAATACACTGGAAAAAGTCATCACACAAGCTTTCAGAGGAACATGTTTCTAAGGGAAAAAGACAAAAAAAGGGCTACAAATAGCTGTTCTGGTTATCTAAAATACATATTTGAGAAAATACATAACCAGCTAGTGTTCAAAACTCTCTGCTTGCCTTCAAATACCGATTCAAAGCGGTAAGCATGTAATAATGTTTTTAAATCCAGTGGTACTGTTGGATTTCAGTGGGAGATTCAAGCATGTCTTTGCGTCATTACGTCACATCTGTGTACACATAAAGAAGAGTCTCGGCTAGTAGGCTTTATTGCGAGTGTGGATACTGGAGGTGGAGCTTAATAGCCTTTTCTCACAGCATTTGATATAATTAAACTTATCAATTTGATGGCGGATCCAGAAAGGTGGGTCCTGTTTCTTATTAGTTCAGATGACATTTTCCAGTGAAAATTATCATGTTGGTCATACTTCCAAAAAGAATAATCTCTGATTCTGAATGCCAGTATCGACACCGGCGCGGTGATTGACAGCTGAACACTCTCCTCAAACATTGTGTTCATCCACGCTGTGTCAAGGGTGCAAGTACAACTCGCGTAAAGTTGATAATTTCGCGAGTGACTGCAATTGCAGATTTCGAACAGAGATGGCGACAAAGAGGAAAAACTGCGGACTACAGCTTTAAAGTAATTGTATCTGTGTGTTTAATATAACAGGAGCAAGCGAGAAGTGGCATCAGTGTGTTTTGTGTACCTTATTTGCATCCCAAGCTGAAGCTAATATAGTTTCTGAAATCTTATAAAGACGTAACCTGCAGGGATGGCATCCTCCTACCAGTTGCATTGAGACAACAGCTGAACCCTTATGGTGTTAGTTCATTTTTATACGCCTCCATTTATGATGAATTTTTCAAATATCAACAGCTCCCCTAAAAGCCACAAAATTTTAAAGCCTGACAGTGCAAAGATGACTAGTCTTATTTTTATCCCACATTCAGCCTACATCACGTCTATACACTCCATCTTGAAGACCTCACAATTTAGTCATAGAAATATTTCCCACCTCACTATGGATCCTTATAAAGCTGTTTCTTTTTCTCTCTGCTGTCATATTTGATATTTGGGTCAGAGTGTACCTTGTAAAATGACCGTGTTGGACAATAAAAGATACGAGAATAGAGAAAGTGATGGACATAACAGCAAAAGTTAGAAAAACACTCAATTCACAGAGAAAAAAAAAATATTAAAAAGGTAATTGATTTGCCTCAAATTGCTGCAGATTACACACTTGTTAAGCTGCAAACAAATATCGGTGTACAAGAGTGGAAAAACACTTCTGAAACATAACAGTCCTTTCCTGGTTAAAATAAAACAGACATTTCAATCATATCTTTTGATTATTCACATTTAAGAATAGACTGACTATCAATAACTCATGAAATAACTCAATAATTAACCATTCTCTAAAACTAAAGATAAAAGCAATGCTCCGTCTTGTTTTAAGTGTCTTGGGCGTCTGGTGTTTTGACAAGTGATGAAAGAAATGTTCAATGCAATTAGATATTTAATCTCAATTACGTCTGTTTAGATGAAATATGGATAAATTAATATATTTTGCAACAGCTGAACCCTGTAAGTCTACATAATTATAGCTGTTAAAATGCTATCCATTTATATTTCGTCTTTTCGGGGGGTGAGGGTGATGGGCTGACCCACCTGTTCGTGGAGCCGTTGTAACAGTAGTTGGGCAAAAAGTCATAGTTGAGTTCCCAGAAGACATGGAGAGTGATTCTGCCATAGGGTGCAGATACGTTGTGGTTTGCCTCGCGAAACATGGTGTCGATACTGTCTAGTGTCAAATACTTGCTGAGGAGCTTGTGGGTCATCCGGTTTATATCCAGCAAACCCTCCAACTCCTGATCATAGACAAAGAGAGAAAGAGCAATGGAAAAAAAAGCCCTCACACGTTTGACGTTTACACACACAATGCATATCTATATAATTTAAGCACACACAGACTTCTGACAACAATTTGTATGAAAATCAATAATGAGCCTTAGAACAATTTCATGGCATTTTAAAATGATGCGTCACAATCAGACGTGCAATGCCTATACATTCATGCACACACACACATACAGGAAGCAAATATTAATAAAACGGTTCACTCTCTGGCAGAGCCAGAGACTTATTTCTGCTGCTCTGAATTTCAATTCTGCTATCAAAGCAACCTGCTTTTCATTAGAAAACCTGAACAGGCAAATTAAAGTAAAAACACAGCAAGCTCAACAAATTCAAGGTCTCAGTAAGAGAAAAATGACATGTTTCCATAAAAACATTTGAAGGATAAGTTACCATGATGGAAGTAAGGTCCTCGCTCTCAAAGCGATTAATGGCCAGCTCTAGAGATTTGTAAAGCGCAGAGGACACTCGCTGGGTGATCAGGCGGTTCAAGTCGATTGATCGTCCAAGGAGCTGCAAGAGAAAAGGGCAAAAAAGATGAGCGGATTTAAGAACAACATTGATCAACAGAAATCAATATATAATTGTACAGAAGAGTCACGTGGCCATTCTTACCTGTACATGTCTCTGTTTGAGCAGCGTCTCGTAACGATTGGAGGAAGGCCACGAGATGTTGGCACCTTGATTCTTACATTCCGCTCTTAGTCTCTTATCCAGAAGGAGACTACAGAGAGAAATCGTGTTCAGAAAATAAAAGATACTTTAAATCCCCAAAGTAACTTACATTACTACAGAAATCTTTTTTCATATTTGTTCACATTACCTTCCGGCAAGAATCTTGTAGTAGGCAAAAATTTGATCTGCAAGTTTGTAGACAAACTGGTCAAAGCAAAGATTCACCTGAGAGGAAGAAACAAAAATCCAGACGCAAAATCACTTAAAAGAACATTAAAGTAGATTAAATGCAAAATGCAATAACTGATTTAACTATTTTTCTTAGAATGAATGTAGAAGGTCAAGAGGGTTTTACCTCAGCTTCAATCTCGTCATAAAGGAACTGTTTTTTAAACTTTGTGAGAGCGTAGTGTGCGCTGTCGTTATACAGATCCAGTGAATACAACACGTACCTGTGTACATCAGGCAGACTTATAAGCATATTTTTTGCACAAATACTATGGCAATTCATGTATAAAAAAACTGTATTACACTATTTTAAAGGTGTTCTTGTTACATTTTAATTATACATTTAAGTACTGAGTAATATTAATTAACATGCACTTACTATAGCGTGGTTTAGAATTAGTTACATGCGATTACACATAATGTACTGCTATTACTATACACAAATCCGTCGAGACATGGAAGTAAAGCAGTGCAGCCATTACTGCGTGTCTTGCTGCTAAGGAAGTAGTGGAAGTAGCGTTGGTCCCGTAGGTGGCTGTAGCAGATGCTAGCTGTACGAAATGTTATTTCTATGTAGTATTTTTTAGGACGTATGCTGTCCGGTGATGTGTTTGAGGGAGAAAAAAAGATTCGTGGGACTCCTGCAAACTAGAAATATCTATATCTATGAATAAAACATAAAAACTAATACATTTTAATTTATCTGTTGCAGAAAAGTGCCAAGAACAACTAAAACTAAATAGAAACGATTTACAGGCCACAGTTTCAATTTATAACATTAGTTTGCAGCGGGAATTCTTTTTAGGAATTAAAGCAGTGCACTTTGCGCGCATTCAGTCACGCCAAACCATGCACGCAGTAGCCTGTTTGCTCTAATGTTATAATAGTGTGGTTAATGCTTTAATAACAAGTCATTTATCAGGGGCATTTATGCTGATGTGTATGGTGGCGACACGTAAGCTAATTTAAAACTATTTGGAGGTACAGAAAAAAAAAGTCTATTTGCCGGCGGGAGAAAGTATCAAAGAAAGTAGTTGCAAGGCTCTCAAGTGTCACTCATTTTAGTCTTTTGTCACGTTCTCCCACCACACAATGTAGTTCTCAAGCTGAAAAACTTTAGAACACATAATATGCCATAGCGCCCAAAATGTATCTGGCCGCGCCGCACTCACTATGGAACCTGCAGGAATCAAGCGCATCTCGAAGAAGTTCATGCAGTCGTGTCCTCATATAAGTTAGGCAAATAAACAGCTCGAGCATCACACGTTCTTCAGCGTGCGTGTGTGTGTGTGTTAAAATGAACCTGCGCGTTGACTGTACCATTCATTCACACAGAACACGTAGGATTTGTATTTAAATATTATTATTGCGGGGTATAGTTTTACACACTACAATGGTAGGGAAAACACTGAGTTATTTGCAACTTGTGAAGCTTGTGAACATATTAGCAACACAGCTAGTAATAACAGCGTTCGGTTTTATGGTTGTCATTAATTAATTCACGTCTTAATTATATTACATTTGGTTGGCGCATTTTTACATTAATACATTATGTTGTCAATAAATTACCTTTATCGGTAAGTTTTGGCCACTACCTGACATCACCTACCCAATGTTCCCTTTCACCCAGACATTTTCTTTCATGAGCAGGATCCGATATTATTGAAATGTCATTAGAGGGCACCGGCAAGTGTCACATCGTCACCCTTAACATGAACGCAGTAATGGCAGCAAGCAAGATGGTGGTGCCCATAGAGTTTGCTGCGGATTTGTGTATAGTAAGTACGTGTAAAATCCATAACAAGGTGCAAAATGTAATATTTTGTTCTCACTCCATCATAGAGGCCTCTTTAATCTCAAGAATGTGGTCAGTGAGGATCCAAGGCATGGACATCTCAATGGGAAACTGGATGCGGCGGCCCATTGTGAGCTCCAGAAAGAACTCACGGAACCAGAGCTGGGACAAATCACAGCACTGCTGCAGTGTCTCTGCAACACAACACGCATGCATAAAAGACAAAACATTAATACCGTCTGACCAAAGTAAATTAAAATCGACTGGCCCCATAAACTATTTGGACACCAAGTCACCATGAAATCAAAATGGACAGTTCTTAATTTGCAATGGAACGCTGCTATGGTTATTATAAATTATTAGAGATAATGTGTTTTGGTACATAGTGGTTTAGTTAGTTGGACACTAAAATTATGGTAATTGCACATCCGTTTTACTTTTCATAAAGGGTGAAAATACAACAAATTCGGAGAGGACAGGCATTTAGTCTGTTCCTTACCACTGAAGTTGAGCAGATGAGTGTAGAAGAATGATTCGCGATGGAATTTCTCGATGTCCAGGATGGTCGGTCCCTCAAGACTACTGCGCAGAGTCTTCTTTGAGCCGCTCTTATCAGCAACCAAAGACTCCAGCATCGTCCTGACCATATACAGCTATAGAGGAACAGAAAGAAGCAGCAGATGAAAGAACATTAAGTCTCTGATGCAAAGTTGGACATCTTTACTAAGCACAGCCACTCCTCAACGGACAGATTCTCATCACCATTCTGCTCTCGTCATCACGACACAGGTGAGGGGTTCTCTATTGCATTCTGGTCTAAGTGCATTAATGAGCTGATGGAGGGCATACAAGTGTCAAACTGTATCTCTGTCCTTGGATTCCATCTGGAAACGTGTCTGTAGTTGTGTCCGTGTGGCAATGTATTAAAATACTGAGAGAGGCTACATTCACAACAGTCATTGTTTGGGTCAAATTGCCCTGTTCATAATAAAAGACAGGGATTTTCAAACTTTTTGATGTAGGTCCCTCAAATATGAAAAATTATACCCTCAAATTATATCCTAAAACATATCGGCAGCTCCATAAAATAAAATATGATATTATAAAAGCAACAAAATTATATCATCGTTTCCAAAAATTAAATAGTTGGATAGTACTAAAGAAAACTGATTAAATATTTAGTGGAAATTATTTTTTTAATTAAGTTTAGCATGTATCTGAGATTAAGACTTCTCGTGTTTACTCAGAAAACTAATCAAGTAGATTTATTTGATAATATTATTTCCAATGGAATAAAATTGCAATTAATCTCGTGCCTTATGACCAGTTTTTAAAAGTAGAATGAAATATCCAGTTTATGTGAAAGTAATTATAAATATATATATATATATATATATATATATATATATATATATTTATAACCAAGCAACTTTCATTGATGCCAGAGAATAGTTTACCATTATAGAACTCCTTATATACAGTAGATTTTTATTATTATCTTATATTTTTTTATTTATTTATTTTTACTAATTGTATTTTGGGGTTTCCATGTGTATTAAAGAAATATTAGTATCACATATATAAATAAATGACACTAAACCGACCGATAAAATTCACTGTAGCATGATACTACAATGTTTTTCCAAAAGCAGATCGGAGACATTTTAGTCATTCACGAACGGAAATCATGACGCATATATGAAACTCTCAAAAAATGATGGCAAAAGCAAAGCACTGAGATCATGTTGAGAGGCAACACTGATAACAGCTCAATTCCCCGAGGCGCTATTGACATTCAATACAACACCCTTCCACAGCACATCGGATTCAACTGTGCTTCATGCAATATATGTGGCAAAAGCTAGCGAAAGATTACAAGCTCTTCTGAATGACACTTTGACAGAGCATGTGTGATTGTGTGTGTGTGTATAACAGGTTGAAAAACAGATAGCAATATGGCTTGTTAGGTTGCTTCAGATAAGGGGTTGTACAAGGTGAAAATGGGATGAGGTGATGATATGAAGCTAATCTGAAATCAGATTTTGGACCCTGTATGATAAAAGGCATATGTAGCAGATATAGATTTATCAATTTCCTCAACCTGAAACATACTCTACGTAAGCACGACCCCAATTGACTCGATGTCGATGCAATATAAATTTCACGTGCTGTTGCATTCAGAATGGATGAAATCATAAAATAAATAACTCTGTTGCCCCCTTGAGTTCTGAGGTTTGTTACGACCACTGTAAGAAAAAATGTTATGCATGCATAATAGGGCTGCTATATTGTCTGCATTTGCGAAGAGCATGTTTCTATCCTTTATATGGTATAAAAAACTTGAAATTGGAGAGTGGCATACTTGAGTGCTGGAGGGTCCCACGGCACGACGAGGAACTTTGATATCAAATCCCCCTTTAGGGTCCTTCTCGCCCCGCAGCGCTGGGTCATTGTGTGGCTCTTTGCCCGACTCCCAATCACATATGGTCTTACGGATGGCCTGGAGAACACTGGAACAACATCACAGTCAACTTACAAAGACTTAAACCACTAGAGCAGTCAGATAGAAATACCATCCGGTTTGGTGCTCTGTTGTACCTCTGGACGACGTTCTTCTTCCTCTTGATAGCCTGACGCAGCGGTTCCCTGAGTGTGACCTGGGCAAAGTCTTGCAGAGCTGAATAGATGGTGTGACGGATTGCATGGTTGAACACGCTTTCCATTCGGCCCATCAGCACCTGCAGGCCTTTAATCATAGCAATGACCTAAACAAGTAGACAGAAGCACATTCACACAGAGAACTGGAAAGCGTAGACTGACTTCTCAGAGTTACTTTGGATAGACTAAACAATTGACATGGATTAACAAACATTGCATCATTAATGTCACTTCAGTCATGGATCTGATTCATTGAGTTAATTCATCAGGCTGATTCAAAAATAATAATTAAATACAATTAATTAATTGTAAATAAGATTCAAATAAAAAATTCTTTATAATTGATTATTAATATATATATTTAAAGAACACTTGAATAAATTGTTAATTGAGATTTGGCCCTGACCTCCACCAGGGCAAACTTCTCCTCGCTGGTGTAGTTGTATCTGGTGGCACGTTCATACTCCTCAGCATTATCTGGGCACTCTTTGTTTGAGTATTTGTCTGTAGGGTGCACCAATTTCCAGGAATACTGCAAACATGTATAATTGCTTATGATGATTATTCTATAAGATATTTTCAATACTGCTTAAACAACAACAAACAAATTTCAGACTCTATGGTCCATCATCTCCATCTCCAACATAATTAGCTACAAATATTAAAATCCATTTTACTAATGGCAAAGAATGGACTTGTTGCAGGCTGTTTCCATGGCAACAATATTTCATGAGACTGCCAGAATGGAGAGTTTAGTTTGGAACCTCTGTTCCAAGAAAAGAAAAAAAAAAAAAAAAAAGCATAGAACTGACTATTAACGTGAAATGAATGATTCAAATCAAAGGTAAAAACATTGATGGCCTTGTGGAAGTAAGAAAAAGAACATAGGTCTGGTCTACTCGTTGAATTGAGTAGGTTCAAACTCTTTGTCTTGAATAGGTGGGTTGTTAGTTAGTCTTTCATGAGATAGACAATTCAAGCGAGATAACTGAATTTGGTATACTTTGACCACCCAGAAAGCCTCTTTCATGTCTGATTGTGCTTGAATGGACAAATTCACACAAAACAGTGTGAAAATGCCCACCTCATATTGCCGGTTATGTCTTAGTTACATTATATTTGCTCCGGGCATTAGGTCTTAAAGTGACAGCCGCCTAATATTCCAGCTGCTGTGTGTTTTTAATGTTAATAAAACAACAAAAGGACAAAGATGATAGTTTAGTCTATTTGAGACAGTTGAGAGTAGGGCTGTCAATAACGATTATTTTGGTAATAGAGAAATTAGTCAATTGTTTTTGGAAGTTATTGGAATTTTTTGTATGGTAATACAAATAGTTCAAAGCAAACAATGAGCCTTAAATACATATATAATAACGACGAGGCAATCATTTGTGGTTCAAATAAAGTATAAAGAGCAAGTATGCAAATAATTATAGCACACACTGTATTTATAAAATATATTTAATTAAATCGCAGCCTCTGTGAATTCACAATAGAACTATGCTATACTGGGTTTAAATGGTTTTCATATATTGTGCATATATTGACTTGATGAAGAATGTTATTTTTCATTTGATACACAATGTAATATTTCATTATGTGCCTATAAATATATAAATTAGATTTATGTTAGATCCCAGTTAGATCTAATGTTAGATCCCAGATTTTCAGTTTAGTCCCAAAGTTTTGTACCTTTATTTTCATCCCATCTAATATTTTTCACCATGTCCCTTTAGGGGCTCCATACAAATCTCTACTGCTAGCACATGTATCCACAACGTCAACAAATCTCAATCTCAAATTTTAACTTTACACAAAACTTTTCAATTTCAAGAAAGTTATACAGGAATTTGACAATTCTTCTGTGATTTTTCTTGCTTTTATTATGCAGATATATGGATGAGCAGCATGAATCCAGACAAGCATCTCCCACATAGTCATTATGGGTCAAAAGTTTCTCACATAGTTTCTCAAGTTCACACACACAAATATAAGTGTGACAAGTCCACTCACCACTTCCATGACCTGAGCACTCCACTGAGAGAGCAGCTGCAGGCCCTGCAAAGCAAGATCAAACAACTTCCTGTATTCAGAGTCGGTCTTCTGGGACTCCTGACGCCCTGAGCCGGTCACCACCTACAAAAATGGGAAAAGGAAGTGATAATAAACAGCAAGTAAACAAGATAACATAACATCTAACACAACTACCGTCATTACAGAGAAAACGAGCAAATTAATGAACCACTGAAATCTCATCACACAAGCTAATGACAAAACACCAGGATACCTGAGGCATCCAACAGGAGCTGCATTCGAAATGAACAAACAAAAGAGGAAAGCCTGCATCTATGCATTTGTTTCAGCAGTTCAAGACAGCACACGATACAAGCACCATGTCAAAACTCCTGGCATCTGACAACCATAGCTGTGGAATGAACAAATTCCTCCCCGCTTCTCCTCGTCACTTGGTTGCTGTCACTGAAAGCAGACCCCAGTTGTTCCCTGGCTGCCAATGTGTTCTCATTACAGTGCTGCTGCTGCTGCCATGACTTAATTCAAACCCAGGCTGGCCTCCTGTCCTCACATTTCCATATTTATCTGTAAGACTACCAACCCCAGTGGTTCTGAAAGCAAACTTCGAGTTGACGAGATTGAGCCTTGAAACCATTAATCCGTGAAAAAGGGAATAGTGTATGAACCGAGAGCTGCTCGCCCTCCCACGGCTAATGAATATTCCTGAAATCTATTCACAGGAGCAAAAAACAAACTCAAGAGCAACATAAGCCGCTCCATGTAGCTTCTGATTCTTATTAAGCCGTACCATTAGTGCTACCATTAGCCGTACCAAGAGATTTTTCAGCATCCAATATGATGAGGCTAATTTTTTTTGCTAAGGAAAATCAGGTTTACTATAAGAACTAGAGTACACCATACTATGTACATAATCAGTGGTTAAAGAGGGATTTGGCAGGTGGGGGAACCCTCAAATTTTGTGTGGGTGCAACAGGGAAAAATTACTCACCTTGGGACAACATATTGAGTATCGTGGTATACCAATACTTTTTGGGTCAACAGTGATTACTCACCGTGGGACCAAGTATCCACTTATTTCCTTGATATTTTAATGGTTTTATTTTGGCCCATCTACACTGATGTGATGACGACACTATGTTAAAACTGCTTAACACTGGGACAAAAATTGAGCCCTAGCACTGTAGCCACGCCAGCCCACATTATTATCCCCAGTCCCACACACAGACATGTGCATTAAAATGTGAGGTATTTAGGGGAATTCGGGAGCATGCTCCCCAGAGAAAATTTTGAAGTCGGTATGAAATCAAATTTGACAAATCTTCTTTTTTTATGTAATATAGTAGTGTGTATTATAAATGATTTATCTCTGCACTTTATTATTTTTTAAAATTCATGTACCCTAATCTTTAATCAAAGACGTTACCCTTCCTTATTTCAGTCACGTGGAATTGCGAAAAGGTGCGGCCAGATCCGATGAGGGTGCGGCTATCGGTGCACCACCTCTCAGAGAATCACATTCAAATCTGCCACCATTTTGTTTGCCCATACCCAACCTACAATGATCCAATCAATTCCCAAAGGAAGAAAAAAAAAGGATAATAAATAGCTTTAAAACCATGTCAGTGGGCATTAGATTATTTTGTCAATACCTGCTCTCTCCTCATCTACATCTTTCTTTTTCTCTCAGTCTCCCCTTATCCTGCCCTATAACTTTCCCTCCTAAAGCTGAACTTTGACTGATAGTCTTTTCATTTCCATCTGTGTCACTGAAGAAAGTAAACATAGGGTTAACTGATAATTATATATTTTAAGAATCATTATCTAAAACAAGTTAATTTACTCAAATCTGCCAAGCAAGTATTGCCACCTTCTACAAGCTTTGGAATTTGAAAAGTAATTTTAAATAATACAAATTATAGCTACATTTAACACATTTGGTGGACTTGGCAGACATTCCCTCATCATACGCTGTGCCAACGCGTCAAAGCATTCTCAGGTATAAATATGCAGCATTTACTAATATTTAATGTTGATATACAATGGTTAGATCATGTTAAAACTAATCCTGCTACTGATCTCTTTGTAAGACCTGACAAATGTCAGGTGAAATATATCAAACCTAAAACTAACTTTACAGTGCTCAACCATCATGAGTCCATTTCACGAATTTGTAATCGCTTGCGTTCAGCGGGCAGGAAGGGAGGTTGGCTGGTCGGTCGGCCCATATTGGGACCAGCGAGATTTGTTGAGATTAATGAATCTATGTATTTTTTAATTTACAGTATCTGAGGTGCCAGCCCACTTTAAGACCTGTATACAACGTAATTTATTTCTGTAATAACAAAGCTGCATTTTTAGCAGCCAGTCTTCAGTGGCACATGATCCCTCAAACCACATTCCAATATGTTGATTTAGTGCTCAATAAAAATGTCTTATCATAAGTGTTGAAAACAGTTTCGGAATTTAGTAGATTCAAAGATAGATAGCGCAAAAGTTTCATTAAAAGCAAGTGGGGTTAATAACAACAGAGACTGTGGAAAAGTACAGTACATAAAAACAATGCCGGAAAGAAAGCAAGCTGATATCAAGGCCAAAGGTTGCCATACAAGTTTTTTGGTTATTATGTGTGAATAAAGACTATTTAGTTGTTTCAGTTTGCTCTTCATTCTGACAGGTGTTTAGCACTGTGTATGTGGTATATATATATATATATATATATATATATTAGGGCTGTCAGTTAAATGGGTTATTAACAGCATTATTTTTTTTTTATCACGAGATTAATGGTCTTTTTGGCCTAGCAAACTTTGTGATATTTTCACATGCTTTTGCAACAGGACACAGCATGCGTGAGGGTGTTTTGTTGCTTCATCGACAAAAGCGTAAGTGGATCTAGCTAGACCGGAAACAAAACAGGCACGCCGCACACACTTGCTTGGGGTTGCGAGCCAGCCAAATAGTAGGTTAATGTTAAGTTGAGTGGATGACGAGCGCGAGACGCTGAAATGGATGCCAATAAGATTGTGAATGGAAAGTTTACTTTTAAAAAGTAGCCAAATGGTTCCATTGACAAGATAAAAGTGATCTGTGTGTTTTGTCATCATGAACTGAGATATCTTTATCGCGATTGCAGCATCTCACTCTGAAATACCACTTGATGATGGCCAAGCACACATCAAGCTTATGCGATTTATTAGAAATAGTATTCATTTCACCCTTTTATTGATGGTACATTGCAGTGATAGATTATTTGCTCCAAGTGAGAATGTTAGTGTGAAATTGTAAACTGTATTTTCCATGTTGATAAGAGCATTAAAATGAGAAAAAACAAATAATGGGACAAAAACAAATCAAGAGACATTATGACATTAATGCAATTATTTGTGATTAAATATTTTAATCGCTTGACAGCACTAACATATATATATATATATATATATATATATATGAAGAGTTCAGATGCAAAAGCCTCTAAGTGCCATTTGAAATTTTCTTCAAGAATGATCATTTTTATCAAGCTTGTATATTTAAGTTCAGTGATTTCACTTAAATTGCAATGATAATTACCTATTAATTGTTATTTAAGTGAAATTACTGAACTTAAATAAACAAGTTTGATAAAAATCATCATTAAAGAAGAAAATTTCAAATGGCATTTAGAGGCTTTTGCATCTGAACTCTTTATATATATATATATATATATACACATATATGACAGAGAGAGAGAGAGAGAGAGAGAGAGAGAGAGAGAGAGAGAGAGAGAGAGAGAGAGAGAGAGATATTTAAAAAAAAATCAGAATACTTTGATTTGATAGTTCGAGTGAAGCATTGCATTGACGACTGAAATGTACTGTTTTTGTTTATTATTATTTTTTATATTATTATTGTTATTATTATTACATGTTTCTATAATTTACAGGTAAATCAAATCAGGCCAGATGTTTAACAAAAAGTGTGTAGCAGTGAGAAATTAACTCGATTTTGATAATATTGAGGATGATTACCGCACCCAAAAATGTTTAGAAAGAGCAAGACATTTGGCAGATTAGGTAACACATTTTTTCCACAACGTCATGGCAATATGAGTCAGTGGATGGTGACTGTGCAAGCTGCATTTGTTTAGAAAGACAGTGAAGAAAAAAAACCTCTAACCTCACTGTTGCTGTAGCGAGCCAGCTCAGAAATGAAGCGCATATGGTCTTCGCGGATTTGAATCATCTGCTCGCAGATATTATACTGCGGACTACTGCCTGAAGATGTGCACGACCACCTAGAGGATGGAAGAGGACAGGCAATTAAAAAAAAAATGGAAGGATCCAATAAATACTTTACACAAATATTAAAATAGACCATTTTTATTCATTCACAAAAAGCAGAAACTCGGAATTGTATAGAATTAACTTTTATTTTTTCAAATGTAACAAAAAAAAAAACAGCATGTGGACAAAGACTACTTATAAAACTTTTATGATTAATTTCCAGTTTCTTGGAAAAGACCAACCAGTACATTGTTAAAATATATTTCTGTATTTCACAAAAGATAAAGTTATATGAGTTTGGAAGGGCACATTTTTATCTTGAGTGATCGATTCCTTTAACTATAGTAAGTTAAAACACATCTGCAAACAACAGCGTTCCTATTTAACTATGACCTGCATGGGCACTCACCTGGACTTGTTTTCTTCATAGTGGGCGCTGGTTTTAATATAGCGAGCCAGTTCAATCTGCATGTCACCAAACAAAGGCACTACCTGCAATTGCTGTAGGGGTAACACAGAATGTCAAAATCAAAATCTGTCTCAGATTGACACAAGTGGTCAGACAAGATGGACAGCTGTTTACATCAAGAAAAGCGCACACACATACACACACCTTGAAAAACTTGTCAATCTTTGTGAGGTTGATTCTCTTCTTGGCATCCAGTTTGTAGATGTTGCTGTTGGTTCCATCCATGAGATAGAGACCAAAGCCCATCACCTACAAGACAGTCACAACAAACTATGTGGAACAATGCCTTAATACATAGATTTTTTGTTGTGTTTTAGTTTTTACATTAAACTTTTTGAATCTTTTGAATTGTTGTTTGGTCAAGATGATGAAATATCAAGATTCAAATGCAATATCATCAAAAGTTTTAGCCTGGCTAATGTCAGACCCAAGTCTCATTGAATTGTGTGAGTGAAGCGAGGGTTTCTGCGACAAATCTGTTTTTGCTGCACTGCTCATCCTCAATTAAAGTGAAAGCACACTTTTGATGGACAAAAATAAGTATTTCACAAAAAAAGTACCCAAAATGCAACGAATAAGCATGTCTAGTGAGTTTTAACAAGAACTTTAGTAAGCAAATAAAAGAAAATACAGACTCAAAAATATTTATAGAAAATTTAGGCTACCCGGTAAAAACGTGTTTTTACTTATTCAGTTTGGGTGAAAATTGTTTATTATTAAAATTTTTTTTTATAAAATTAACTAGCCAGAAAATATTATACATGTATATTATATATATATATATATATATATATATAAACGTTATTTTAGTTTATGCAACACACAGACGGCTACATATATGAAAAATGCATTAAAATTATCGAAAAAGTGACATTAAACTTTTTTACATTATAAATATTTTAAACATTATAAATAGTTTAACCCAAAACGCCATTGTTGTGTAAATGAACGTCCAAATTGCATTAAATGTTTTTTGAAATAGCTCTTTACACGACACCATTTTCAGCTAAACACATAAAACAGTTCAGTTCAGTTCAGTTAATAAAGTTGACTGAACTGAACTGAACTGTTTTATGTGTTTAGCTGAAAATGGTGTCGTGTAAACAGCTATTTCTATTCCAAATAAAAAGCAGCAAAACAACTTTCAACATTTGTTTTTTAACCAAATCATCATATTAGAATAATTTCTGAAGGATTATATGACCTTGAAAATTGGAGTAATGACTGCTGAGAATTTAGTTTTGCCATCAAAAGAATAAAATTACATTTGAAAATATATTAAATTTTAAAAAAACTATCTTAAATTGTAATAATATTGAACATTATCAGTGTTTTTAGGTGGTCATAAAATACTTGTTACCTCAAACTTTTAAATAGTTACAGTATGTTCCCGATGCTAGAAGACAGTTTGTGAATGTCAGTATTAATACTTACTTTGAGTAGCATGTGTTTCTCACTGGGGGTGAGGTACATCTTGTTTTCGTAGTACTCTACACACAAGTTAACAATGTCTGCCAACAGCTCATCAAATCCATTAATCACCTCAAGCTGCTGCTGTAGGGACTGAAACAGAGATGCCTGTCAATTTCATTGACTCATACACAGAACATGTCTGAAGCACTGGCACATTTATTAGGCTGCTGTATATAGGCACCAGGGACCGGTTTCACAAAGATAGACTTTGACAATGGATTAGATATAGTAGATAGTCAGACTTCAGATAGACATCTAACCATCAGACCATTGCACAAAGCACTTAAGACTCTGCACTGCAATACATTCTGGGTAAAATAAGACACTTTTCAAAACCAAAAACATGGCGGATCGAGTAAGCGCACTCAACCACTCAATGCAGTTTAGGGTAATGTTACATTTGGAAAGGGCCATTTTTCCTTATCTTTCGCTGTTTGTATTGTAACTGATTGTTACTGCTGGTTGCCAGGTAACAGACACTTGGGGTAAAGTGTTTAATTTCAGTCTTAATCGGTCTAAATTAAGTCTTTATTTTTGTGAAACAGCCTAACTTGCATTAGACTAGTCTATGAGCAAATTTTACACTTGCTAACACTATAGACCGGTCTAAAATAACTTTGTGAAACAGGCCCCTGTAGTGAGAACTATTTAAGAAATGCTACATAATTACAAAAAAAAAAATGTAATCAGTTCCAAAGCAACACTCTTTGTTTGTTAAGATGCATTTTCTCTGTATTAAGTGTTAGTTTACAGAAGATGGTGTAGTACCTGTGTGATCTTGTTGTGGTTGGCCAGAAACATGGATAAGTTTTGAGATTCCTGAATGGAGGATGGCTCGGACATTTTCCTCAGGAACTGGGCAGCTCTGATGGACAAAGAGGACAATATTATGAAGAGAAAGACTGATGGTGCAAATATCACAATGAGGCCAGTTTAAGCGTTGTGTCACTACGACAACAATGTAAGAATCTGACACTTATAAAATATGTTGCTGTTTTTTGTTGTGGGGACAGTGAAAATGCAGGAAAATTCATTTCTACAGAGTCCTGGAAAGACAAACAAACAGAATAATAAAATAAACAGCGATAGAGGCATAGAGAAAGACAGCAAGAGAGTGACAAGAAAAATTTGATGACATGAGGTTGAAAACTGGATGGGTGGTTGACAAATCTGACATTTCATAAAAATGTGTTCAGTGGGTGGGCATGCTGAAAATAAACCCAAATCCACACAAACACTGAAAGGGCAGGGATGATACAACTAGACAGCTCTAGTCTCTTTAGAGATATGATGGTATGCAGTTTTTGTGCTGCATCTCTGTTCTGTTTATAATAACTGAATAGCATATTAGAGTGATTTCTAAAGGATCATGCGAGTAATGATGCTGAAAATTCAGCCAGGAATAAATGCCATTGTAAAAAATATTTTAAAAAAAGAAATGAGTTTTTAAATTGTAATAATAGTTCACAATATTACTGTTGTATTTTTGATCACACTAATGCAGCCTTGTCGAGCATAGGAGACATAAATCTTATAGACCCTAAAGTCTTGAACAGTAGTGCATATGTGTAAACTTTTTCTTAGTTTGAAATGTCAGTTTAATTGCAAATGAAGTACCAAAAAAGCATGTCAAGTCAAGTCAAGTCACATTTATTTATATAGCGCTTTTCACAATACAGATTGTATCAAAGCAGCTTCACACTGATAACATGAAAGTAGCACAACACAGATCAACAACATTGCTAAACACTAAATAACCCCAACTGAGCAAGATCAAAGCAAGCCAAAAGCAAGGCGACAGTGGCAAGGAACCAAAACTCCATCAGATTGGATGGAGAATGGATCAGAGTATGGATCAGTGATAACAACTGGATAGAAGATGTAGCATGACTGCCATCTAGAGGCCACATGTATTAAAGGGTTAGTTCACCCAAAAATGAAAATTCTGTCAGTATTTACTCACCCTCATGTTGTTCCAAACCTCTATGTTTATTTGTTCTGCTGAACACAAAGAAAGATATTTGGAAGAATGTTTTAATCAAACAGATCTCATTCCCCATTGACTACCATTTCCTACTATGGTAGTCAATGGGGAATGAGATCTGTTTGATTAAAACATTCTTCCAAATATCTTCCTTTGTGTTCAGCAGAACAAATAAACACATAGAGGTTTGGAACAACATGAGGGTGAGTAAATACTGACAGAATTTTCATTTTTGGGTGAACTAACCCTTTAATGACAAGGCCAGACGCAGAACTGTGGCTCACAGAAAAGTTACCTCTTGTAGGCGGAGTGATCATTTTTGACACTGCACTTCATGTTCTTAAGTTCATCCAGCACCGCAAACATGTTGATGAACTTCCCCAGCGTGAGCAGATAGGCTTCAGACACAAAGTCTTTCCTCCGCTCAGCGTGACAAAGACGCCTCACTTCCCCACAGAAGCGATCTATCGCTGTCCTCTGGGAGTCAAATAAAATTACAGCGAAGCATTAGTGTATCTTACAGCATTCTGAACTCAAATTCAGAAAACATCATTAAGCGTTACCTGAAAGTACATGAAGTTCATTAGTTTGGTGACTTCAGGCTCGAGCACCTCCACTGTCTTCTCATAGATCTCCACTCTGTTAGGCTGTTCATTACACTTCACCTGAAAGAGGGACAGATGGAGAGGGTCAAATCAACAGACTACCAGTCTGTGTTGGTAGTTTTTGAGAAGCTTTGGGCATTACTAATTACCTGAGGGATAGCTCTTGAACAGCTTCTCCATGTATACAACATCACAGCATACTCCTGTCCTTCCTCCAACATCTCATTCTGCAACACAGCAAAACCTCATTACGAAATTAAAATACACTCGAGTAACTGAATGCAGTTAGATACATTTTTCCTTCCTCCCTCCCCTCAAAAAATAAAGTTTTAGATACTGAAACAAGTCATGCAGTAAATGAAAAAAAGACTAATCTAGAATCTTATGAAGTTATAAACTGAAATTATGATGAAAATAACTGAATTAATAATTAATGATAAGAGGTTCTATTAAATACCACTACTACTAATATTAATAATGCAAAATAAAAATTATTTCGTGTATAGTGATCTCATCATTTTGAAGACTAATTAATGTGTAGATGCTTCAAAAAGAGATTCTACAATAAACCTTTATCTCATGTTGAATATATTCCCAAAGAACAGATTAACCCACTTAATTAAGAACTTAACAACTTAGAAAATCTCTGCTAGGAATAACAAAACAACCATTCACTTTATCCGTGTGTGGCACCAAACTACTTCCACACACACACACCTTAATTCCTCACTGATGCCAAACAGTCTCTGACAGCTATTACCTCTCACTAATAGAGCACACAGCAGTTCACATTCAATACCAAAACCATTCAGAGCGGCCTACTTCGCTTGGCCAGGCTCCTCAAATGAGGACGATGAGCCCAGACAATGAGATACTCAAATGGGCCCTCTTAAATAATTTCAAGCCCCTGACAGACTCCTTTAGCAAGGCTTCCGGAGAGCTGGCTTGATAGGTTGGTTCAATCAGCCGAGGTTAGCTTTAAAGAGTTGTGATGGAGTCGAGGTTTAATAAATCAAAGAAGTGCAACTCGCAAAGGTGGAGTCGAACAAGCCAAGCTGTTTGTGAGAAAATGCTGAGAGGATCTTACCATGTTGGAGTGGACGGTGGCCTGCTCGATGTAACGGGCGATGCCTGTCACGAAGGCATTGCGGTCCTCAAAGTTGGTGTTGAAGTTGGGCTGAGGATGGCAAAAAGCAGCAGAGTGGTTATGCAAGCGCCGTTTTGTACATGTGTAGGTCATTTGGGTTTATATATTCCTAAATTATACTGAAAATCTAGATCAAGTGTGTCGCACACGTCCTGAAAAGCGAAGCAAAAGCATTTCGATCAAAGCAACAACCGTTTCTGGGATATTTTGGCTTAATTTTTCTATAGTAGAAGGAAGTGTTAATCTTTTTGCAGTCTAGATGAAGGCCTGCTCTGGAGTCAGTTGTTACCTGGTAAATGAGGGACGAGGGCAGAGGCTCGATGCAGGGCTGTTGATCTGGGAGCGGCAGGTCCTCCAGCAGGTCCACATTGGACAGAGCATCTTCCAGAGTTACTGTGGACGCCATCACTCTAGATTGAAAATTGAAAAATTATGAGACTGGCTACATTCAGGTTAGCATACAACTAGTGCTATTAAAAATATTGTATGCATGTAGAAGACAATATTTGCCAAAATGTGCGGTATACAACAGATCATTTGACAGGCATACTGAACGCCCAACTCAAAATGTAACACACTTGACCTTCCACTTCAAAAGCGTGGAATCAGATCAATATCAACTGCATGACTCAGTTTTTCTTGACATTCTAAAGCTGAGATGACAACTGGACACCACTCGGTTGGAACTTGGAAGCACTTGTCACATACTGTAAGAATAAGTCTAGACTAAATATATTATCATTAAAAAGAAATGTATTTTATTCAGCAAGGAAGCATTACATCGATCAAAACATTGACATTGTTGGCTATATTCTTACAAAAAAGATTTCCATTTCAAATTAATGCTATATTAATTTAAACTTCTATTCATTTTGAAAAATATTATATTATATTATAATAAAATATTATTGTATTTAATAATAAATATAGCAGAACAACTACATGTACTTTGAACATTAATAAGAATAATTGTTTATTGTGCAACAGCTGGAGTAATGATGCTAAAATTCAGCTCTGCCATGACAAGAATGAAACATCTTGCTTATTAAACTATTAAAATACGAAATTTTAAATTGTAATAATATTTCACAATATTACTGTTTTTAGTGTATTTGTGATCAAATAAAAGTTATATAAAAAAGAACAATAAATTTTAGTGAGAATACACTTTTCAAAATCAGTTTAACAGTAGTGTACACTTGTTACTATGAAACATTTTACTACAAATAATAATATTTCACATTAATAAGTAAGATTAGTAAATTCTTCAAGACTATGAAATAACAAAACTAATATTTTAATCCCACATGGTTCTGCTCAAGATGGCTGTACAAAACACTCCAGTCACTCTGTATGGTTTTGATGTATATCACAGATAGTAAGCATTAACATAAATAATAGAAATGTTTGGAAACCATGGCAACAGTTCAAGCAAGAGTTTTAATAGTTGACAGGAAAATATAAGACCACAAAACATTTTTTTTTTAAAAAGTTATCGTTGCAACTAGGCAATTTTTTCACACCTCACAAACGGCGTCGACTGTGAGAATGAAAGTGCACTCCTACTTCCTCTCTTCCCCTAATGGGGCAAAGCCTCATGTTCTCATGTCCTCCTGTAAAGGGAAATTCATGCTGCTGACACTGATTTACTTGCTAGAAACTTCCAACTCTCACTGAAAAAGCTGCTCCAGAATCATCAAATCTGATTGGCTGTGATAGCAATCATTAAATATCATGTTTTGCAGCACATTTAACATAGAGAAATTGCTTGTTGCTTAACTTAACAGTTGCTCACAAGAGAATTAGTCAAAAGGACATCAAAAGAGGAAACTCAACACAGGCCTGAGGAAATGGAGAAGGGCTACAGTGGTCTTGTAGAGGTAAACAACTGCTACCCATAGATAAATACTGCAGACATCCTTAGTGTGCTCAGCTGTGTCTCCTCTGGACATCACTACCAAGCACGCATCTTATTTAGGAAGTCACATTTTAACTCCAGAGAGTTAAAAAAAAGAGGAACTTCGAGAAAAAAAAATTGGAGATATAAAATGAGGAATAGAGTAGAAGCGAGTTGGACCCTGCAGTGAGTGTCTCTAGAGAAACAGTGATGTTATCAGACACACTGCTGTGGTCAACACTGACAGCTGCATCTGCAAACTGTGCCGAGTGCTTTTGACTGAACAAATGTACTCAAAAATGTTAATCCCGCTGCACTAAAGCTGAATAGTGTCATTTGTTTTGATGTTAAAATACTGTGATGTGCTCATGTGCATAGCATAGACAACAATAAGTAAGCGCTCTAGACGGACTTCCTGAAGAATGTAAACAGGACAGGACTACTTCTTTGGGTAGAAGGGCTGGCATTTTGGTAATCGGTTTGGATATTATTGCAATTCAGTTAAGTCGCTACTGGTGAAATTTGAAAAGTTTGGAAAATAAACGGGAGCAGAGATTGAACAGATATTACACTGAATATCAACTATGAAATCTAATGATGCAAGTGAAATTCAGATCCAGAGCTGCACGATAAATCATTAAAAGATCGCAATCTTGATCCAAACACCCACGCGATCTTATTCCTAATGACAATGATTCTGCATATTACATATTTCACATCTCAAGTGTCGAACACCACGTATTTTGTTGCTGCCCTTGTTAATGAATGAGTGTCAGAAACACGTGCTGCTCACGCTTCGCTGATGCTTGCGATGTAAACCTATTTAAACCAAAGACTTTAGGGACTTTTGACAACCTTTGAAAGTACGAACATCCCACTTCAACATTCAAATCTGCTGCCGCTGATCTGGAGAGAGCAGCTGCCATGCAAATGTACAGTAAAGCAGCTTCACAAACAGTCTTTTCAACCACACATTATCTGTATTTATGAGTTTTCAATGATATTTTCATATCATAATCATGCAGTCTTGGTTTACTTAACACATATAAATCTCAACAATCGGATCTTTGACAATGAACTGAGGTCAGCACAAAAAAAGGTGACGTAACTCACAACTACATGATTACTGCGCCCTTTTCATGAGCTGAGTTTGTGTTTAGGAATGTACAGTATTGCAGCTGGGTTTATTTTCCTGAGGCATTACAGCATGTCACACCCACTTCCGGCAGCTCCATTTTTTAAACACTAGGCTACATGATGAATATTATAAACTAGCAGCTAATCCAGGCAGGACGCAACCAAACTACTGTCTTCTAATTATTAAAAAAGGTCTATTTGTTTCTTTATTATTATTTGTTAGCTTAGCATAGCTAAGTATGCAGGTCAGTATATTTCGTCAAAAAGGAAGTGGGTAAGAGACTGGGGACAACAAGACATGACAGCTCAGTTTTGTGGGTTAGGCCTATATCTCAAGTTGCTGATGAAGCCTAGAACTTTTCACTTTAGGTGCACTTGCTTCAAATATAATGCAAACCTGAATGACCACAATTAAAGGGTTAGTTCACCCAAAAATGAAAATTAAGTCATTAATTACTCACCCCCATGATGTACCAACCCTGTAAGACCTTCGTTCATCTTCGGAACACAAATGAAGATATTTTTGATTAAATTTGAGAGCTGTATAACTACCACATAGGCTCCTAAGGGACTGGCTCTTGACGGCCCAGAAAGTCAATGAAGAAAATGTTTAAATACTCCATGTGACTACAGTGGCTCAACTATAAGTTTATCAAGCGACGAGAATACTTTTTGTGCGAAAAAACTAACAAAAATAACAACTTTATTCGACTATTCCTTCTCTTCCTGAAACGAGACTTCCTTAGATTTCCACGACGCATGCGCGAGAACTGAACTGAAGTAGTTGAAGGAGATCGCAATTCTCGCGCATGCGTCGTGGAAATCGTACTGAAGTCTCGTTTCAGGCCAACAAGGAAGAAAAGGAATAGTCGAATAAAGTCGTTATTTTTGTTTGTTTTTTCGCACAAACTTATAGTTGAGCCACTGTAGTCACATGGAATATTTAAACATTTTCTTCATTGACTTTCTGGGCCGTCAAGAGCCAGTCCCTTAGGAGCCTATGTGGTAGTTATACAGCTCTCAAATTTAATCAAAAATATCTTCATTTGTGTTCCGAAGACGAACGAAGGTCTTACGGGGTTGGTACAGCATGGGGGTGAGTAATTAATTACTTAATTTTCATTTTTGGGTGAACTAACCCTTTAAGTAAATGCAATATTAATCATTAACCATTTTTTTTAAATCGCTGTGAGGTAAAAAGGGAAGTTGTCTTGAGTGAGCTGAACATCGTTCCTCTTTAATGCTGCAGTAGTTCCCTGAACTTCTTTTTTACATTACATCAGAAAAAATGCTGACATGCAATCAGAAATCTTGTCTTTTCTTTTTACTCACTGGCCAGATCAGATCATTAAGCCACAGCGGCCCTTCACAGAGAATGTTTCGGTCCATCAGATTCAGACCACTGTAGTTAAAAGCAATGCAATGTTGTTGAGAGAGACCATGATCATTCCACAGGCTTTACAAGCCTTGTCATGTCCCTGAAGTTCTACACCCCTGAATATTCAACTATGGGCCAGGTCATGATCAAGCTAAGTCTCATAAATGGGGATGGCAGCAAAGAAAATTAGAAAACATGGTAAAATATTTGGTCTATAATTCTCTATCTAGTCTTTTGGATGGCCAGACTTTAGATCACAAATTATAACCAGTCAGTAATGATACTGATGCAAGTTTAACAAACTTTAAAGTCATCGCACAAACTCATCAAGAACGATTAGATCTTTAAATTATAACAGTATAGCAAGCAGACTTACATAAACTGCATATAAATATCATTTGTCACTCTATATCTCCCAGTAATATGTCAGAAAAATGATATTTAAAAGCTTAGTTTTATGATGAAAGGTCAATAATTTCTTGTGTGGGGGGCAAAACACAATGCAATGGGCTGACGACATATGACGACAGAGAAACCCAATGGTCCTTGAGGTCAGAAAAGTATTGAAAATATTGAGAAAAGCAGGAGCAAAATCTGCCATTTTTAGGCTGCAAAAATCAGTCTTTAGGAGCTGGTTCCTTAAAGGGTAGTTGATTATGATTTCACTTTTCTTACTTTAGTTAGTGTGTAATGTTGCTGTTTGAGCATTAACAACATCTGCAACGCTCAACGTTCAAAGCAAATGGAGATATTTTCTTTTAAAAAAATTGCTTTTTAAGGACCACAACAAACGACTGGTAGGGACTACAAGAAATAGTGACATCAAGACTACAACAAACAACTGGGAGGGACTACAAGAAATAGTGACATCACTAACTCTAAAATGTACAACTACAACAAACTACTGGTAGGAACTACAAGAAATAGTGACATCACTAACCCTAAAATTTACAACTACAACAAACAACTGGTAGGGACTACAAGAAATAGTGACATCAAGACTACAACAAACGACTAGTAGGGACTACAAGACAGTGACATCACTAACCCTAAAATTTACAACTACAACAAACTACTGGTAGGAACTACAATAAATAGTGACATCACTAACTCTAAAATTTATAACTGCAACAAACTACTGGTAGGGACTACAAGAAATAGTGACATCACTAACCCTAAAATTTACAACTACAACAAACTACTGGTAGGAACTACAAGAAATTGTGACATCAAGACTACAACAAAAGACTGGTAGGGACTAAAAGAAATAGTGACATCACTAACCCTAAAATTTACATAAACCGGGAACGTGATTTATAGATTATGAAAGAATATGCTAATCATTGACTTGAAGACAGTTAACTCCACATCAGCAATAAATTAATTAACTATCCATTCAGAAATGTCCTGTTGCATTCTCAGCTGGTGATTTGTTTAGCATCCCGTCTGACGATTAAGAATAGTAACTTGCTGAACTGTCTACTGCCTACTGTGTTATATCTGCTTAAAGGATCAGCTTTGTTTGTATAGTTAGAGTTAGGAGTGTAACAGTTCAAATAACTCACGGTTCAGCTTTTATCACAGTTTAAAGTGTAAATTGCAGGTTAACCACCACAACCAATTAATGTGTAAATTAAAGTGCTCAATATGTAAATATTTAAAAAATTCTGTCTTAAAATAACATTTATTGGGGTTTCTTCAAAGGTAGCATTTTTTTTACAGTATCTGGGTGATGACGTCATAAGAGTAATGCACTCACTCTGTGTATTGGGGTTGAGGGAGTCTCGCAATACTCCCGCAAACTAGAAATATCTAGGAGTAAAACGCCCAGCCAAGTGGAAAAGGGGCGTGCTTAAAATCACTGTAAAACATAGCAACTTTTCATTTCATATGCAGCATTTTGGTAAAAAAAAAAAAGTAAAGTTTATTATCTTTATGTTTAGTAACCACGTTGCCTTATCTTCGTGAAAAATTTAACCAGCAATTTACACTTTAAGGGTCACGGTAATGGTCAAATAGTTTGGCTATACTGCTCAGTCACTTGTAAAATAGTAAAACTAACTTGAAAATGATGTTATATGATATTTTTGCAATATCGCCAGCCTACCCCTGCCTGCGTGCAGACAAAGCAACTTTCCACATTTTTGTATTCCTGTCCACAGACCTGACAGAGGGGTGGCGCCAAAATCAAAAGTGCATTATGGTTGTTGAAGTTTCTGGCAAAAGGAAACGCCAGAGCCCTTTTTCTGATTTCTTTTGCTGAGGTGCTGTGGTTTATTGCTTTGATGTTGGTCAGACTGGTGAAAAGTAAAGTAAAACAGACTTTATGTCGATTGTCAATAAACAAGACTGGAGACTGCTAATGCCTAGTTCACACTACATGATTTTAAAATGTCGGGCTGAACTGTGCAGTTCACACTAAATGACTTGCTCTCAGTGAAATCATGAGTGTTCAAGTTGTTTAGCTGTTCACACCACACAACACAACGTGATTGATCCACAACAGGACGTAACTCACTACACGAGTTAACAACGCACTACACAGAGATACAACCACGATCGGATGATAAGAGCATATCATTTGTGACTCAATGAGAGCTGTTTCAGTACTATAGTACGGTCTAAATCCTGAAAATAATCAAACAAATAATGAGTTGACAACAACACGATTCTATCTGGTCTAGAAACCATGTTTTGTCACGAAAAACCACGCAATAAAACGAACCAGAAATGACGCGAAACTGCAGAGAAGAACACAACACGCGAATATGGACGTCAGACAGAAACTAGTGCTGCACACTGTTTGCTCGACGATCTGCTCTGAGAAAAAAAAATGCAAAAAAGAAAAAGTAAGATTTACCTGGTGTCCTCAACCCATGCGTTGCTATGATTGGCTGTACTCATGACATCACTGAAATTGAGTCGCGCGACTGCGCGAGATATCTAGCATGCTAGATATTTTTCTGAGCTCGGTGACCTGTCTGCGAGGTGTCTGCGAGCTGTCTTTGATGCGTTGTTGGCTCTTTCACACTATCGGATTGGCGAGCGTTAATCGTCCGCTAATCGCCCGCGATTTGCACGCGATAACACCCTGACTTGTCGGCGACTCAACGATTTGCAAATCGGGCTTAAATCGGGCTTAAAATCACGTAGTGTGAACTAGGCTTAAGCCAATTCAAGAATAACTACATTGGACATTGAACGTTTAGCCTAGTTCACACTACGTGATTTTAAGCCCGATTTAAGCCCGATTTGCAAATCGTTGAGTCGCCGACAAGTCAGGGTGTTATCGCGTGCAAATCGCGGGCGATTAGCGGACGATTAACGCTCGCCAATCAGTTAGTGTGAAAGAGCCAACAACGCATCAAAGACAGCTCGCAGACACCTCGCAGACAGGTCACCGAGCTCAGAAAAATATCTAGCATGCTAGATATCTCGCGCAGTCGCGCGACTCAATCTCAGTGATGTCATGAGTACAGCCAATCATAGCAACGCATGGGTTGAGGACACCAGGTAAATCTTACTTTTTCTTTTTTGCATTTTTTTTTCTCAGAGCAGATCGTCGAGCAAACAGTGTGCAGCACTAGTTTCTGTCTGACGTCCATATTCGCGTGTTGTGTTCTTCTCTGCAGTTTCGCGTCATTTCTGGTTCGTTTTATTGCGTGGTTTTTCGTTACAAAACATGGTTTTAAACCGACATTTTAAAATCATGTAGTGTGAACTAGGCATTACTTGCTTTGGACTGTCTCCAGTCCTCCAGGGTGGAGATAAGACGCTGATTCTAAGCATGCAATTTAAGTAATGCATTTAAGCTACTCTCTAAAGTCATACACTACTATGAAAACTCTAGTCAGAATATCTACAAATATCAAAACCACAATAAACCATCCAGACCAAACATTCCTGGAGAATGACACTGCCATCTTCAGTGTGACATCCCAATATACCCAAAGTCTGGCCATCTGCCATGAGCTTTTATTCCTGGACATCCACCAAATCAGTATTAAACAAAGTACAGCTGCTCTAGCACAATGAGTCTGAGAAGATTTCCATCTGTGTCGATATCGGACCATGCATGCCAAAACTTAACTCCAGCAGCACGCAGTATGACAAAAAAAAGGCCTTTTTTTGCAACACATGCTGTGCAGATTCAACACCTGCTGCCACACGGTGTCTTCCTCTCCGAAATTTTCACATCTTCAGACACACATTTTTCTTTCGTGGCAGCAGAGGTGGTGGCACTGGCACAAAAACACAACATGCAGCACATTGGAGTGTGGCGTGCAGCCGTGCACTCTCACTGAAAATACGCACAACTTTGACACATACTGCTTTTATATCACACTTAGTTTTGCACACTAGAGAAATGCAATCCACACACTAACTTTGAATGTCATATGATGATAAACATCACATCTTGCTTTATTACAGAAAAAGCATTTATCAAAGTAAACTTGTGATCACCTGCCACCCATTGGCACCTCATGTTTGGCTTGAAAGATGCCTTTTCCACAATCTCCGACATTCTGACGTATGATTGTCCTACAGAACTTTCAAACTGGTTGTGATGCAGCCCTTCACTTATTCACCATGGTAAAATGAATGAATAATGAATATACATTAACACAGGTTTTCTAGGGCTAATCAACAATAATTTTTCAGGCACAATTACTACACAATAATAACCACCCATTTTACAGAAACAGAATTTTTTTGTGCAAAAATATTGGTAATTCTTACCTCACACTCATAGTTTTGATTGGAATACATCACATCCGGTCGAGCGGTTGCATAGCCGCAAAAGTTTGAATATTTCACTCAAAGCTCAAAACGGATCAAGATTTTAACATACACATATGGTCAATACTCAGCACAGATATCTCCATTGGAAATTAATGCAATCCAAACTGTTGTTTGTCAAAGATGGTGGCTTAATCGGTTCTAAACGAATATGGATTTGGTACGAATACCTTCCAAAAGCATCTTTATCAGCGTCTCAAAAAATGGTTGAATGAACGGCACGTCTGAACTTTCAACAATCCTGCTGAGTCTGACTTCCAGCCAATAAAGACATTTTTCCTTTCCTTTTCTGTCTTTAAGTAATTTTCAATCCAGAAAAGAACTGGATTAAAGATAAGGAGAGGGGGACTGAGTCTGACACCACATAATTAATTTACAGACACAGACTAGCCTAGTTCTCTAGACTTAATGGATTTCAAAAGAGAACCACCCCTGACAGAGCAGTTTAATCCGTTACATCCAGGAAAACAACATGACAAGGTTTAGGAGACAAACTAACAGTTTACCGTGCTGTGATTCAACTGCTCTGATTTGATTTTGCTTAGCCAGCATGAAAACCAATATAAATCTCTCATTGACTTCTGTTTTTGTAAACCTTAATCTTAGAATGTCAAGAACAACAATAAACATATAATGAATATATTATACATGAAGAACATTAAGGATTGTTTTTTTTTTTAATTACGGGACAATATTTGACCCCTTGAATTTATTATCAGAGGCATTTTTACTTACTTTTCGCCACCAACTTTATATTATTTTTACGTTTAGCATGTCTTAAAGACATATGTCAAACCAAAATTTTAAATATCTCCAAGCTCTGGTTAATTTATGACCCTGATGCTTGCAGACCACACCAGAATGATAGATAGATAGATAGATAGATAGATAGATAGATAGATAGATAGATAGATAGATAGATAGTTAGTTAGTTAGTTAGTTAGTTAGTTAGTTAGATAGATAGATAGATAGATAGATAGATAGATAGATAGATAGATAGATAGATAGATAGATAGATAGATAGATAGATAGATAGATAGATACTCTTATCAGTGGGTGTATCTGACATGGAAAAATATCAAGCAAAAAAAAGAAAAATGACATTACTTGCTGTTCCATTACTTACAGAAACTTTAGTAACTCCAAACTTTACTTTCAGTAAAGTTGTACAGAAAGCTTTTTCCCCAAACTACGAGATAAATTATAACGCACTCATTATAAACAACGAAGCGTTCTCTAGCGTTTGTAGTGCACACAACGTTTATTTTAATCGTTCTTGTTAGACGCGTCGACTGTAGAAGTTCGCGTTTCCATACGCGCAGTCGCGTGAACAAACAGGCCCGACGTGAAACTTCAAACAACTAAAAGGAATTCAACCCGACACTACCTTTCCATTCTGCCTTGCCCACAATGAAACAGAAACATATAAGTAAGCGAGCGTTGACTATTTGACTAACTATATAACTAAGTTACAGAGAAAGCGTTTGGAAAAAAAAGACAACACCCAGAATGAAAGTAAGGCAAAGCTCTGCTCTACCCACCCTTACGTGAGATTTCCAGGATAAACTATCCGCTTCGAATATTCATTCATGCATTTCCGTTGTGATTTCCAGTTCTGAATTGGCTGAGAGGATGAGGTGACCTTGTAAAACCGTTTTCGGCGGTTAATCTGCGGTGTTTTGGAGTGGTTGAGGGAGTTTGCGGAGGAATCCTGTTCGCGGTGAGTGTTGTCGCAGGCGCAGCTCTGGCTGGAAGTTCCTGTTGCGCTCTACAGGGAGATTCAACAGGAAACTCCAGCGCCGCAGTTCTGCACATTGCCGGCAGGGGTTCAGGAATATAGAACTGTCCATGAGCGCAGAAGTAGGCTAGGGTGTTTGAAAATGTGAAATGTTTGTTTAGCATGTGAAATATAAATATTTAAAATAAACATTTAACTATTAAAAGTTAAGACACACAAATACATACCCATGCTATTCTACTGGGTTTTATTATTTTTTTTAATTACTTTGATGTTATTTTCTATTTCTTTACTACATCCTATTTATTTTCCTGTATTATATACTTCATTCCAATGAAGTGTTTGTTTTTGTCAGAGTGAGGAGGGTTACCTTAAAGGAGTAGTTCACTTTAAAAAAAAACAAAAAACTTTTGCTGATAATTTACTCACCCCCATGTAATCCAGGATGTCAATGTCATTCTTTCTTCAGTCGAAAAGAAATAAAGGTTTTTAATGAAAACATTCCAGGATTTTCTCCATATAATGGACTTCATTGGGAACCAAATGGTTCAAGGTCCAAATGACAGTTTCAGTGCAGCTTCAAATGTCTTTAAATGACACCAGACGGTGAATAAGGGTCTTATCTCGCGTAACAATCAGTCATTTAAAAAATAAATAAAAAAGTTTAAGTTTTATAAGCGCCTTGCTCTGTTCTGTGATTAGCGTTTGTGACTATCCTGATAAAACTCATTCATAAAAATGAACAAATCTTTTTTTTCGAGTCATGACTCGAAGGGTCCTAGATAAGACCCTTATTCATCGTCTGGTGTCGTTTAAAGCCCTTTGAAGCTGCACTAAAACTGTCATTTGGACCTTGAACCATTTGGTTCCCAATGAAGTCCATTATATGGAGAAAATCCTGGAATGTTTTCATCAAAAACCTTTATTTCTTTCTGAAGAAAGAAAGATGTGGACATTTTGGATGACATGGGGGTGAATAAATTATCAGCAAAAGTCTTTTTAAAAGTGAACTACTCCTTTAAGTGTCAAGATGCATAGTCACTACAGTTCAAAAGTTTGGGATCACACATTTTTTTTAATGTTACTGAAAAAAGTCTCAAGGCTGAATTAATTTGATCAAAAATAGTGGCATACTAATATTGTGAAATATTATTACAATTCAAAATAACTGTTTGCTAATATCTAATATAATTTAAAATTTGTATTCCTGTGATGCCAAAGCTATTTTTGCAGGCATTACTCCAGTCGTAAGTGTCACATGATCTTTTAGAAAAAATTTTAATATGCTGATGTTGCTCAATAAACATATAATCAATGTTGAAAACAGTTGTGCTAACATTTTAAAAGTATTTTAAATAGTACTTGCTGAACAAAACACATTTTCTTCAAAAACAAACCCAAAGCTTTTGAATGGCAGTGCATATAAAAATTATGCAACATAATACTACATCTCAAAATCAGGGCGATTATTTTAATATATGCAATCCATTCAGAACAATGAAAAACAGCTTTAAGCAACCACAAAACATACAAATATAGGCTTGAAGTGGATACAAATGTAGTCTACAATTTCCATTGTTAGCTCATATTATGTACAGTACTTAATTTTTCTCTATTCACTGTTGCATGTAATATACATAATTAGATCACCTGTAAATTAAACTGATTTTGGCATGTGTACTTCACATATCCATTGCATGTAGAGGACAATTAAGTTTTACATCTGACATATTGAGCCTTAACACTGGCCAACAGCGTTGAAAAAACAAAGTCAGTCTGACTTGTCCACAAAACATTACATTACGTATCTTGATGCAGAAAATGTGCTGTAGACAATTTAACACAAGTATCTCTGGTGACAGACACAAAGTGCTACTTCAGTGCCAATGAAGTGCTATTGTGAATTCTCATGTGCTATGATGTCAGGTATCCTGGTACAGACAAACAAGAACAGTACAATAAATAATCTCTCTTGTGTTCAATGCTCTGGATTAAAGCCATGTTCAATCTGTTAGCACTGTTCAAATCCAGCCATCAGTGACAGCGCCAAGGACTCCACTGTAAAAGAAAATAAAACATATACGGTGAGTAAAACTAAATATTTTCGGGTCATACAATTAGAAGCAGTGGAGGACTTACAATGAGGAAATGAGCCTCTGCACACAGCCTTGTTTAAAATGGTCACAAGAAACATGTGACAGTTTTTAAAATCTGACTCCATTTTGTCGATCGACTCGATTCTGAGAAAGAAAAGAAACATAAAGAACGGTAAAAGCCATGTAAAAATAGCTAAAGAGAAGTAAAACCCCATCTCGTCAAGCTGATGTGAAAGCTGCAAGATGAGGACATGTAGCAAGACCCCATACATGATGTAAAAGTTTTGAACTTACTTCCAGGCCCCAAAACCAGCCTGCCATCTGTCTGAGAAGATGAGGACCAAATTCAGCACTTTCATGATGGCCTCCTTGACAAAACTGACCTGCAAAGACACAATAACCACAACTGATGGATCAGAAAGAGAAACAGGATCTATAACAGTTTAAAAGTAAAAACTAGGCCAACCACCATGAGAAAGACAGCTTACAGAATTAATAACAAAAACTGCAATGTATGAATGAGCCAAAATCTAAAATATGTACTATTTGTTTCCTGACAGACATGGTTTGGCCCGTTTCATTTCAGCTTACTTTCTCTCGGAGCAGACATCGGTCGTGAATGGTGGACAAGTATCTGTAGTGGATTTTAATGAGCTGGTCCAGGTCCTTTGCCTCCTGCACTTGGTGTTGAAATTCTAGACCTGTACTATGTAGGATCTGTGAATGAATGCATGGTAAATGTCCACATGATTAAAAAAAGAAGTATTTATCAAATTTCTGTGTATTTTTTTTTTTTTTTTAAACCTCTACTGCAAATAAATTAAGTCTATTTTCCATATGTCTAACTTACCCTAGTCATAATGTAGTTGTGCAAGCTGTTGACAAAGTGCATGAGTTTGACCCTCAGGAGAAACATCCTGTGAATCTGCTGGTTTATGGGCTCTTTGGCTGTGCTTTCCTCAGATTGGCCTCCTTCTTGCCTCTTAGCGGCTACTGTCAAATCTGTAGGAACACTGTATTTTAAGATTCCATAATAGCAAGTGAACTAAAACCATCCTGATTTAAAAGTACTGTGAATAATGATAGTTCTTATGTCACAGGTAAAAAAACGACCTGTGATTGTAGACCAAAAATAAGTTACAATGGAACGATCAAGTTAAAGGTATGGATCACCCAAAAATGAAAATTGTCATCCTTTTCTCACCCTCAAGTTGTTCCAAACCTGTATGAATTTCTTTCTTCTGCTGTTGACGTTATCCATTGACTTCCATAGTATGGAAAAAAAAAAAGTCAATGGGGCCAATCAACTGGTTATCAACATTCTTCAGTATATCTTTGTTTGTGTTCAGCAAAAGAAAGAAAATCAAACAAGTAAATGACAGAATTTTTATTTTTGGGTGAACTATCCCTTTAATGATTTAAAAAGGGAAGTTAATGATATAGATATGAACTGCATAGATATTTTATTGGCTTGGTCATTTAATAGTGTATCCTTTTTGTAATAATATCACCTACCTTTACTTCTCCCTCATTTGACTACAAACAGAAGTCAGAAATGCAATCATAACTTACCACTGAATCGTAAAGTGTCCAGACTATACTTGGCCCATTTGATCTGAAGCAGCAGTAGGAAGACCTGATTGTAGATTTTCTGACACTCTGAACTAATAACAATATCTACAGGCCATGGAACCTGATGAGAGAAATTAAATAAAAATAGATACATACATTTACATTTCGAAATTATGTTAACACATTTATAATACATTGAAATAATTGATCTAAGCAAAAAAAAAAAGCTAAATGAATCATTTTCAAAGTTGAAATTCAATTCATTGTAACCTTATAACTCAGAGTAAGACCATCGAGGTTATTCACTGGCTGTTTTTTTCTTGCCGGATCGATAGTTTCAAGAAATATGGACAACCTAGAATCGTGAGAAAGATGTGAGAGAAATATAAGTGAACCACACGATACTGAGTGGTGACAGGTAGGGTTGAATGGTAAACCACAGGATATCTAGAGCGGTCCATCTGCAGTACCGGCTGCTGTCCTCTGGGTGGCGCTGTCCAACAGCCTCTTGCAGCTGCACATTGAGGAATGCCAGCTGCTGCCAGCTCTCCTTCTCCAGAACCTTGTCAAAGATGGCTGTGTAGAAATCATACATAGTATCCCCAGCCTCCAACAGGAAGTAGTTTCTCATGGCCTGCAAGTACCCTAGAAGCCTAAGATTAAAAAAAAAAAGAGACTTAAGCATAATTATATATTGTGAGGTTTGTGCTCTAAGGATTCTCCTGCAGGATCTTACCTGTAGTCTTTCTTCAGGGTTCTCATGAGGTTCCCACAGCATTCGATGTATCTCCTCTCAATATGTGGATACAGACAGGAACGCAGCGTAAGCTCAAACGTCTGACATGTCACAGACTCGGAAGAGCGGTCCAAAATCACACTGCCGCCAGAGAATTTCTCAAGGAAGTCATTCTGCTCTAAATAAAGCCTGCAAAATAATACCACACATAACCTTTTCACCTTTGTGTGCTCTTCAGTGAAGTCAAATCATTTATTCTGTATTCTGCGGTTACCTTGCAAAATTAATGGCTAGCAGGGGGTCATGGATGTCATCCAGCTCCAGATGACGTGCTACAATGGACTGCATCTTGATTAGGCTCTTTTTAGTGGCCTGTTGCTCGGTAACCATGTTCGTAGGTGATTCTTCTCCACACCGAAGACGTGTCTGCACTGACTCCAAGAAAAGCGTGTACAGACTCTTTCTTTCGGCATCTGCAGAGACGAGTGTCACAAATATTAAGACAATCCCGTTTATCATGAAACTTTTTATATGCTATAAGAAACATTAAGGGTGCGTCATCGGCCGATAATAGCTTTATATAGTTTGATCGGTGGTCTATTTTATAAATTTCCATGATTTTTACAGGTCTAGAAATCTTACGCTCATATTTCAAATTTTCTCATGGAAAAAGGTTCTTAAAAACAAAAAACATTTGTTGAGGAAACAAATGAAAATAATATAATATGTGATGGGATTTTTTTTTAATTAATCAATTAACATTTATTTTTCTTGCAGGATTAACAATTATATGCTTTTGAAACCTAAAATGTCCCCAAACAGTCAGTGTGTGTGTTAGTGAATCATCTCCAAATATAACAAAAGGGAAAATGAAACTAGACATATCTAAATTTATAAAGTCATGACTGAGTAACAAAGCTTATACCTAGTAATAGAAGGGTTTGCTGAATAAGAACCAATAATATTGGAGAAAAAATATGTCCGGTGCCTAGTTGTTTTCAGATGGCTGATGCACCTATGGCTGATGCCGGATCTACATAGATGCAGTCCACTTATGAATCATAAGTGGTTCTTAGATAACAAGATACTGCTAAATGTAGCAGCACTGGCACATTTATAGCACATGACATTGTCAGTAAATGCTGCAGTGTTGTGTTCTTACATTTGACACATTTATTTTATTATACGGGATGGGCACTGAAACATAGTGAAATGAAATAGCCACTTTAGAAATACAGAAACTAAATTGAATCTGAAAACCAAAATACAAAACTTATTCTCTCTGACACTGACCTCTGGAGGAGCCATCTGGCTGTTCGGTCTCCTTGCGGTCCAGGTTTTTCAGCAGCTGCATGGATTTGCCAGCCATGATGATCTGCTTGAGCACAGGCTTGAGGAAGGACACCATGGTGTGCTGTCTGCTGCTGGACGCCTGCTCCCCACCAGAGCTTCCACTGGCAGCGTCGCTGAGCCTCTCCTCGTTCTCCACCGTCTCAGAGACGCTATACAGCGTGTAAGTGGCATACCAGAAGTCCCTGTGGTTTACTGGTACATCCTTGTTCCTAGTAAACATGACCATATATTTGTTTTTCTATTATAAATAAGCAGGATAATGTGAAGTCATCCAGTGGTTAGTGCAAAATAAACCCAAAAAGAGTGATCAGCACCGAGACATGACACTGAGGGGACTTATATCACCCTGGTCTGAATGGATTTAATTTGCAATAATGACTGACTGACTGTACATAATTCCTTAAATAGAGTAGTTTCAAAAGTTTGAGGTCAGTAAGATTTTTTTAAATAACTCTCTGATGGTCACCAAGGCTGCATTAATTATAAGCGACACAAACAGCACTTGCAGAGCAGCATTTACTGTGAATCTAAACTGAAAATGAACACAGTGCTGTGCTTTACTCTGAAAAATGCAGTTGCCGACGCATCAATCTACGTATGTTTAATATATTTATATAACTACATCACAACTGTTGCAATTTGATGGTTGCACTAAGCCATTTCACATTCTCACAACCATATATTGTCAAAATTGATTAAAATAAAGTTATCTGGCAACATGCTCTTCATGTCCGGAATTATGGAAATCCATATGAATAAAGAAAAATCACATCCCTGAATATTGTAAAATTTAACAATATTTACAACTATTACAATTTAAAACAACTGTTATATTTTAAATATTTACTATAAATATTTTAAAATATTGTAAAACTATTCCTGTGATGGCAAATCTGAATTTTCTCATTCTTCAGTGTTACATGATTCTTCAGAAAGATTAAAAGATTCAAGAAAAATCTAAAACAGTTGTGCTGCTTAATATTTTTTCTGGAAACTATTATATATATATATATATATATATATATTGATGAATAGAAAGTAGAAAAAGCAGCATTTATTTGAAATGGAAATCTTTTGTAACAATGTAAAAGTGTTTCCTGTCACTTTTTGATTCATTTAATGCGCATCTTTGTTAAAAAGTATTGATTTGTTTTTGTTTTTATTGCCCCCAAACTTTTGAACGTTAGTGTACATACACATTTATGTTTTTAGTACCTCTGAATAATAAACTCTTTAGCGGGGTCAAATAAGTGACCATGAACGATCCATTCATCTACAATCTCAAGGTAAGGCCGGACCGTTTCTACCCAGAGAGAGAAAAGGAGTGCCACCTGATAGGAAGGGGGAGGAAAAATATTTTGTGATCTTAAAACTTTTTATGATAAGCAAAAAAAAAAAAAAAAAAAACGAGCGCTACATCTACTGTTTGAAACAAAAACAAAAAACAGGCACACTTACAGACTGCTCAGAGGCCTCGCCTGCGCTGTCATATTCTATGATGGCCTTGTAGAGGGTGTTGAGTAAGTGTGATGCACGTAATACGTTGGGCGTTCCTGGTGGCACTTCAGCCACTCCTGTGCAGAAAACCCTGTGCAGCATCGTGATCTGAGCCAGATGAGGACTTAACCGTTCCAGCACAGATGATAGAGTCACTGTCTCATCTATGAAGAACCATAATAGAATTAATACTATAATTATACTAAAATAACCGAATACATTTACAGACACAGAAAAAACAACCTTTGGCAATAATGTCTTTTTCGATATTATTGAGCTCTTCTTTAAAGCTGGTGAAGTATTTGTACAGGGCCCAAACGAATGCTTGGTAGGTACGGAAGGGAGGCTCAGAGCTCTTCTTGGAGGATGAAGAGGACGACGTGGAGTTAAGACCAGGAGGACAGGGCTCTACGCTGTGGCCGGTCACTTCATCAATAAACTTTTGCAGACGGGAAACAGCCTGCCCATAGGCCGCTATGTGCTCCAGTACAGAGTGAAGACAGTTCTGTACACAAATAGGGATATATCTTACACATTACAAAAAAAAAGTTATCTTTATTTTTAAGTGTTAGTGTAATTATTACTATAGTAGCTACATACAAAATATGTAAAACTACAAAATAAAGTCGTATTTTCTTTTATGACTTACAAAAATCAAAATAACACTAATTGAAATTATGTGTATTGGCCCCCCTCTGAAAACGAGATTTATCCCAATCAATAAATACATGTAATTCATTAAAAGTTGACTTGCACCTTCCCTACTATACGAGCATGGTACAACACTTCCAAAAAATAGTAAACTTCCAACAAATCCCAAAAACTTAGGCCTGACAGGGAATGATGAAAAACTGTCTCCACTCACATTAGTTAGATGAGTGACCACCACATCATTCCTCACAGTCACCTTGCCATCACTGTGCTGGAAAATGAAAAGTTTTTTTACACCAGAGAAGAGCCTGAGGAGAAAAAGAAAAGAACATGATTTCTCCTGTAAAAAAAAACCTTGATATGAGCAATCAGTCATCTTTGTGAAACATTTTTACCTGGGTAAGCAAACATGTGCATTGCAACGTAAAAAGAAAAAAAAAACTCCATTCCAGAACTGCTCATTCCCTGCATGTTTCAACTTGCCTCCTTATACCTATCCACATATGCAATTCCCACATGAGATATGTACTTTCCTTTGGTAAGATCACGTCTGTCTAGTTTTTCAGTGTAATCATAGCAATCTTAGAAATGTCATACCAAAGAGTTTCCCGAATCACTTGTGTTTCTGTAACAAAAGACTTTTCCTCAGGAAGATAGAGAGGCCCAGTGTTATACAGGTGCTGATCCCTGTAGAAAAAGAGAGTGAGAGTGCAACATTTAAAAAAAAAAATCTATGCAAAATTACCACATGAAATCTTTACTCAATTTAAAGATTGAATAGCATTTGCTCCAAAACTCTTATTAAATCAATCAATTGGGTCTAAATTAATGGGCTTGTGATTCTGAAAGTGAATAAGATTTCACAAAAATGCCTAACCAGACGTTATAAAGGTTGGAGTGCAGGTGGAGGCTGTGTGGAAAGCGGGGAGAGTTGGGAACCCAATATGAAGTGACGATATGCTGCTCCAACCAAGCCCTGGAGTCCGGCTCCCCCACTACAAAAAGAAGACAGGAAAAACTAGTAGTACTGATAACAACCTTCATGAACAAATGGCTACTGTAAGAAAACGTGCTAATACGGTCCCTTACCGGTCCAGGTGACTTGGACGGTCTTATCATTTTGCTCGTGGTCCTCCTGTGGTGTTCTGTCTACCTGTATACCAGAATCCTCTCTGCTCAGGGGCTGCTGGCTATCTTCTTCATCACTCTCTTCCTCAGACCAGTCCTGCCAAAATATCAATTTATCTGTTGTGTTTTATTACTGCTAACACACAGTATAGTATACAATAGCACTTGTCCCAAATTTGGTGGGAGAACTTCAGAATCTGTCCTGAAGAATTTTTGTGTCTAGACACATAGCAATTTCAACAAAACAGTTCCCGGCCAGATGTGATGCTATTGAAGAGCATAGGATGAAATTATGCAAATTTGTAGATGGAAAATGTTCTCTTTGCAGACCTTTTACGTTCACATATGACACACTACATGACAAGTAGTATCTGAAAAAGGATAATAGAGCACTTTATAACGTTCCATTTAAAGTGCAAGTGAATATTGTTCATTACTATGTATTATTATATTAGAGCGTAAAAATAAATTCTGAAATATAATTTCCTTAGTATTTATTTAGTGTCTTGGTTGTTTTAAGTAGAATTTCATATTTAACTTCAAATAAACAGGACAGTTTTTCATTACAAAAAGTTCATTTTTTTAAGTCTACTATTTCAAAATACTATTTCAATACATAAATATTAATAAGCTGAAGAATTTTGACTAATCATTTATAAGCACTTTTGTATTTGCAAAGAATTTTATTATTTTCTAAAAGTTCTTGAGACAAAGCAAAAGGACAGTTTGTTCATAACTTATGATCTAAATCTCTTCGAAACCTTTTAAATCTCTCATTTACATTTACATTACATTTACATTCTTAAAAAATATTGACAGATCATTTATTAGCCATATTGCCCAGCCTTTTAGTACATGATACTAGACAAAAACTGATCTAACAATCTAATAGAGTTCACTCACTGGAGTGTCTGGAAAGGGCCCAGTATCAATTTCTTCTCCTTCCATGAGGTACTTTGCCCAATCAAACTTGTCTTCTTTCTCTGTGGATATAACATATTAATTTGTAGCGATTTTAGGTATAGTGTTATCCAACAGTATGCATGTATTTACACACACACACACAAAATCCAACCTGTTTCTTTCAGCCTGGGTCTTTCACAATAGTTTGTGTTGGAAGGAGAATCAGACAGATTGAGTAATAAAGCCAGCATACTGTAATGGGCATCAGTCTGAAAACAGTAATAGAGATATTCAGCATATGTAGTGTTCCATGTATTCTCTGGATGATGTCAGTGTTATCCCACCTTGGTTCCCTCGGTATTAGGAAGAGGAGAACTGAGAAATTCTTCAGTTAGCCGTATCCAGCTCTCTGCTTTGCTTAAGTCAGAATGAACCATGAGTTTCTCATGAATCCTGGTAGAAAAAGAAATCTACATTTTAATACATTTTAAAACTACATTTTAATAATCAAAATATCAGCATAACAAAAAATTAAAGTACACAGAATTGTACAAAGCTTCAGACTCCCTACCCATTAATGGATCGCTGCACATTATGTCTGTTGACATCAAGAAAATGGTGAAACCTATCAAGGGACAAAACACGATGAGAGCTTTTGATTGATTTTATACACCAAAATGAAAAGTTGGGTAAAAAATGGAGAACAAGTTTTTCCATTTTATTCAATTATTTAGTTTTTTATTAGTGTTTACTTTTCACAAATACATGCAATCCATTACAGTAATAAAATGAAAGAATACATGCACTACGTACTTGAAATTGGACCAAGTAAACTTCAGAGCCATTTGGAAGTTTTGATCTTCCTCATCCTGAATGGCAGTATAATGTGAGATGAGTCTCCGGGTCTCCAACTCCAGCTCCTTCTCAAACCTGCTCCAGTGAGCCATTATGATTCAATGATCAACTGAAACACCAAATACACACACACACAAATTAGATCAGAGTCAGACAGACAGACAGACAGACAGATAAAAACAGATAGATAGATAGATGGATAGATAGATAGATAGATAGATAGATAGATAGATAGATAGATAGATAGATAGATAGATAGATAGATAGATAGATAGATAGATAGATAGATAGATAGATAGATAGATAGATAGATAGATAGATCACACACCTGCTTTTTTGTTATGATGCTGACAGGGGCGAGCCGTTATCAACAGCTGCGGCTAGCAAAACAAGAAACCCATGACATGGGTGCTACCTAAGTGTCACAGATACACCGAAAATGTGCCTTCTATCTCCCGAATATAGTCCGTTGGCGAAAGTCGAACCGAGTGCTGCCTTTAAATCTATTTATCTCATTATCATATGACATGTATTATGATTTCCCTTGTTGCCGCCTCCATGACTTCAGACGCTTCTTCTGTGGGGTGCCGTGTGGACAGTAACGCTGGGGGGAGCTTTACTGCCACCTATCAACCAGGATAGAACATGACGAGACACAACAAATCAACAGCCAGACAAAAACATCGAAAGTGCAGGAAAAAAATCCATTCAGTATACAACAAATATTCTGTGCACTTTTGTTATATGCGTACTTTTCCATCATAGAGTATTTTATTATTTTGTAAAAGTTCTGAAGATATTAAGTAAAGGACAGTTTGTTCATAATTGATGTCACAGATTGTGCATCATTTAATAGTATGAACAAAAAAAGGGTCTCGAACGGTACCATCAGATAGCGAGCTCACTGCATCTAAACTGTTACCTTTCCGACCGCTGGCCAAAACAATTGTTCTGTGTATTACCTTTTACATAATCTACGATTGTTGTCAATAATGTGAAAATATGGCAAATTTATATAGTTTAGTGATGTTCGTTTATTGAATTACTTTTCGAATTGGTTCATTTATATTAAATACGAATAAAATGTGCTCGTATTTTGGTAGGTAGTCGAAGCGAAGTGTAATTTTTCCACTCGCTTTGTTGTGAGTAACCTCTTAACTATCCAATAACAATCTTCTTTTGCGCAACTCCCACTAGCCAATCCTGGCGCAGGGGGCGGGACTTGACACATTACGGGCATTCTCTGTTGCGGGTGAGGAAAAAAAGATCCCACCCTCTAAACTTCACTGTTACTGCTGTTATCCACCAACAACAGTATTCATACAGGTAGTAGACGAGCAGTCCGTCGAGATCCGCGCGTCACTCTCTCCGCTGGGGCCATGAAGAGAAGGCTTCAGAAAAAATACATCATCTTGATTCTAGGATACTCCGTGGCGCTGATTTTAATTCCCTACGTGTTAGATTACCGGAGCAAATCGTCCCACATTAAAGATGGATATCAGCAACAAAAGTGTCCCGATCTGGACAGCACCATCGCCCTGTGGAGTAGCACCCGGGTGGGCAACTCAACGGAGGTGGAGGACTATGGCAACAGGAGTCAGTCCAGAACACACATATACCTCCACGCAACCTGGAGGACAGGTTCCTCGTTTTTAGGGGAATTATTTAATCAGCACCCTGATGTGTTTTATTTATACGAGCCCATGTGGAACATGTGGCAGGCACTTTATCCAGGAGATGCGGGCAGCTTACAAGGAGCAGTGAGAGACATGATGAACTCTCTGTTTAGATGCGATTTCTCAGTGTTAAAACTCTACGCAGGCTCGTCCAACGTGAGCACCTCGTTTATTTTCGGCTGGAAAACGAACAAGGTCATTTGCTCCGAGCCTCTCTGCAAAGCGTACAAAAAACACGAAATTGGGTTAGTTCAAGGAGACGTGTGTAGCAAATGCCAGCCCAGAGACCTCAAAGAGCTGGAGAAAGAGTGCAAAAAGTACCCCGTGATGGTCATCAAAGACGTGCGGGTTTTAGATCTCGCGGTTTTGGTTCCTCTTATACGAGATCCCGCCATCAACCTCCAGATAGTCCAGTTGTTTCGCGACCCCAGGGCTGTGCACAATTCTCGGATGAAGTCCAAACTGGCTCTGGTGAAGGAGAGCATACAGGTGCTGAGGAGCAAGAAGCAGAGCGACAAATACAAGCGCCTTCTGGTGCCTAGCAACAGGGTCCATCGAGCCGAGAACTACGTCTCCAGCGCAATGGAGTTAATATGCGACAACTGGCTCAATGACATGTTGCTCGTAATGAACGCTCCGCAGTGGGTAAGGAGAAACTACATACAGCTGAAATACGAAAACCTGGTGCTCAGACCTGTGGACGAGCTCCAGAGGCTCTATCGTTTCGCCAACCTCACCCTTTCTCCAGCCATGGAGAAGTTCGTGGTGAACATGACCCACGGACAGGGTTATTCTTCAGATAAACCCTTCCTCATATCATCCAGAGATGCCAAAGAGGCAATTTACGCCTGGAGGGAAAGGCTGAATGTGGAGCAGGTGAACCAGGTCGAAGCCTACTGCAGTGAGGTCATGAGACACCTGGGTTATCAGAAGAGGAACATGGACAAGACCTAAAACCACCGAAACATGAGTGTATGGTATGTACATGTCTAAATGTCAACAATGCAACTTGATGTCAACCATTGGTTTGGCCCCAGATCTTGGTGAACTGCAGCTTTATTTGGCCACTGTGAAGAAACCTCAACACAAATGTAAGTGATATCAGGTCACACTTTGCATTAGTGTGCATTTTGCAGTATTATTACAGATACAGAGTGAAAAGGGAAAAAAAAGTTTTTTGGCAAAGACACCATAAAAAATTTTTGGGTTTTTTTTTTGGACATATGCCATGGTGTTTTTGTTTTTTGACATTTGCCACACTTATGGATGAAGCATGCTTGCATGAATTTCAGTGGTAACACTTTACAATACGGTTCATTAATTAACATTACTTAATGTATTAACTAACAAGAAATAACCTTGAGCAATACATTTGTTACTGTATTTGTTAATGTTAGTAAATAAAAAAATGCTATTCGTTGTTCGTTCATGTTAGTTCACAGTGCATTAACTCATGTTAACAAGATTTTGATAAAGTATTAGTAAATGTGGAAATTAACATTAACAAAGATTAATAAATGCTGTATACGGTAAGTGAAGTTCATTATTAGTTCATGCTAACTAATGTAGTTAACTATGAACCTTATTGTAAAGTGTTACTAGAGTTTTTATTCATCAAAGCATCCTAAAAAAAATATATCTCGTTTTTAACATTGATAATAATAATAGGATGTTTCTTGAGCACCAAATCATTTCTGAAAGATCATGTGACACAGAAGACTGAAGTAATGATGCTGAAACTTCAGCTTTGCCATATGAATACATTACATACAGTACTTTGTCATATGAATACAGTACATTTTCATATACATTAAAATGATTTATATTGTAGTTTTATCAAATAAATACACCCTTGGTTAGCATAAGAGACTTTTAACATTTAGCATGGTATCCTTGGAATGCCATATAAATTCTATCATATATATACATGATTATTAGGAACACCATACTAATACTGTGTTTGACCCCCTTTCGCCTTCAGAGCTGCCTTAATTCCACGTGACATTGATTCAACAAGGTGCTGAAAGAATTATTTAGAAATGTTGGCCCATATTGATAGGATAGCATCTTGCAGTTGATGGAGATTTGTGGGATACCACATCCCACCACATCCCAAAGATGCTCTATTTGGTTGAGATCTGGTGACTGTGGGGGCCATTTTAGTACAGTGATCTCATTGTCATGTTCAAGAAACCAATTTGAAATGATTCAAGCTTTGTGACAAGGTGCATTATCCTGCTGGAAGTAGCCATCAGAGGATGGCTACATGGTGGCCATGAAGGGATGGACATGGTCAGAAACAATGCTCAGGTCATTTAAACGATGCCCAATTGGCACTAAGTGGCCTAAAGTGTGCCAAGAAAACATTCCCCACACCATTACACCACCACCACCAGCCTGCAAAGTGGTAACAAGGCATGATGGATCCATGTTCTCATTCTGTTTACGCCAAATTCTGAAACTACCATCTGATTGTCTCAGCAGAAATCAAGACTCATCAGACCAGGCAATATTTGTCCAGTCTTCAACTGTTCAATTTTGGTGAGCTCTTGCCAATTGTAGCCTCTTTTTTCCTATTTGTAGTGGAAATGAGTGGTACCCGGTGGGGTTTTCTGGTGTTGTAGCCCATCCGCCTCAAGGTTGGCTTCACAAATGCTTTGCTGCATACCTCGGTTGTAACGAGTGGTTATTTCAGTCAAAGTTGCTCTTCTATCAGCTTGAGTCAGTCGACCCATTCTCCTCTGACCTCTAACAGCAACAAGGCATTTTTCACCCACAGGACTGCCGCATAATAGATGTTTTTCCCTTTTCACACCATTCTTTGTAAACCCTATCCCAGTAACTGAGCAAATTGTGAAATACTCAGACCGGCCCGCCTGGCACCAACAACCATGTCACGCTCAAAATTGCTTAAATCACCTTTCTTTCCCATTCTGACATTCAGTTTGGAGTTCAAGAGATTGTCTTGACCAGGACCACACCCCTAAATGCATTGAAGCAACTGCCATGTGATCGGTTGATTAGATAATTGCATTAATGAGAAATTGTATATACAATATATACAGTATTAACATGCCATCTCTATGCACTTCCATAGTATATTTTTTAAGGGAAATGCCCTTTATTTTATATTATTACTATTGTAATCAAATTACATTTTCATGTAATATGTCAAATAAGGTCACTGAATGCTATTCTACTACTCTGTATCACGTCAAACAGATAAGAGCAAAATCCAAAATGTGGCATCGATGATAAGAAAGGGCATTTTCTACAGTTTTATATTAGCAGATTTAGAGTTTAAATTTGTCAAATGGGTTGGTTTACATGAATCTAGCACAACTACACATTAATGCTTCCATCTGTTACATGAGAAGTGTGTCCCAGAATTGATTATGCAACACTGTAACAGTGTAGTTGTAATATACATTGATTTTATTGGCAGTGTGCTGTTATGCAGTATATCTGAATGCCATGCACATTCACAATATGCTGACTGACCAGTAGCCTTATAACCAGGGTTGAAGCACACTTTCTGGTGTCAGTTATGATCTAGCTTATACAATGAGTTCTGTCCTTTACTTTAGGATATGCATTTTATCATGCTTAGTGAACCCTTGAGGAGACGAAAGTTATATATTTGACTATTGTTTATTGATAATGGTTTGTTTATAATATATTAACTTATATTAATGTTGAAAATGCATGTTAACCAAAATAAATACTGTAAAAGTATTGTTCATTGTTATTTTATGTTAGCTAGCCTACTTCACAAACTAATGCTAACAAAATGTTAGCATTAGTTTGCTAAAGTTAGAGCTGCAATTAGGCTAATCATTAAATGATCACAGTCTTTACTCTCTACACCCCATGGTCTTATTCCTAAACGACAACGATTTGGTCATGTGTATTAAAACTTTAACAAGTAGCATATGATCACAGCCAACATTCAAATTTGTTTTGATGGAAATACATACGTTAACAGGCAGATCGAACATCATATCACATGCACTCAGACCGAATTACTCTGCGTTCGGGACAAATACCAAGATCAGAGCCCTCTCCCCGGACAGCACGCCAAATACGTTTACCAATTTAATCTATCTAACTGAAGTGTGAACTTGTGAAATTAAGCATTAATGATCATGAACATTAAAAAGAGACAAAAGAAGAGCCAAGTTTAGACGAGGTCATTGATCCAGTCTGGAACTGAAAGCACATGGAGCCAATGGAGTCATACAGTTAATTATATCCTTTTGAACGTCCTGGGGTATAATAATTTTATAAGTTCCAAACAAGCCTGGATCAGCGAAATGACCTGTTTCATTTGTACTCTAGCCAATAAAATGGGAAAAAAATGTTGTAAGTGGAGTCAGCACAACAAATTTACCATAGATATCTTCTCATCACTGTGACCGGTAAAAATATCTGATAGCGGTACGTGACAAATCAATTAGCCATGAGTCTAATTTCATGGAAAGGCATTTAAACGCTGCTGAATAACAGAGCGATGGATCATGATACAGGCTGCTTTGTTATCGCTATCGGAGGCATGTGATGGCGGCTGGTGTGACCTAACAGACTGCCGACACGTGGTTGGAACGGGCTGAAATATAGGGACTGCTTTGTGCCGGTTAGCCCCACCAGCTCAATCTGTGACTTAGACATGTTGGCACCAGACATACATCACTGACCAGCACTAACCTATGTCTCTTGGTATCAGAGGTCATCACAGGCTTATTCTCAAAAATTGCATATTTCTCAAATGTTTTTGATTGCTTTTGGTTTAACTTTACTTTTGTGCCCATGCATTTCATTTAGGCCTATATAAAAGAAACCATACAAAATATATATATAAAAATATATACTACTCACCCTCATGTCGTTCCAAACATTCAACTTAAGACTTTCGTTTGTCTTCGGAACACAAATTTTAATTTTAATGTAATAAATATATTACTACTATAATAATTCAGGGTTCCCCTCTGGGAAACCTGGAAAACGACTACTTTTCCATTCCTGGTTAACATGGAAAATTAGATTAAATGAAAAATGTATTTAAACAATTTTCTAGTGTTTGCCTTTAGTTTGTCACTCCCTGAAACAATTCGTTTATTTGCAGAGAGTATTGTGTTCAGGGATGCTGAATTTCGACGCACAAGAGAATCATTTTGAATAATGATGCTCAGCCTTGTGTTGGCCCCTGCAACCTTAAGTTAATGCTATTTACTGCTCAGATGTTTGCAGTGAATGTTAACTGGTAAGCAGCTATTTAACCTTGTTTACGAATCCGCTCAAATCACCAGAGTTTTGTTCAGTGCACCAGAATTCTGCACATTCGTGAATTTGTTTTATATGTAAACGAGATTCATTGAAGAGTGTAATCGGCATCATTGATTATATAAATGGGAGTTTTCACAAGAGTGCAGAACTCCACAGTGGCAGATTCAGTGACTAAAGGAAGTGGTCTTTGTTTGCTATCAGTTAATAACCATTTCGCAATTTGAAAGTTTTATTTTGTCATGCTGTAAAGTACATTGCAAAATTTGGGCAGTTACAACCATACTTAAATATGACTGAAAATAAAATTGTGCTGATTGGCACAGTGATACACAAAGCAACAGATGGGACAATAAAGTCTGATGTGTCAAAATTAATCTGCATTAAGTGTAAATGCAGACTAATAGACCTGCCATCTGTTCTATTACATGTAATGCATTTCTTTTCAAAATTTAAAAAAGTATTTTGAAGCTACATGCTAATGTTTTAATTTATTATTTACTATAATTCTCTGACTTTATTTAATATTTTTATTTTGAAATATTTAAACAAAATATTTGTACTTATTTATTTATTTATTGCTATGGTATTGAAATTGAAACCGACAACCAGTTGTCATAATGTATAATTAAGAGCTCATATCTATAAAAACTGATTTTATTGTTAAGTGATCGCTGAAAAAGAGTGGGATCGCTGATAATGATCTGCATATTTTAATGACAAACTCCAATAAATACAAAAAAAATAACATTAAAGGAGTAAATTTAGGGTTACATTAAACATTAAAGGGTTCCACGTCCCTAAGGCTAGATTCCGTGTCCAGGGATCGGGTCGCCGAGGCCCCTGCCTTCGACTGCCGCCCAATCCTCTCTGCACCGGCCCCTTACGGCTCCTCCTGCAGGTGGTGAGCCCACGGGAAGACGGTCCCACGTCGCTTCTTCGGGCTGAGCCCGGCCGGACCCCATGGGGAGAGGCCCGGCCACCAGGCACTCGCATACGAGCCCCAACCCCGGGCCTGGCTCCAGGGTAGGGCCCCGGCTGCGCCATACCGGGCGACGTCACGGTCCTTGGATGTATTTCCATCATAAGGGGTTTTTGAACCGCTCTTAGTCTGACCCGTCGCCTAGGACCTGTTTGCCTTGGGAGACCCTACCAGGGGCATATAGCCCCAGACAACATAGCTCCTAGGGTCATTCGGGTACTCAAACCCCTCCACCACGTTAAGGTGGCAGTTCAAGGAGGGGAGGAGTATATCACTTTTAAAAAAAAACTTTTGTTGATAATTTACTCACCCCCATGTCATCCAAGATGTCCATATCATTCTTTCTTCAGTCGAAAATAAAAATTAAGGTTTTTGATGAAAACAATCCAGCATTTTTCTCCATATAATGCACTTCACTGGGAACCAAACACTTTCAATACAAACTGCAAACTGTTCAAAGGGCTTTAAACGATTCCAGACGATGAATAAGGGTCGAAACAAGCGAAACGATCGCTCATTTAATAAATAAATAACGAAGTTTAAGTTTTATAAACTCAAATGCTCGCCTTGCTCTGTTCTGCGAAGCACGTTTGTGACTCTCCTGTTTGAACTCGTTCATCAAAATGAACGAATCTTTTTCCGAGTCATTTGGTTCATTCAACAAACGAAACGAACGAATTGACTCGGAAAAAGATTTGTTCATTTTGATGAACGAGTTCAAACAGGAGAGTCACGAACGTGCATCGCAGTACAGAGTAAAGCGAGCTTTTGAGTTTATAAAACTTAAACTTTGTTATTTATTTATTAAATGAGCGATCGTTTCGATTGATAAGACCCTTATTCATCGTCTGAAATCGTTTAAAGCCTTTTGAACAGTTTGCAGTTTACACTGAAACCTGTTTTTGGACCTTGAACCGTTTGGTTCCCATTGAAGTCCATTATATGGAGAAAAATGCTGGAATGTTTATCAAAAATCTTAATTTCTTTTCGACTGAAAAAAAAGAAAGAAATGGACATCTTGGATGACATGGGGGTGAGTAAATTATCAGCAAAAGTTTTTTGAAAAGTGAACTAATCCTTTCATAACATCTTATTCTATTAGTTATTTCTAGTAAATTTTCATTTCCAGTAAAAATAGGCCTATAGGAACACACTGTTTTGAATTTAAACTGCCACACTAAATATCTGTGATAAATTTTAGCGGTGTCAGAAATTACGCACTGTAGGCTACTTTTACGACTTAAACTTTGTTGACATTCCACACAGAATCAGTGTTTTTAGTAAATGTCCCAATATCTCCTGTCCACGATACCTCAGCTCAAGATACTATGTTTCTCTCTGCTGTAGAAGCCTGATGTGCTGTAGGAACTGGAGGACAGAAGGGGATAAGCCAGATATGAAGCTACACCAGCAAGAACTGACGGAGCTGAGGAGAAACACCCCGAGATCTCCTTCGCATCGCCGTCGTGGGGCACAGAGCATGCGACGGAAGAGTTTGATAAGAGACACTTACAAACCCACCGATCTCAAATGATACTGACAAGAATCGTGTAGGAAAAAGACTAACAATAACAGTGAGGAAACCCGTTCAAAATGAAACAGCTATCAAAGGCTCAGTCCCAGTTGTGTCCTGACAGCCAGATTTCATCCGCAATAATCCATGCCCAATCCCCAGCAGCCCATAATCAGCCACACGAGACAGGCGCTTGGGTCGTTGCACATGCACAAGGCCTGGAGACAGATATCCCGCAGAGTGTTCTCAGTTCATTGGGTGGATTTCATTATGAAAACATTCCTACATTCATAAGGGATTATGAATAATGGACACTCCAATATCTGTGGTACCACCCAAAGAAAACTGAAGCACAAAGAACAATTCAATGAGCTGAAGAGATAGAAAACAGGATGTAGAAAGAGTTTTCCCAAAGGAAATTCTGACTTCTCTACAACAACTTCCAAGCAACAAGCATTCCACCTGGTGTGAAATTTCCCAGTTCCCCCCAGGACATCACCAGTGTTATATTTGTATGAGGTCTGCACAGGGCTGTTCGACTGTGTTTAAAGAGGATAGGATTGCAATTTGAATAGTTAAAAGGGCAGAACGTCTAATCGAAAACTAAAACACACAATCATGCTTTGAGGATACAGGTATTATTGTGCTCTAATAGAAATCATTTTACAGGTCAAAAACACTGACGGACGGTGTTATCATTTTGTTCACGTGGTTTTGTCACCTTTTAAAAAACATTTACTCTAAAGCATCATGAATAAATGTACAAATCTCTTATTTATTAATAAAACTTGTACATACATTTTTGTAGTAAACACTAGTTTTCTTGTTTTATTATTATATAATGACATAAAATAAATCAAATACCTTATTTAGGTATTGCTACTGAAGCCCACTTTAATATTTTTGGCTATTTTCATACATGTACAATTGTTAAACTACAATGTATAACAGTTTTGTTGCATTATTTGACAGGCTGAGAGCATCTTTATGTATAATAATAATAATCATAGAAATGTAAATGGGGGGGGGGAGATAGCAATTTGGTGTTTCAAACATCACAGACATAAAAATGGCAGCTTATGTATTTCATTGTTTGTTTATATGGCATATATTGACATGCAAAACAGCAAGTAAAATATGAATGCTACTGGAGGGCGTAACATAGAAGGTACATACAAGTCCACCAATAATACGGTGCGGGAAAAAGCTACCAGACATGTTGGGAGAGTCATTCAGAAGAGGAGTGATTTCATAACCCACGTGTTGCAGGATTACATGTGAATTCAGTCTTTTGCTACAGCTGGATTTAAGGTTCTTCACCTCAAACTGCGATTGCCACGAAGCCCATGAGGCTCATTCTCCAGCCGAATATCCACCAAACTAGTGCAAATCTCCTTAATTCACATTTAGGTCCTGGTCAGGTGTCGAGCTTGATTCTGTTGCCTGGTGATGCGTTTCCTCACACGGTCCTGGGCTCAAGTGCAGACAATTGAGGCAGCTGTAAAGTTTACTTCATGAAAAAAAGTGCACGGTTAGTAGATTAAGTCGAATATAAATTGGAATGAATGATAACATTCAAACATCTGAAAGTTAGTTATTAACTAAACGCTTAGACTTTAGACTTCAGGCATTCATCAACGAGAATTCATGTCTAGACACAGAGGACTGAATAAACGCACGTTGGCGGTTGATGGCGAGGAGTCATCCGTTTACTGTGTGAACAGACATACAGCTGGATCAATCTCATGCCGAACATTCCAGATTCTTAGCAGCAACTCACACATAATGGAAAGATCCACCTACAAGTACATTCTAACGCAAAGCGCAAAATGAACCCCACACAAGTGAACTCTGATACTGATAAGAAAGTCTCCTTCATTACATCATCCCTCGTCACATAAATTCTGGCTGAGTGTGTGCAAGTGGTTAATAATGTAATATAATATAGCAATACATGCAAGGACTGCAGCTCAGCTGCAGCTAAAGTGCATGGCTCATACACTCTGGTTGCATCCAGCTGTTTAAAAAAAACCTATCCCAAGTCTGTGCAGAACAACATTCATATTAACAACGACCAGCACGTCAACCTGGCATTCATACAACCAAGAGATATTGAAGGAAATGTAAAATTCAACTGACTAAAGGTGAATATTACACGGTTCCCATATGCAGTCATGAGCTAAACATGCACTCATGTCAAACAACGTTGCTTTTATGTTCGAAAGCTTTCACGAACACTACTGCCATTTATGGCCTGGAGTATTTACAAACTCACTCATTTTCCTGATGGTAGTAGAGGTGAGCATTTAAATGCAAAAGATTATCGTCTAATGTAACACTGGCTGTTTATACGTAAAAACTGACTTCCCTTCAAGAACAATTGGCTCAGTTGTATAATTATGTCAATCTGATTTCCAGTTTGTGGCAGCATTGCTAACAGGAAACAAAGAATTGATGACTTAAAATGTTAATATGTGGCGGTCAGTGATCATATGAAAGTAAGAAGTTAAGGGCAGCAGAGACCATCAGTCCATTATCATATAAAACAGCAATAAGAACATTTAGTATCCAAAGCCATTTGAAATCCATTCTTTTCCGCCTACAAGTCACATTTTCACGATGAGACACTGAATCCAAGTCTGTCATATCTTCAATTACGTCGCCTCCATTCAGGTAAATAATCCCGAGCTCAAACCCTCCTGCTCTCCATCTTTCCGTTTCCTTGATTTTTCAGACCCGCTGCATGACATATTTGGAGGGGTCATGAATGCTCAGATGGAGTTATGTGCAAGAAAAGTTAAGTTATGAAGCACAGGGAGGCGTGGTTTAATTTTTGGGGGCGGGGTCAAGCGTGGTCCTCGATGGGGAAAACTAAACGTGTGCCACGGCTCAAGAGCTCATGTTCACGTGTGTCCAGTTCTCTCTCCAGAGCGTCTTCCGATGTGCTGTCGCTGCGTTTGCCGTTCACGCCCCAGCTCCCGGCCGATCCTTCGGGGCCAGAGGATGACGAAGCTCCGTTGGCCGTGATGGCCGTGTCACCGTAGGTCAGCGTCAGGTCTCCTTCGTTCAGGATGAGGTCTGAGTCACTGTCTCGCAGCGGCTCGTGGTTCTGAGGAGCACAGTGACAAGTCGGACATGAAGGGAGGAGGACGGGATGTTTGAAGTCCACACGCACTCGCACACACTACTCAAGCACAACACAAAGGTTCATGAGGGACACTGTGGAGTCACAAGACAGGATAAAAAAGAGAAATACACTTAGATGTCCTTAAGTGAAAAAATAAAAAAAATCACATACTTGCCTGTGTTTAATGCAGCCTTCAAGTTCATTTTGAAATACCATTAATTTATAGTATGAATACCAATGACCAACCAAGTCATTAGAAAGATTAGACATTAGAAAGATGTCTTGAATTTTTTTTTTATGCAAGATAAAAATGAAATTAAAAGGATTTTTTTTTAAGTCACAGTTGGCTTAATAAAAATTAATTCATTATTTACAAGACAATGCATACGTGCATACACAAGTCCCCCAGTAGTGAAAATCAAGTTTTTAGTGTATATGTCTGTTTTTTTTTTTATATGGTTTAAGACAAACCATGTGCCAAAGCATAAGTTGCGGAGTATTTACTGATCTAAAGACAGTCTCAAAAACCCAGTTGAAATCGCTGGAATTTCTTATATCACGAACTACCTTGTAACCAATCACATCAACGCGCTCATACTGCATTTATATATATATATATATATATATATATATATATATATTTCTCATTTGAACATGTGCCATCGAAACAATAAACTTCTCAGATGGACTTGAAGGCAGCATAAGCAAAGATAGCAAATCAGCAAATTTACACAACATTTGTTCACATTATGCATATGTAACAAACCATCTCCCATAGTTTAAAGTCTTGCCATGCACAGATCACTGGGTTTAAATGGTACTTCATAGAGTCACTGGGTTCAACTGAAGGGGGTTGTCACTGAAGCACAATCATACCAGGGGATTACACTACGTGCCAACAGTTCACACAAACTAAACTCTGTTATGCAACAGTTAGCTTCACATATAGCTGCTGTTTAAATCCTTTGAGAAGGATCTAAATAATGCCTGTTCCATGTTAATGTTTTGGGGTGGTGTCATTTAGTCAATGAAGATAACCTGTTTAAAGGTTTAGTTCACCTCAAAATGAAAACTGCCTTATAATTTACTCACCCAACTCATCCGTACTCATCCGTTTACTCATCCGTAATGACCTAAGCCCTGGCGCATGGCAGACCAGCACGAGACGAACAATAACCTATGGCTAAAACACTAAGTTATGTGATTAAGTTATGCAGTAGACCACAACACCAACTAAATGTGGATAAATTAAACAAGGATGTCTGCATCTGTTCTAAGTTAAGTCAACAACGTATTTGAACGTTATCTTTAAAATCTCTTAGGCTAACGTTAGACTAACATTAGAAAATGTTAATGTTAGCTTCTAGCTGCGTTGTACATCATGGCACTTAGCTTCTTTAACGTATCTGTAAATAACCGAGATAACAAATGTTAACAATGTTGTGCTCAATGATTCATGTAAATACTGTAGGTTCATGTAAATACCGAACGGTGATGGCAACGATATGCTGTTTATCACGTTTACACTGTGACATGCACAATTTTTGCCTGGAGCTGAAGCTTTTCATCGACCTTCTCGACAATAACGCTCCAAAGCATAGTTAATACCCTTTAGGTGACTTCGAGATGATATATAATCTCTCTGTCACCAAAAATCTCCAATTGCCACCTGTGAAATGTCTCCTACTGTGACAACTGCCATAGCGCCTGTCCCCGAATGTTGACTGTTTGTCCGAGTGAGTGGAGGGGGCGTGGCTTAGCCATAGGTCAATTGTGGTATATAAGTATATAAATGTTTCTTTTTTTTTTTCTTTTTAAGAAAATGACCAATCATTTCGCTAGATAAGACCTTATTCCTCAGCTTGGATCGTGCTGAGCCCTTTGAAGCACTTACTAGCCCTATGAAACTGCATTGATTTGGACTTCAACATGCTGGTTGCGCTTGAAGTCCATTGTGTGGAAAAACTTAAATTTCTTTTCCACTGAAGACAAAAAAGACATGAACAACATCTAACATGATCATGATCTAAATGCAGTCCATTTACCATTTACTTTATCTACAATTTTTCATTTTGAGCCAGTGAACTAATCTTTTAAATTATCAAATTAAAACAATTGAGGAAGTTGAGGAAAGTCCTTAACTCAGTTAAATCAGCCATTAAAGCAAAACAATAACTAACCACAGCTAATAATGCACATGTTATGGCCAACTTATATTTGCTTTGCCACTTCAATAAGGAAAAAAAAACAAAAGGAGGAAGTGATTATGAAAATTAAAACTTTCTTTTCAGACAAGACAGCAGAACAGAGAGGGAAAGTCAGTGTGAAATGAGAGAATGAACAGCAAAACAGGAAAATATAATAAAAAAATACAGTTTTAGGAGAGCCTAGAGAGAATGATCGAAACAAGAAAAGAGGAACAGAAATGTACATAGACAGACACACTGAGGTATTTAGACGGGAACAGGATGTACTTGAAGGAAACTGTATGACTCATGCACTGAGGAGAACCATCATCATTATAGGTCTGAAAACAGATAACTCATTGCTGGTATTCACAGCGTACCATGCGCTGCAGCTACGAGGGGCATAATTGTGTTACGAGGGAGAGAGGTGGGCGATCATGCAGTTCTGCAGGACATTTAGCTCATTGTGAACCAACACAAAGTAAGAGTATAAGACGTTTGTGAGCTCAGCTAAGCAGCCCAAACTACAGAATGAGCATTGTGATGAATAGGGGAATTTGCAGGAGTGAATGGGGCTGTGACCATTGTGAATAACTGTGTTCTCCATGCTTGGAATACTGGAAAGCCTCTCAGGCTCACCATCATCAGAGTGGCATCATGAAAGGCTCTTTTGTGACCAGGCACACACTGAATGCATCTTCCTTAGGGTCTGTGTCCAGTATAAAAGCTTTTGTGAGTCTGTCTTTCTCTCTTTTCTTTTCAAACAGGGTTTCACAGAGCAACAACATTGGAAAGCAAGCTATGGAAACCAAAGCGTGCTGCTGAGGAACTCTTTCTGAAAAAGCTACTTCTCTAAAAACATGGCAAAGTGCAGTATGAGGTGCAGACCAATATACTGGCAGATAATGGGCCGTTGAGAATATTGGCATTGGGTTAATTAAAAAAAAATGTATCAGTTTGGATCTACCTATTCAATGGATAATCCATGTTTTGTTTTCACATATTTTGAATTAAGAGTAAATTAAGGGTTTTATAAAAAAAAAGATCCAATTACATTACAGGAATATTGTGAAATATAACAACTTCTTACATTTTAAAATGACATTTATTCCTTTGATGGAAAAGTTGAGTGTGTCAGCATATTAGAATGATATTTAAAGGATCATGTGATGGCAGTGGCTGCTGAACATTCAGCTTTGCCATCACATGAATAAATGTATAATATTTAATAAATTGTAATATTTTAAAATATTATAATATTTTTGATCAAATTAATACTGCCTTGAGCATAAGACTTTTCAAAACCATTTTTTTTAACTTTTAAAAATAAATGATTATTTTTATTATATTCTATACACAGAATATCATTTTAAAAATCTATTAAATTTGAAAAAAATGATAAATAAATGATAAACATTATATATTATAAATATTTATAACATAAAAATACACACATATATATATATATATATATATACATAAACATATATATTATAATAATTGTATTTATTACTACAGCTAGCAGATGGACTGCTTTAATTACTGTGTGCGTATGCGGTTTTACCTCATAGGCCTGGGGGCTGGTCAGACATCGAGCCAGCGGACCGCAGCAGGCCGGCAGGGTGGTGGTCAGAGGAGGGCCGCTGTGGGTCAGGATAGGCTTCAAGTAACTGTACTTGGGTTAAGGGGGGAAAAAAATCAGCTGAGGGTGTAAATGGCAGGCAGATGTGAACCACGTTTCTGTACTGTCATGTGAGGCTAATGGACTCTGATTTAAAAAAGTTATGAACGGTCTTAAAGAAAAACATTATGTAAGGCTAACTCGCAAGGTTTAATTCTCACACTACACACTATAATAGTATTTATAGCGCCTAACTTAATAAAACAGGTTGTGTGACTGAGGAATGATAACCTAAAAATGTACATCCGTATGCAAGTTAGAGGGACTTGATTTACATCTCTTAGATTTATCTCTTTAAATATTGTCCTGTGCCAGTGATTATCCCTCCGCATGCCAATGTTGGCACACATGCCATGGGTTGCCGAGCCCCAGTTTTATTAACTTTCATTGTACACAAACTCGTAGCTTGGACAATCTATTTGTGATCCTTAAAAGAAAAAAGAAAAAGTTTGCACACTGGGTTTGAACATTATGAGTAAATCATTTACTCGTCTTAATAGTTAATTCATACACAGAATAAATCAATAATGACTGCAAGACTGTTACTTCTGACATTCATCAAAGTCAAAGATTTCAAAACAACCAACTTAAAAATAGTATTGCTTATAACAGAAGCTTTTATATTAAGCATGGCAGCCACAAGAACTCATCTCAGAACAGATATGATTGAGTCTAAGTATCATAATAATGGAGTAAACAGATCATCATCCCCTTAAATAGTTCACTCAGATTCTAGAACACACAGATAAGCAGGACAGCTAGTACGCATTTGGCAGTAATACTGAGTTTCTCTATTTTTTGACAGACGGGGATAAAAATAGAGAAGGCGGAGGTAAAGTGTCGATGGCTTGAAACCAAGAACACTGTGATGGATTTGGAAGTGTATGAAATCTTTGAAGGGGAGGCTGGATATTCCCTACAGGGCTAGAGAGGGGTTGCCAGGTAAAGACTGAAAAATATCTCTGTAGGAAGTCCAATAGCATGGTCTGGTACTCAAAGAGAAGTAAAACATGCTGGCCAATTCAATAACAGTGGCCTTTTGGAAAGCACACAAACACACTTTACTTCACTCCCGAAGCCCTGTGAAAAGCTGTGACAATAGCAACACACACGTAAGGTCAAATGCTTGGCTGTGGGAGCACAGAAAAATCGCAAGCTAAGACTCCTAATAAACATCTGACATAAGCTCTGAGGAGCTGTGAGTCAACACATGTGGAGCTGCTGGTCACAGCTGTGCAGGAAGCGGATTGACAAGTAAGTGAGAAAATGTGTGCTGCTTTCACCTTTAAGCATTATTTCTAGCAGCTGTGACGTAAATAAAACCCTTTTCTTTAGCCATTGTGCTTCTTTGACCACCCACGACCATCTTACTGAAAAGGTATACAGCTACAGTAAACCACTCAGCATGAAACAATTGCTGTGGACGTATGTAATGAGAGCTTCATTCAGGATTGCTTCATTCAGGACTTAAAGACTTTGTGAAAAAAAATGGACAGTGCAGTGAAAATGCAGTCATTTCATTTGACTTTCCATACAAAGAAAAAAGTACGTAATGACATTTCCAGCGGCTCATATTGAGATGCAGAGCTCAGCCTGGAGCTTTTTTTGGAGAGGGTGTTGCGCAAGGAAGTTGAGGCCTGTTGGTTTGGGGCTTTAGAGGCTCAGTTGAGGCCTTGGAGGAACTCTGAACAAAACAGCTGTCTTATGAAATCTTGGAATCTGCCTCACTGCATTTATGTTCATACATATCCGCTTTAGCGAGTTTCATCGATAAGTATCTCTTTTGTTTGTGATCTATGGAGCACATGTTTTTTTGCTAGTCATTTGCATTGAGCTCACTGGCTAGGGTCACGGAAGAGCAGAGAATAGAACGGGGAAAGCAAGAAGTAATGCTTGGCCGTGCTTGAGTTCTTAATGACAGGAGCACAAAAGTGTGTGAGTGTGTGTTGTTGTGAATGGCATGCTGAAAGGATACTTGTGGTCAAAAGTATACCAAAGTCTAAAGAGCCAGGCGCTCTCCTGCTTGGTCTTGCTCTGCCCTTCTGACTGGGTTCCATCCTGAGGAGAGAGAGGAAACAATTCTCATTTGTATAATGTAGGGAAGGGTTTGGAAACCTTATTATAATATACTACATCATAAGTAAATATTCAGAGATGCACTACATTGGGTAAATTTTGATGCAGGCAAAAATAATAATTGAATTGATGTTACAAAAACTGTAATTATATATATATATATATATATATATATATATATATATATATATATATATATTTTTTTTTTTCCCTAGCTTACAGCAAACAGCAATTCTGCAATTAGAAATAGAGGCTGTTCAAATATTGAACATTTTGGGGAGTAAATCCAAGGTTTAGAAAGAGGACACTTTAAATGTGGGCTCAAAAGTCTGCCTTTTTTAACACAGGCTTAAAAGTGCAGAGTGCATTTTCTGTGCCCACAAAAAAAGGCAAAAATAATGAAAGTGAAAATACATTTCTCACCTTCTTGCATGTAATTAAGTTAAATTAAGTCCAATATTACAAACTGACTCCATCTACATTTAATTTGCTGTCATTAAACCAGTATATATATATATATATATATATATATATGATAAAGTCAACCGATGTGGACGGACAATAGAATACGGTACGGCACGGTATGCAATTTAATCATTTCACTACTGGCACTTTTATTTATGTCTATTTCTTTAAGTCTGATACTTAACCAGTTATCCAAACTAACAGTTCACTCCTAATTCATCAATTGACCCTGTAAATGTAGAGAAATCTTTATGTATGTTTATCTAAATTCACCTAATCTCTTGAGTTCAGCTTCATTGCACTTAAAGAGATTACAGCTTTGAAAAACAAGCTCAAAGTAACACTATACCACAACCTGCACTAAGCTTGTCGTATTCCTATAGTGTTAATACTATAGTGAGGACCACTGTTAATAAGATAAGATGTGTGACAGAAAGTGTACAGCAACAAAAGCAAAGTATGCATGCTCATTAGGGTTGTCACACACCCAGACATTAAATAGTTGATCCCAGTACAAATAAAGCTGCACAAGTTTCATGTCAAAGCAAAAACTAACTAATAAGCTCCAGAAGACACTACTTTGCTTAAAGTTTAATATTAATAAAAGGCATGCATGTAGGAATAAAGACAAAAATTAAAAGCAGTAAGTTCCTTTTTTAACACTGTTGTTTGAATAATTTTAGTACCTCATTTTTATTAACTCTGCGAGACTCCATGCACAGATCTTGATTTTGAAAAACCAGAGACTGGGTTTGAAACATTCTTAAGAATAAAATCCTTATTTATTATTTTCTTGCTTTCTATAGTTATATATTGTAGTCCTGAAAAAATAAAATAAATACATCCATAAAACCTCTTAAAGTACGTGTTTTCACACTTTTTTACATTGCAAAGGATACGGCGTTAAATGAATTTACTCGGCTGTTTCAAATATTAAGAATTATAGCACAAGTACAAGTTATGTAGAAAATGTTTTACTTCTATTACATTTTACTCTTTTAAATCTAGCATACTTGAAGCTCAACATACTTGTTTTAGATGTTTGTTTTGACAAAAGGAAAGAGAGAGACATAACCACTGACCATATCCTGCTTAGGCAATATATAGAAACTCACTTATGTCTGTTTAACAGCTTACTATCTGACAGTAAAGTTGAGAAATTATTTCTAGAGGGAAACAGGAAGGTTCTCTCCCCTGAGTTAATTGATTTTATTCTAATGATAAGCAGCCTGTAGTGAACATTCCTACAAACCCATTTTTGTCTTAAAGGGATAGTTAAAGATTCTCACATCTCATCTTTTATCTTCCACAGAGTAAAGAAAGTCATACATGTTTAGAATGACTTGAGGGTGAGAAAATGACAGAAAGAATGTGAGTTCTAACCAGTTACATTTACCATCCCACTATGTTTATCAACAAGTGTGAGGTCATCCGCAAGCACAAGCACTCTTCAAAGTGCATGTAAACTCTTTGACTACTGATACTTCAGAAAGGCTACTATTGCTTTCTTTAGTAACAGTACTTTTGGACATCCTCAGTATTCATATTACTAATGCGTGCAGTCTGCGTTATCGTCTAAATGAGTGTGTCGTTGTTCATTTGCAGAAACCAAGATGATTGGCTTCTACTGATCTGATTCATGTCTTTGTCCTATAACGGAACCAGTTTAAACCATGATGAACAGAGGAGAAATGTCATTAGTTTCCATGGTGTCGACTCCTAAATAGCTTTGCCATTCTAATTTGAGTAACAATACAGGATAAAAAAATCAACTTGTGTCTCTACATTGGTACATGAATTTGCACTTCTTAAAAGTTTCACATTTTCCAAAAGAAATGCAAGTGAGATTTGTCAGTGTGGGTTTGTGTGTGTGTGTGTTTTTTAAGGTGTTGCCAAGTTCTTCCTTCAATGTATATTTAAGTCTATGGAACTTAATACGATTGTTAATGTTTAAAAAGCAAATTCTTTCACAATTTAAAGAATCACTCATCATGTCCATTGCAAAAGTTTAATACTTAAAAGTAAAACTTAATGATGTTAAAAGCTTCTAAGCTTCAGACTTACTCCCTGAAGGACCTGGAAGCTGTCCCCACATTGCTGAAGATCCTGATCGGGGTCCACCCCAACTCTGCAAGAGACAGAAACTGAATGTCAGTCTATTTGCAACCCATAGTGCAAAATGCAGCCACATTTGTGCCATGACCTTTTAGCAAAGCCCACAACGAGCAGCGGCACAATGAAAAGAGGAAAGAGATGCAATGGACTCTAGCAGAGAGATATTGATCATGTTATGATCTTATTTCACACAACACGCCTTCAGCAGCAAGGCCAGGTTTACACTGGGAAGTAGTAACAGAACTGCTCTACAGACAATTCCACTCATTTGTTCTCTTCGGTTGGTTACGAGTTTTGAATATAATCTAATTAAAATAAAACTACCACTAAATAGCAAGTTAAAACAAAAAGGATGACCAAAATATCCGTACCACATCATTTACCATCTGATATTAGAAATATTTGTTTATCATTATCAATACACTCAATATTAAATTGTGCATGCTCATTTCACCCACTTTTATATTTAGATTACTTTGCCATCATACTAATTTAATAGCAATCTGAAAATACATATAACATTGTGATGCCTAAATACACTTATAATAAAATTATTTATTTTATTATCAAAATATTAAGAAAATACTATAATAGTATAGAAATATTACTAAAATAACACTGATTGATTGGTTATTGGCCGATTATTATTGGCTTATCGCTATCAGCCATAAACTTAATATCATTTAATATTGCATCCCTAAAACATCTGTATTAGCGGATGGTTCCTGGCCAGCCAGAATAAGCAGCAAACCTGACCAGACTTCTGTCTGTTGGGAGACCAAACTTGTGAGAACAGCCAGACATTGGCTTGACTGGCTGAAATACGAGGAGACCCCAGCAGACCTTTAGAGCTCAGAGGGTGAGATTCTGCTAAGATAAGTGACACACTAGGTGAACTTTCACTTTGGCCTTTGAGTACATTTCCTGATCTTTGATCCTATGGCTCATCTTTCATTCTCCCTCTCAATTAAAACAGTGGATATGAAGCGGCTACTGGCTTTTCAACCCCAAGGATCAACAGAGACTTCATTGTGATGTTAGACAGAGCTTGAGGGTTAGCAGATGCTCAGGCATTCTGAGCCTCTAGTGCCGCCCATGTGGACAAGCACCAATGAAAACAAAAAGAGCTGACGTATCGGTCTTTGCTCTCGCAAGTAATTAAACCTTTACTGAATGTCTTATCTTTTCACAGTCAAAGAAGATCATTTGTTTCTCAAAATGTGGGCGACATTCATTAAAATAGAGAAGGGAAAAAACAGTTAACATGCTTCTGCAAAAGTCGGTGACGCATATCTGCGACAAACTGGGTGTCTTAACAAGCTGCCGTTGTTTCTACCACGTCTGTTTTTTTCTACCTGTCTAAGTTGTTTTTCTTCCCTATGGTTTACAGAGTTGTCCAAACAGGACGTACAGCTCTGGACTGATTTGCTCACAAGCAAGTTGCTTTGGGGAAGGGTAAAAATGTATGTCAGAATAGGAAAAGAAAGAGACAAAACAAAATGGAATGCAAGGAAGTCAATGAATGTAAAATCTAAACATTAGGCTACTGTAATGGTGTAATGGCTAGGCCTGCGGCTGAAGGGTGGGCTATTACATTAAAGGGTCACAAGGAGGTTGAGGGAGAGTACAAAGTACATCCCCTAACCGCATTCTATGTTGTATGCACGTGCCTGTGCGGAAACATATCAGCACGGTGGATGCTTAACATATCCTTCCTGTAAGACGGTCAGAATAGCTCTCTCTGTCGGCCTGTGTGCGGTTGCAAATGTACTCAAGCCAAGGACAGCAGATTGTTTGATTCTAATGTAGGTATAAGCTTATTAATTTCAAGTGCCTAGTCTCGTTTCTTTTGATGCCCTGGTGTTACTCATCCAGTGTCGGGTCTTTGCCAGTGAGCTTTGTGTAAAGATCTCCTTCAGCACACCAATGTGAACACACATTCTTTCAAAGTGACTCCCACCAGTTTTAAAAACAGCCCTGGAAGAAATGCACTGGCACTTCATGGAGACTAAGCACTAAGAACAAACATTTGAGTGTGCTCAGGAGGTTAACTGCCTATACAAGCATACTGGGTAAAGAAGAAGATTATTACAGATTATAGAACTGATACCAGACAGTTTTCGACCGAAAGAGAAACACTACTGACGAAGCAAAAGAAAAACTATCTTGGCTCGTCTTGGTAATTTCTTGGTTAGTAAGATAACAAGATCTAAATATTCTAAGGTAAATAAATTCTGGGTAATTAGTAAAATAATAATTTATGAATATGAATCACAAAGCAAATGGTCCATTCTCTTGTTCCTTTAAGATTTTTACAAAATGTTTTATTAAGCTCTAGTTTGTTTTAACCATTTAAAACTCTTATTTCAGAATATGAATAATATGTAAGAATTATTCAATTTAGTCTGATGGAATTTAACTATTAATTGAAACGCGTAAATCTTGAAAAAGGCTTAAAATAATTTTGAGTGTAGGACTGGTTATTTCTCCATTTATCGTGCACTTTTATCTTTGAAGAACGTAGACAAACAGCAAGGCTATATGACATACTACATAAAAGATAATATCCGAACAAGCATAATAGGGGCACTTTAAGCACTTTGTCTTTTGATGCTTTCAGACAGGAATCTTCATTTCAGTGCATCACAATATACAACAAAACAGGATAGTAACAAAAAAAGCAGATTCAGCAGGGACACTGTGCAATAGAGTGTTAAGCAACCAAGACGTGAGTGTTTGATTAAAGCAGAAGCCCAGACATAACAGTATCAAACACCCACACAAAAGACCGCTTTTAGTGTGCAGTTTTCCAAGTGAGGTCAAAGGGTCACCACCACCTGTACAGGACTGCAAAGTCCCTCATCACCTGATGTAACTCCGCAGTCTACGCAGCCTCTCCTCCTCGGCAACAGAAGACTCTCCAACCCTGAGCACAAGACACAACTCTTGAGACCAGCCCTGAAACGTCAAACTGAGTAGACAGCTTCTACTCAGAAAAGTTAGATCAACTTCAAACTCTGGTATGCTTTTGGTTCCATGTGTTGCTAGTTTTGTTTCTTAGAACAAAAGGCATCACATGAAAAAGTTAAAAATGTTGAGGAAATTAACATTCCCAAAAGAGGGATATAATGGTTTAAGGCACACCGAGACAGAATAAATCAGATTATGTCGATCGCAATTCATTTCATTCAATTTAACAATTCATTTAATTCATTTAAACTCTTCTGCAAAACAGACATTTCCTTTCCAATACATAAAATGTGTTTGGTGCTTCACATTCCTTCTATGAATTGGCCCTCTGTGCTCTGAGCTCAATGTTTATAGAGTAAGTGGAACCTCTCTGGACTGTTCTAGAAAAGGGAGAACTGGTCAGCACAGAGGAAGAAAGTCTAAACCAATGCAGAAGATTTGGCTTCAATCTTGAGACACAGACAGCCTCCAACCACTGTCAGGCCATTTCAAAAGTGTTATAATACTGTATATAGGCTTTTCTCTAGCGTTTTAGTAATATACTATATATAAAACATTAAATAAAAATTCAATTAAATGTTAAATTAAATATAATTAAAATACAGCAAGTAATACAATAACAACTAGAATACCTTTATGAAAAACAGCATTTAATGTGAATGAGAAAGTGGACATGCTTTGCATTCTAATCTCTTTTTTTCCTTTCCCCAGCACTCAGACATCACATTGACAAATGCCTAAAAGTACACCATCGATTCCAGTTTCCACTTTAGTCTCAGGTGACCTGATCAGCAGTGGGAAAAAAAGAAAAGCAGTTGGCATCCCATCTGTTTCTTTGAGCTAAACCTGAGCATCTTCTCTAATTCTACTTCAGTACAGTAGCTTGGCAAAATTATTTCAACAAGTTATCTGATTGCTTATTTTAATTGCACATTGATTACCCTGTAGTTGCCCAAAGCAGGAGACAACCGCAGTTGAGTTAAGAATAGCCTGGAAAAATGTAGCGTGAGCTAGTCCAGGGGTCAATTGTAGTGCATTTGAGGAAATGGAAACCCTTTGGAGAAAAAGAGAGAATTAAATCCATCAAATTTAGCTAAAAAGTAGAACAAAAAAAGCCAGAGGTGGGATCCCTAAATGCTCAGGAAACACAGCAGAAAAAGTTAATACACTAATGCACCATCCATGAGACCAGAGGACTGTTAATCTTACTGTGCAGAGTTTAAAATAAGACAAACGCCAAACGTCTCCTTGATCTGCCGGTGTATTGTCTGATTATTGTCTTACACCCTTATATATATATTCCTAGCGTGTGTCCCACTCATTTGCCGGGTCTACTTCATCGGAATAATCCGCACACACATTGGATGTACATTGGATGCCCTTCCTGTCCTAAAGCAGCTGATTAAGCACTCACACACACACCTACGGCCAATTTGGCATATCCAATCCACCAAACCTGCATGTCTTTAGACTGTGTGGGGGAAACCGGAGCACCCGGACAAAAAAACACGTGGAAAACAAGCAAACTCCTGAATCAGCTGAGCCTCAAACCATAGACCTTGCTGTGAGGCGACAGTTGTCCAACACCCATTAAATTGCCAAAATGCATGAATCTAAAGTTGCTGTGCTGTAAAATCTAAATAAATATATGATACTTTATTTAGAGGGTCCATGCACACAGAGGCGAATGAAAGGCCCTTCAAAAAGAAACAGGAAATGAATCAATATCTGCAATCTGTTTGCATACAGTACATGTGCATTACTGCATTTGCATGCTGTAGTCCTTACCAAAAAAAACATGCCACGTTGATTCTTACTTTCTATGTGGCTGCTTATTGGCCAAAGTCCTTTCTTCAATGGAAGTATATGGAATTATTTTCACCCATTTTATCATACAAGGTAAAACTCGTAAATCCAATTGCAAGTTATAAATAAAAAATAAAAAGCCTCAAACATGTCCTAAGAATTGTGGGCCTTTAGGTTTATCTGTTCTACTCATTTTCCATGTACGCAAATCCTAGAGATGGTTGTGTGTTTCGAAAAACTCCAACAACCCTGCCACGTTCAAAGTCACCAAAATCACCTTTCTTCCTAACTTCAGCAGATCGTCTTGAGCTGCTGCCATGTGATTGGCTGATTAAATATTTGCATTAACGAGCAGTTGAAGAGGTGTACCAAATAAAGTGGCCAGTGTGTGCATCTTTAGTTAATTCAGCTTTGTTTAAATGACTGAAAACTATATTTAATAGTTAACAATACCAACACTGGTTCCAATGCAAGAAAAACAACCATTCAATATTCAAGCAACATGAGGGTAAATAATGACAGAATTTGAATATTAGGCTGAAATATCCAATTAAAAAAAAAATCCTACTATGAAAACTACCTCATGCATTTGACATCTGTTATAGTTATGGTTTCTAATTCACAGGACATGCAAAAATCTCTGAAACCACATCAGTGCATTATGATCATGATCCACGGGATGCAGTGCAAGCTAAACAAATAGGCCTCATTAAGAGTGTTACGTAGCAGCAGGAGACTCAAGACAATTACAGATATGAACAGTCTATTCTTACTCCTGTTCGGTCTTAATTCCATTACATTAACTCTCAAATGCGCAAAGCCATTTAGTTGGTGTTTGAAAAGAATTTAAACCCGTATCGCCCTGATTTGTTGCATTAAAGGACAAAAGCAAATCATTTACAGAAATACTCTTGTTAACACAACTTACATTCATCCATCCTACACATATCTGCGACTCAGTGAGTGAACAGCAGTTCTGCAGATAATAATGTGAGCTTATCAATCCCATTCTACATCAGCTGCCATCAGCACTGGTCCTCAATAATCCTCTTTATTCTGACAAACTAGCAGCACTTATTAAATACCAGTCAGCCCCTGCTGAGGACAGCCAGACAAATAACAGCTATTGGTGAACAAATCCAACCTCTTTCCCCATCTGCTTGGGCGCAGAACTCTGGTTTATTTTCACAAAACAAAACCAAAAAGGAAGGCAGCAAAGTTGACAAACACAGTGAGAAATAGCCGCAGTCTCAATGATGCCTGTTATACCCTCTATATCACACCCCAAAATTAACATGAGAGGAAGGAAAATCAAGGAAAGGAAGGAAAATCCCTCATTTGTGACCTCATCCCTCATGTGACCTCATTTGACAAAATCTGCTTGATTAATAAAATGAATAAACATGTTTGTGGTGAGCTTTTCTGCCATCTGCTGGACAGTATGCGCAAGTCTTTTCTCAATGTTTTCCAAGCCTATCCACCGTACTACTTGAAACCGCAGATTACATTGTCCCAAGGCTATGTTTACCAACAAATGTTTACAAAGAACAGATGACAACGTAGTCAAAACGATCCCCATTCACACGGATCTACGAAAATGACTAAAAGGCTGCATTATGCATGCCAGGCCAGTAGTTTGCAATATCACTTTGTCAATAAACACCTCACGAACATGTAATTTGCATGCGTGAACATGAAACAAAAATGCGCATGACGTCACAGCTTTTCACAAATTCAGGTTTTTGTAGTTTACATGGAAACGATAAAGGTATAGTTTTCAAAACCTTGCACTTTGGAACCCGTTGTCATGTAAATGAACGGCTAAAACTCATAAAAAGTTTTTCCGTTTTCTGCTGAAAACAGCCCCTGTGCATTTAAAACTGGACACCTGGCTGTTAAATGTGATTTCTAGCTGTTTCTAAGGTATTGTTAGTACATGTCTATGTGGTAGCTTACTGGTCAAGGTCAAAATAGCTCACCCAAAGTCTACATGATGCTCTAGAGCTTTCCCATCCTATTTGTAAACACTGAAAAAAAATCCCTAAAATGATAAAACTTCCAAGCATGAAAAATGCTCCTGAATCCATCTCACTCTAAACAAAAGGGTCAAATCATGCAATGATTAAAGGGATAGTTCACCCCAAAATGAAAATTCTGTCAGTAATTACTCACCCTCATGTTGTTCAAACCCTGTAAGACTTTCGTTCATCTTCAAAACTCAAATTAAGATATTTTTTATTAAATCTGAGAGCTGGATCACTCCTCCAAAGGCTTCCAAGGTATCGAAACTGGCGGGCCCAGAAAAGTTAAAGACATCATTCAAATAGTCCAAGTGACTACAGTGTCTCTATCTATACATTCATCAAGCGACGAGAATACTTTTTGTGTGCAAAAAACAAACAAAAATACTGACTTTATTCAACTTTTCATTTCCTTCTCTGTGGGCCTTGAGATTTCACATAGTGTAACTTTTGTTTGTTTGTTTGTTTTTTTGCGCACAAAACGTATTCTCATCGCTTAATAAAATTAAAGATTGAGCCACTGTAGTCACTTGGACTATTGTCTTTAACTTTTCTGGGCCATCAAGTTTCAATCCCTTTAGAAGCCTATGGAGAAGTGATCCAGCTCTCAGATTTAATAAAAAATATCTTAATTTGTGTCTTATGAGGTTGGAACTACATGAGAGCGAGTAATTACAGACAGAATTTCCATTTTGGTGTGAACTAACCCTTAGCTCTCGTGAACTCTGACCTGATGTGTAGCCAGGACAGCATTGGCGTGGTGCCTCCTCCAAACACCCAAACTGTGAAGAACACAATGAGCAGGGTCGTGGTGAACATCATCTGTCGTGCGTATGTGGCTGTGTCGCGGATCGCCAGAGCGAATGCCATTGCCCCACGTAGCCCTACAGCGTAGAAACACACAGCAGTCACAATAGATTTTTTCGTAAGAATGACAGTGCTGCTACAAATGGAATGTTAGTGAACTTAAACGGACAGAAAGAGCCATCACATTCGATCAGATGTTTTATGGGTACTGCACTTTGCTGCCCTTTTAGCTGGGTGGTGTCGCTGATCTGTAGGGAGCTGTTCCATATCAAGAGCCGTTATTAGAGTTGTTCTGATTCTGATGGCTCATTTCTCTCTTAATTTAGATCTCGATAACCTTCAGCAGGGTGCTGAAACCTACCGAGAATTCACATCAAAGAGCCTGACACTAAAGGACACTAGAACACTGATTCCATTGATTTATATTCTACTTAGTTTTATTAATTCAAAATAGTTGTCTTATCTTCAATGTTATCCAAGCATCAGAGTAGACTCTAGAGGAAGTAAGCCATGTGTGGGTCACCATACCGGCAAACATCATCATGTGCTGAAAGTTTCCACGGATTTTGTGTCTTCGGCCTAGGTTAATCAGGAAAGACAGGGGGTAGATGTTCAAGGCTCGGCCAATAAAGATGGCTATCTGGTAGTCCAAATGTTAAGGAAATGTCTTCCCACACAAATCCAATTTTAAAGGAAATTTATACATATATTACCATCCAAAAGTAATAAATTAATACTTTTATTTAGCAAGCATACATTAAAAAAAAAAACTACATTGTTACAAAAGTTATTGTCAAAAAAATGCTGGTCTTTTGAACTTTCTATTCATCTAAGAATCCTGAAAAAAATGGGGTTTTTGTGTGTGTGTGTGTGTGTGTGTGTGTGTCAAATAAAAGTAGCATTGGTGAACATAAGAGACTTATCCAGAAATATTAAAACGTCAAGCTCTTTAACTGAATAGTAGATTGTTGGTTATTTTTTAAAACAAAGATAATGCTGAAGATCAATTATGTAACCTGCCATGTTGTCCAGATTCAAGAGTAGATTAGAATCTGTTTTTTTTTTCCCCTTCAATTTAAAAAACAAGTTTAATTGTTTAATTTATACAAACCAGTTTTGTGGTGCTTTGTCCTTTTGGAGCTTGCCAACAATGATGACATTATTACACAGAGATTTCTAAAATAATAGTAAAGTAATAAACAGAGCAATTCCATATAGGGTCCCCAAACCATCGGTGCTCGGGCCCTAACTAACTATTTCTTTAAAACCTGTTGAAGCCACATTTGTTATTTTTACTCCTCCCAAAATGGTAAAAAATAAACACGAGAGCATTTTAAACCAGCTCCAGGTAGTCAGATATGACAGAGCTACTTTAACACTCATGCCACATATATGGCCCGCCACACAGAAGTAGTTGAGTACCCCTTCAGCAACTTGAAGAAGAGCAAACTGCCATGTTTGTTGCATGATCTTCTTCATTAACAGTAGTGAGACTAAATGATCTTACCAGTGCTGATGCCGCTCTCTCTCCTAATACGGTCTTTGAACTTGAAAAAAGCTGACGATAAATAAAATGCAGCTCATATCGGCCTCTTTCGTTGATGTGAACTCCTAATTTGCATATAGCAAATAGAGATCGAATTTATATTCGTTTTGTGGAGACACATTTATGTGGCCAAGTGTAAATGCAACAGTTTTAACAAATCAGATAGCTAGCTGATCAGCAAAAACACATGACGTGACCAGGTGTAAACAGCCCAAAGGATACAAAGGCTCCAACAATGAAAATGGGGCTGAAGACGTGATTCTGGAAGGTGAAGAGTGCCAAGCCCATGTATGAGAAGATGAAGTTCTCTGCCAGGAAGTGCAGCACCTCAAACAACTGCAAAGGCAAAAACACACACACACACACACACACACCCCACACATGAAGTCATCACAGTTGTTCATTGAAATGGCACATTTTTTAAATCAGGTCCTAACTGAACTAGAATTGCATGCTCCTCCTCTCTATACTCTACAATGGCTTTTATAACATAAATTAGCTATAAAGCTGATGCCGATATCTTCCATTTTTGTGACTCTAGTCTATAACTTCTTCCCACAGACTGGAGCTTTGATAAAAGGAAGTCTGTCCCCTGGAGAGAAATCCAGTACCATAGGAGTGTCGTAATTACTGCACCCTTCATTACATTGCACCGCTCTGATGACACCACGGGGGTGCTGGCTTTTCATTTAGCACTGTCCCTCGACTTACCGCCCACCTTGTATATCAAAGCATCTTTTGAAGTAGAACACGCAGGGCTCCCAATCCCATCCTTTCTTCTTTCCTACATACCCTTTTTTTTGCCACAGTTCATATCACTTTGGTTTTATACCAGCTGATCTGACAGCAGAAAACCAGAATCCAATGTTCATGTATTTTCCCTTGACTACAGCAAAAATATTTCACCTGTTTAGTACGTTTGGTCGACTCCTCGGAGAGATTGTTGTAGGTATAGTGAGCCTGTGTGATTCCACAAAACAGCACAGAGACAACACCTGGAAAAAAAATCAGCATATGAAGCTTTTTGGTTCCAAGTGAAGGATGGGATGCATTTCAATCCAGGCTGGAGGTGGCCAAAAAAACAATCAAATGACTGCACACATTTACACATCAGGGAGGTTAAAGTTACACTAACAATATTAGCCTCCCAGATACAGCAACACAGATTTATTTCACTTGTCTGTGTGTTTTGTTTGTTTTGTTTTTTAGATTTATTTTTGCCGTTTTTGACAGTAGATCTGGAGAGAGAGGAGGTGGGATCGTGAAAGGACCACAAGCCGGGACTAAAAGCGCAACTGTGTCAAATAATGTCAAATATTTTCATGCTAATAAAGCACATTAAAATTTAAAGTCCCCCTGTAGTCAATAAATGTATCCCTTAAAACTCATCTTTGATCAAATTACAATTATACTAAATTACATATTTAAACCTTTCCTTCAAAAAGAAAGTCTTCTTGCCTTAAAATGGCTTGAATGTAACTCTACACTCTTGCCTCATGTAGTATACATGGTTCAATGAATATGCAAATTGGCCCCACATCCAATCAGTCGCACCAGCTCAGAGATCCACTCGTTGACGATCACACATTGACGTGATTGGTTACAAGGTAGTTTGTGACTGCGATTCTGAGACTGTCTTTGGTTCACTGCAATTTTAAGGAGAAAATGCTCTGCAATGGTGTTGACTTGTGAATTTGTACATGGTTTGTCTTAACACATGTTAAAAACATTACATAGACATTTAAATAACATTAAAAGCATGATTTACACTACTGGGGGTGGACTTGAACAAATGATCTTTTAAAAAACAGATTATGACACTCTTATTCCAGTAGATGTTTAACAACAGTAAACATTAATTTTGGGGTTGCATATATAATATAGTTTGATGAGTTACCTAGCTATGCTTTCATTACCCACACACATTAACACCCACCTGTGAATCCACATGCTTCAGCCAGGAGAAAAGTACTCCAAGACATGAGGAAGAACAGAGCCGTCTCCAGTAGAGGGAAACAGTGCAGCTTGGTGAATTTAGTCACGTGGGTAAAGTTAAGAATTTTAACCACATATCTTATTAGCTAATCAGTGCAAAAAAGAGCGTATAATCAGAATAAATAAAAAGTTTAGGGTGTTTGATGTTTTTGAAATAAAAGTATCTTATGCTCATCAAGGCTGCATTTATTTGATCAAAAACATACGGAAAAACTAATATTGTGAAGTATTATTACATATTAAAATCACAAATTACGCGCATTTTAAAATGTAAATTAATCCTGTGATTGCAAACTTGTATATTTAGCAGCCATTACTCCAGTCTTCAGTGTCACATGATCCTTCAGAAATCATTCTAATATGCTGATTTGGTGCTCAAGAAAAAATTCTTATCATCATCAATGTTGAAAATAGTTTTGCGGCTTAATATTTTCATGGAAACAGTGATAAGGTTTTTTTTAACATTTTGTAACATTTTGAGTAACATTTTGAATGTCTTAACAGTCACTTTTGATCAATTTAATGCATTCTAGCTGTTTTTTTTTAATTTACTGACCCCAAAATTTTGAACGATGTGTATTCAAACTGCATTTAGCAATCCTTTTTAGAGGATACTACAACGGTGTTTCTAACTTTGCAAATTAATAAAATAATAAACATCACAATGCAGTCAAAGGGCATGAATGTAACTTATTTGCATAAGCCTAGATATATTTAGAAATACAATTTCATGACAACATGCAAAAGGATATGAGGGCAGTGACTACTCCAGTGACTGCACCCATGGCAAAAGAGCCACTGAAGATGCCCAAGAAGACGCCCACCGATTTGAAGAAGGCAGAGGCATCAAATGTGTGTGTGTTGGCTCCTGCAGGCTGATACGCCACAATTGACCTTCATAGCAAAAACAAAACAATGCAAATTAACTGACTGTGCTAATCAATGACCGATGCAGCCAATGAAAAAATAAATTTTTAGGATTACATTATATCTTGATGTATTTCATGTTTTTTGGTTTTCTGTAGAACCTGTGCCTAAGGATATATTTGATATAGGTTAGTTTGAACTACATTTCCCATGTTCCCTATCCCTGTAGCCTTAGCCATGTCAACACAGGTGTCTGGCATTATGCAATCAGGAAAGGTGATTGAAAAGAGCCTTTTTGTATGGCCATATTCACTTTGTATGCCTGAAGAAGGTTGCAAGACCGAAAGCTTGCTTATAAATTGAAAGTTTTTGAGTGTGCGTCTGCTATATTTTTACTTTTTTTCAGGATTACATTATATAAAATCATTCTCTGACCTGACCTGAAACATTATATGAACCCAATGTCATTTTATTTAAAAAACAAAATGTATTTTATATGCATGTCATTTTTTCCAGGTCGAAATGCAACAGTATTGTTGTGATATTCTGACTAAAGGGTCAAATAAGGTGCTTTATCTCTAGCTCATTGTGTCCAAAAGAGGGAGCCAGAGCACCATCCTGAAATACCACTAAAGTTTCAGCATCATCAGTTTTTACTATTCAACACTACAGTGAAAAATGTCCCTAGCATAATGGCAGCCTGGAAAGTCCCGCTGACAAAACACGTGATTTTACCCCTATTTTGTAGCAACAGAAAGGGAACAAGAAAGTGATACTGTTTGAAGGGGGACTTACGAAGAAAGGACTATGGAGACTGCGTCGTTCATAACACTCTCTCCAAACAGCAGTGCATAGAGATCACCATCAGCATGAAGCTCATTAAAGATCGCAAGCACTGTGACTAAAACCACAAAAATCAGCAACATTAAGTATAAAAATCCTGAAATGGCTCCACTTACAGGTCAGTAAGATAAAAAAACAAATGTTAGCAGCTCTTTTAAGAAAAGCTCAATTTCAACATTTAACAACAGCAAGTTTATACTAAATAGAAAATAGAACAAAGAGACAATTAAAATGGACAAAGAGAGAGATGACATTACCTGGATCTGTGGCAGATATAATGGCACCGAAGAAGAGGCAGTCCGTGTAGTAGAACTTGTCAGTCAGTTGACCCAAGACTTGCATCAGTTTCACCACACCATACATGAGGTTTCTTTCAAATAAATAAACAAAGAATGTTTAGAATAGCACCTTGCGATACTAACCATTTCATTTCAACAGAATGGAAATGTTCTATATGCATGAAATACACAGATATCCAACAACACATTATTTAAACTATATTTTGAACACCTTTTTTGACACGGACATTTAACACTGAGAAAAGCTGGACAAAATGTGTATTCAAGCTATTAAGTGTAAAGATGGAGACCGAATGGCAGCAAATGAAGAAATGCTTCTGATAGTGACTGATTACTGCCGCCACAAATTCCATTACATGCCTGAACCTGGTTTATTGGTTAGCACACAAACCTTTAAGAGTTTATGATGAAATGTATATGAACCTATAAAAGAAAGTGTTATGTTTAACACATTATCAAGTTCTGTATTTTTTTAACTTCACTTAAATCGAACTTTTGTAACAAGTCATCAAAAGTAGACAACAGTTCACTCATAAGTATAGTTCTGTTAGTATAGTGCTCCCACTGTCTGTCTGTAAACATAATTCCATGGTCAGTAGGAATACTATGAACCTTCTTGACAAACCTTCGTGACTTACCCAATGACAAAACAGGAAATGGCAGTACCTAGGAAAGCATAGGTTATAATGGAGCCTAGGTTTCTGAAGAAGTGTCTCTGGAGGAACAAAGAAGAGCATGTCAAGCCCAGAAAAATGGGGTGAAAAATATCCTTGCCCTGTTCAACCTATGTACTATGTAATATAATAAATACCATATTATATATCACCAAGGCTGCATTTATTTGATGACAATACATTAAAATCAGCAATAGTTTAATTTATACAGTTTAATATAACCGTTTTCCATTTTAATTTTTTTTTAAAATACATTTCCTTGCTGATGGCCAATACTCCAGTCTTCATTGTCACATGATACTCATTTGGTGCTCAAGAAATATTTCTTATCAATGTTGAAAAAAACTAACAATTTTTTATTATTATTATTGATAAATATTGAGAAAGTTCTAAAGAACAACATTAATATAAAATAGAAATCCTTTTCAAAAATGTTTACAGTCAATCCTGTAGCACTTTATTTTAAAGTCCTGTTCCCCATGTAAAAATAATATGTACTTATTATAGCAAATACAACTTGGTTATAACTAGTTATTAACCCTGAACCAATCCCTAAACCTAATCGTAATCCGTGTAGTTACCTAATATTACCAGTATTTTATTGGGCAAGTACACATACTGTAAAATAAAGTGTAACCGACCATCACGTCTGATCATTAAAATTGGTCTTGAACGACAAAACAAACAGGTCTTATAAATCTTCTATTTTTATTTACAGAGCAGATTTTTTTTCCTGTGTGAGTATCAGTCACAAGATGCTGAGTCACTGTTGCTACAGAGCGCAGCAACTACAAGCTAATTTGATGATAAACCTCTCTCTTTCCCTGTTAAAAGGGCTGCACTGCTGGACCGACTGCGGTCTTTCTGTGACTGTGTAGGGAGTAGATGGCAACTGATAACAATCAATGAGATGCAAATACAGATAAACCAGTCTGTTTACAATGAAACCATGTTACCACCCAAACTAAATTGCAGTCTAACTAATTAAAACAAGCAGCTAGGGAGATCAAATATGAAATCATTCATGAAAAAATCTATAGCAGCTCTTGACAGGAAAAGAAACCATTTTATAGCGAGAGAGTAAATCAGTACTGTGAGCTGAATGAAACTAAAGGTAAAGAAGAGGATCAGAGAACAAACACTTTTACAGAGTAAATGCTCTTAAATCTAATGCAAGCCCATCAGTTACTTATTATAGGGATAATTCAGTACAAAAAAAAATCTATTATTTACAAGTCTGTATGACTATCATTCTTTTGCGATTGCGAAACACAAAAGAAGTACTTCCAAAGTCCCCGGTTTGGAACATTATGAGGGGGAAGTTTTTTGGGTTTTTTTGGATCAAGTGTCCCTTTAAGGCCTGTTCACACCAAAAGAAATGCTCAAAGCGAATATTTGGACTGCTAAACATTTCATTTACTGGCTAAGTTCATACAATCTCTGGGCTGCTTGTTTCCTCCATTCTGTAAAGCTCATAAAAAAAAAAAGTCCAGTGTTTTACAAAGGGAGGAAACAATGTAGCCTTGTGCTTCTGTCTCAAACACACACTCTCACTTCCTCTGGGCCTCTCTGCTCACTCAGCATTAAATAGAATCGTCACAATATTGCTGGTATATGACTTGAAAAAACAGAGAAACATGCTTGTTGAAGTTTATTGATCTCCATTGTGATATTCTGCTCAACTTAATAATAATAATAATAATAACTTTAATTTATATAGCGCCTTTCAAAGTACCCAAGGACGCTTAACAAAGGACATGAAATGGGAAGGGGGGAGTTAAGGAGGAGGCACGGGGCCGAGGCAGCTAGAGCCCAAAGGCCTCAGTGAAGAGGTGTGTTTTGAGTTGATTTTTGAATGTTGAGAGTGATGAGGCAGAGCGGATCTCGTGGGGAAGTTTGTTCCAGAGTGACGGAGCACCAACGCAGAAAGCTCTATCACCAAATGTCTTAAGCCTGGACTTAGGGACAACAAGCAAGTTCTTGTCAGAAGAACGCAGGGACCGTGACGGAGTGTAGGAATGGAGAAGATCAATAATGTACTGGGGTGCAAGTCCATGTAGGGACTTGTATGTCAGGAGGAGGATTTTATATTTGATGCGGGACTTTACTGGCAGCCAATGTAGCTTCGTAAGGATAGGAGTAATGTGAAGACCAAGTTTTGTGCGTGTGAGCATCCTAGCCGCAGAATTCTGCACATACTGAAGTCTATCAGTGGCTTTGCTGGGTAGACCGAGCAGGATACCATTACAGTAGTCAAGTCTAGAGGTGATGAATGAGTGGATGAGGGCCTCAGCTACAGAATTGGTGAGGCACTGTCGGAGTCTGGAGATGTTCTTGAGATGGTAGAAAGCAATTTTAGTGACGTTTTTGATGTGTTGTTGGAAGGAGAGAGTGGAGTCCATGATGACGCCCAGGTTGCGTACTTGAGGAGATGCAGAGATTGAACAGCCATCCACATCCAATGTGAAGTCATCAACTTTTTTAAGAAGTGACAGCGGGGCGAACACCATGAGTTCTGTTTTGTCTTTGTTCAGTTTGAGGAGGTTATTGTCCAGCCAGTGCTTTATGTCCTTCAGGCAGTTAGTAAGTGGCACTGGTGGAAGCGAAGTAGAAGGCTTAGTGCTGATGTAGAGCTGAGTGTCGTCAGCATAGCAGTGGAAGTGTAATCCATGCTTTCGGACGATCATCCCAAGTGGCAGCATGTAAATATTAAATAGCAGTGGGCCTAGGACCGATCCTTGTGGCACGCCATGCAGGACCGGCGCCAGATTAGAGCAGATCCCCTTGAGGGTGACGTATTGTTGCCTGTCAGTGAGATAGGATTTAAACCAGGAATACACTGTACCAGTAAGGCCAATGAGTTCAGAGAGACGTGTAAGAAGAATGGGGTGGGATATACACAACACAACTTAAAGTGTCATATACAGCCAGTTTGTGTTGCTTCACGTGTTTGCTGCGTCTAAATCTGCAAGGAAACCTTCTCAGTGATGAATTGTAATAAATCCAAACATGGATCTCAATTCATTTTGTTTGCAATTGTTGTTGCTAGATAAATGCACTTAATATGCAACCTCTGTGCTACAAATGAAGCAAAATGTACATAATTTGGAATGATTGGAATTAATATTGAGATTTGGGAATTTCACGGTTTTAGCTTTTGTGAGAAGCTTATGGTTTTTATAATGAGTTTTTATAATGAGACTGTGTTATGTATATGATAAAAAATACAATAAATGGAATTCAAAAAAAAAATACAATAAAAGGAAACTCAGAGAGGTAAAATAAACCCTGTGTGAGAGTTGACATTCTCTTGATGTGTGCTTCATTTTTTTTTTTTTTGGGCAAAATAATCGTGATTATCAGCCCTAGTAGAGTATACTTTATGGATATCTTTGACTAAGAGTCCTTAGAACATGGAAAGTCAGAGAAGACAAGTTAATTTTGATACAAAATGAAAACAATTAAGAATAGAAGTAGAGTGTTCAATACGTCAAACTGCTGTATACTTTACAGCCAAATAAACTGTAGACCTAGTTCATCCAAGAGGACATATTTTAAAGTATCCCAAAAAGTGTAAAACCAGACAGAATAATAAGCAATGCCTCTGTACACTACCTCTGTGTGTAGGTATGTGTGACAATACTGTTTACCCTCAAAAAGCTTCTATAAAAAGGTCAAAGAAACACTGTAAGCCACACGAGGAACACAAACGTTAAACACTAAAACCAAACCTGGCTTTACAAATTCTACAAAGGTCACAATCTGCTTTCCCATGTTAAATATACAGCATTACAATTTGGTGCCAGATTAATACAGTATAAGAGCGGTTTGACCAGCCTAGTAACTCATGATCTTTAGCATCTGGTCTTTATCACACTTCTCTTGTGCGGTTAACCTTCCACTGAGGCAAAATGGAAAGAGAACAGAGATCAGGTTGCCTTAAAATAGATCATATCTTAAAATTTCTTAATGTAAAGGGGTAAAGCAGCACCTTAACGTATGAACGCTCTACTAATCAAGAAAAAAATCTTTTAAAAGGTAAACACCCTGCTCACAATATCACTCATACCTTTTTGAGACTATATCCAGCATGGAATATGATGGGAGGAAGCAGAATGTTGAAGAACACCTCTGGGTCAAAGGTCACCTGCAACAAAATAAAATTTAATATAAACATTTCTATAAACATTTAAAATATAATAAACATGTTTAAAATAAATGTTATATTTAATCTTGTTAAATATCTCATAAATCACTTCACATTGCAAATGCCAATCCTGTGTTGATGCATTTTCTATTGAAACAGGAAGTTGAGATGAGACATAGAGGGGGGTGGGGGGGGGGTGTCCTTTTTTAGTTTCTGTCATAATGCTAAGCTTTCAAATCAATAATTTACTATTTTTATTTATGAGCTGCTGTCTGTTTGCTGTTGTATTATATCAGATCTATGGCTGGGGGTATTTATAATGTAAATAAATTTAGTTTAAAAAACACATGCCCCTTAAGTATTTATTAATATTTTGATTCAGCTTTTATTGTTACATTTTCAGTTTTCATTTCGATTTTAGTTTAAGTTTTAGTAATTTTATGATGTGCTTTTGTCATTTGGCTTTTTTTAAAATTTTCATTTAACTTTGATTTAATTGAAATTATTTTAGCACTTCAACTTATTTTATTTCAGTTAGTTATAAAAGCAATAATTTTCATTTAACTTTTTTAAAGAGTTTCATCTAATCTTTATATTTTATTAATTCAGCTTTAATTCAATTTACAAAATCTATTTAGATAGTTTAGTAATCAATAACACTGTTGAGTAGGAGGATTTTCAGAAATGGAATTTCATTCTATGACAAGCCTCTGCTGCAGTGTTTTTATAGGTGTGTGTGTGTATTGTTGCTGATGTACCTTGCGCAACATGTCATTCTGCTCCACACTGTGGATTTCTCTAAGGTTGATCTCCCCCTTGAGCGTGTACTCAAAGAACTTTCCGCTAACGTTGAGGAGCACCGTGCTGACAGGACCTTCCTTCAGGGTGCAACTCGGAGGAGTTTTATTATGGTAGCTGGTGGAGGGAATGCCATACCGCAAAATAACGCCCACCAACAGACCTGTCCGACACACAGAAGATAAATCACTCACACACACACATTCAGGGGGGTTTAAAAGGGAACCTTGTTTGGAAACAAAGCAACAATTTTTTGCAGTGGCACTGAAATTATACTCTTCTTCTTAAAAGCTCAGTATGAACAGATTTGTCTCTGTGTGGTGACAGGGAGGAGAGATGAGAGCCTGCTGTGGCAAATCTGCTGGAGGGTATTTCCATACTAATGAACTGAAGTGCCAGAGGAAACCAACAGCACACACAGCATGTGCTAAAAAAAACAAGAACCGAGGCAAAAATATACAATGTAGCAGAATAAGCAGGTAAAATACATTACTTTAATCAAAGCTAGGTCTATACAGAACTAATTTGGTCCGAAATTGTTTTTTTCTGTTGAATTTGAACACTATTTAAAGTGTTAAATGCACTGCAGTTCACACACTCTCAAAATAAATCCAAAAACTTTACCTTTAGGGGTACAATTGCCCCTGACTGGGGCAGTACCAGTACCTGGTTTATATACCTACAAACAGCTTAACTACCCTTTAAAGGTTCTGTAGTACCTTGGGCTAGATATTATAGATATAATATATAATATTACATAAACACAAATTTCATTCCAAAGCTCAGTACCAAAATGTGATTTTCTTTAAAAAATAAACCCCAAGTTATTTTTTTTAAAGGAAATCACATTTTGGTAATGAGCTTTGGAATGATACCCTCATATCACATTTCACGATACTGAACTCACGATACGATATTATTGCGATACTCCAAGACATATGGAATAAAAGGTTAACAAAAAACGTAGCGTTGATTAAAATTCTAAATTTGATATTACATTGTGGGTTTAAATGTATAGGCCTGGACTTTGTGCTTGTAACCCAAGGACAATAGAGACACCAGAATAAAAATATTCATGATTCTGAAGCTGAAAATACAGAATTATTTTAGATGAATATACTCACACTCTTTCACTGACTAGATATATTTAAAATAAAGTCGGCCACTTTTTACGGGTAACATCAGATATTTGGCATTATCAGAACCCACAAATATTTCCCCATTGCATTATTATACATTACAATCAACATTATATATAGGAGTTTAATGTAGTACTGACACTAAAACTCTGAAAACGTGAAGTTTTTCTCCCACAGTAATTTTTATTTTGGGGGGACTATCCACGATACATATTGTCACTATCCACAATACGTATTGTTGCAGTTTTGTATTGCGGTGGTTTATTGTGGCACAATATATTGTTCCACACCTAAAAATAACCAATTTCTTAATTTAATTCTATCCAGGCACCATTTGGAAAGGAAGCCTCGGAAAGTTTCTTTGCAGAAACATATTTAACTTCCAATCTCAGAACTACTTACTACTATTTGGCTACAAAAAAAAAAAAAGCATATTCCTTAATTAATGGGCACAAAAAATAGAAATCATGGATTTGGTACTTGCAATGCCTTCAGCATCATGACATAATATTCTGGTGGTTTGAGAATCATAAGTCATAAGCCATTCAAAGCTCAGGTGATTCTAAGAAGACATCACAAATGATTGAATTAATGTTGTTTTAATCATGTTTAAAACAAAGCTTCTTCAGTATAGCAGCAAGCCTAATGCCTGCAGACAGTGAAACTGAATTAAAGGGAAGAGGAGGAGTGAGTGTGTGTGTGTGACGACACACAAATCGCGAGAGCTAAAATATCGGTGTGTAGACAAACCAATTCACTAAACTCAACATACAGAACTAAACATACGGAAGCTTAAGTTGAAGGTAAAAAAAGAAACAAATATACGCACACACATACTGCTTTGTGCAGCAAGGCTTAAATGAGCATGTGTAGGCCATTCGTATTTGGGTTAGCACTACGTTTAGAACCCGGCAAAGACGATGAGTGACCTCGGATGTCCCCCATCCAATCAGAATCCAGCTAATGCAGCTTAGTGTTTGTCTTCCCCAGCACTGTTGAATATGCCAGAGACAGTGCACCAATAACACAAAGACACGAAAACACAATTACAACCCTTTACTGGCAGCATCTCTTGTTCTTCAGGGACAGAAGGTTGTGGTAGAGCAGAAAGCCCCTAACAGCCCAGTCCAAATGCTGTGATATATATATATATATATATATATATATATATATATATATATATATATATATATATATATATATATATATATATATAACACACACACACACACACACTGTATACACAACTACTGTAAAATTACCATCTGCCCAGCACGTTAGCAGGTGTCTCCATTGTGTGAGGCAAAGCATGTCAACCTGATTCCATATGAAAAAAATATTACCTTGAGCCAAACAGGTTCAATATACAACAGCTGAAGTCAAACCTGCGCTGCATTTGTAAGTGATTCATCTTAAAATGATGCAAGGAGTAGAATGGAGCAGATTAACAAGGAGGAAAATTACCATCAAAGCTAATTACACACTAGAGAAAGCTCTGATGGACCATTTGATGAATAGGAATATAAAAGATCCTATTTGAGGGTGTGGAAAGAGGCGAAGCAGCTTAAAAGAAAATTCAAAATTAATAAAATCCAACTGGAAATTAGAAACAACCAGATCCCGAAACAAGAGCATGAAGCATTTTCTATATTACTTCTGTAATATAAATGGAGATAGTTGACAGCCTTGACACATAAAAAAAAAAATCAGGAGAGTATAGCAACAATTTAAACTTATAAAATAGTCTATATTTGTGCTCCTAATTCTTACTTTTTTTTTTAAATATGTAGATTATCGTTCAAAAGTTTTGGGTTGGTAAGATTTTTTTTTAAAATGTTTTTTTGAAAAAAAAAGTTTTTGATGCTCACCATGACTGCATGACTTTTTTTTTTTGTTGTTGTTAATGGGAATTTTTTTTTAAATGCAATTTAATCCTGAGGTGGCAAAGCTGAATTTTCAACAGCCATTCCAGTCAATATCACATGATCCATCAGAAATCTGTTGAGGCTAGACATGTGACGACACTGTAATAGGATATATCAGGATAATGAACATGCATGGTATTGTTATCATGGGCACTTCAAAATACTGTGATTAATAATTATTACTAATTGGTCCGATTTTTTGAATGCATTTAAGAATACTTTTCCATCAACCGGTTATAAACCGGTTATACAACACAGCTGTTTGTGTCAAAGAGGAATGTGCACTCTGATGTAAACAAGCCCAACACAGATGAGAAGTGCACTCTCAGAAATGCATTACCCTGTGGTAACCCCAGTAAACAATGCAGCTGTGCTACTTTCTCGATTAGTTAACATTTAGTTAATTCGTTAGTTAACAGCTGACAATTAGACGTTGAGCGATTGATTGGTTTTGCACCGATATGTTGGGGTACTTTTCCGTTACATTTTTTTCACCTGGTCTGGGCTTGTTTTTAATTACAAAAAAAGTTATATTTTGGGGCAAATGCAAAGACGCTTTCACACCAAAAGTGAAATAAGTCTCATGGCATGCTGAAGCAAATGCAAATTCACACGTATACTGTAGGCACTTCGATTTGTCTCAACATGGGGACAAGAGAGCACCACCTATTAAAGCACCTTGGCCAAAGAAAGGTTTAACCAAATCATCAGACAAATTATTCCCACCAATTAGTTAGACATACAGTAAGTCTAACTAGCAAAAACAACAACCATAAGCCATTCGGAAAATGACATTTAACCCAGCCTTTCTCTCATGTCCAAGCAATGCTTTGTACTTCAAAGGATGCACTGATGAAAGATTTCATTTTCAATGAAGACAAGACATGAAGACACACGTGTTGGCTGACCTCGCTTGAAGGCATTCGATTTTTCACACTTGTCTTATTGGACTAGGTAGTTCACCAAAAACATTTTTATAACATTCATCATTTAAATCGCCCTCATATTCCAAATCCATATAAATATTCTTTCTTCCATGGAAAACAAAAGGGAGATGGGTAGGATTAGGAGTGGGGTTAGGGATCAGGGGGCGGAGATAGGTAGGTTTAGGTATATGTAAGGTGGGAGGAGTTGGATCTAGATCTAATGGGTGGAGATGGGTAGGATTAGGGGTGGGGTTAGGGATCAGGGGGCGAAGATGGGTAGGTTTAGGTATATGTAAGGTGGGAAGAGTTAGATCTAGATCTAATGAGTGGAAATGGGTAGGATTAGGGGTGGGGTTAGGGATCAGGGGGCAGAGATGGGTAGGTTAAGGCAGTGTTTCCCAACCCTGTTCCTGGCGGCACACCAACACTGCGTGTTTTCTTTGTCTCCCTAATCAAACACACCTGATTCAACCCATCAGCTCATTAACCCACCTGATTATGAGCTGATGGGTTGAGTCAGGTGTGTTTGATTAGGGAGACAAAGAAAACACGCAGTGTTGGTGTGCCGCCAGGAACAGGGTTGGGAAACACTGGGTTAAGGTATATGTAAGGTGGGAGGAGTTGGATCTAGATCTAATGGGTGGAAATGGGTAGGATTAAGGGTGGGGTTAGGGATCAGGGGGCTGAGATGGGTAGGTTTAGGTATATGTAAGGTGGGAGGAGTTGGATCTGGATCCAACTCCTCCCCCTGGATTTCATGTTCTGCAGTGAGGACCATCTCATGGAAAGAGACAGCCATTCAAGCTTCCTAAAGAATGCATAAGCAGCACCACAAAAGTATTTGAAGACTGACAAAAATTGTCTTAAGTGAAGAACACACGAGAATTCAAGACTGTAGAGACGAGAGTTCAAGAGATTTCCACGACGCATGCACGAGCACGAGAATTGCGTTATTTTTCTGGTACTTCTTGCGCAATTCTTGTGCATGCGTCGTGGAAATATCTTGAACTCTCGTCTCAGGTCCAGAAGGAAGAAAAGGAATAGTCAAATAAAGTCGTTATTTTTGTTTTATTTCCGCACAAAAAGTATTCTCGTCGCTTGATAAACTTATAGTTGAGCCACTGTAGTCACATGGAATATTTAAACATTTTCTTCAATGACTTTCTGGGCCGTCAAGTTTCAATCCTTTAGGAGCCTTTGTAGCAGTGATCCCCCTCTCAGATTTAAAGGGGGGGTTACTGCTTTTTTTTTTTTGCATGATTGTGTTTATGGGGTGCAATATAACATGTATTCGTGGTTTTTCTTTTTTAAAAAGTCTTATTTTTCATAAATTTCACCTTTATTGTAAGTCGCTTTCTCCTCTGTCATTTGAACGACTGGTCGACTTCCTGAGTCTATGAAACCAATCCCTCAGAAACAGGCAGTGGGCTCAGATTGGTTAGTTTGGGCCGGTGTGTTGTGATTGTCTAAACTGTAGTGCACGTTGTCCGGAAGGTTCACGCCCATTACCTTTACGGGCGAAGTTGCACGTGTGTTCCTGTCAAATACGTACATAATGGTGTCGATACTGCAGTATCAGTATGAGCCAGAATCTGACCCAGAAAGCGCCAATGAAGAGAGTCAAGCAGACCCTCACCACATATGGCTCTTACTAAACATTTCTATATGGTAATTTACAAATATATTTTTAACTTTATATACACGTTTGTTTTACACAATAGCATCGAACTGACTGGCTACTATATACACAAACAGCGTTGGCATTGGTTTACATTCTTGATCAAATCGAAAATAACGTCACAAAGTATATATACATGAAAAATACCGTTAAAACTTTAGTACATATACGAAATTCAAGTGCATAATGTTTGTACGCGTTTGTCGTAAGCACAAAATAGCATAACTAGTAGCCTAGTGGCTATAAAGCTAACGTTGGCATTTGATAAAAATAAAACACAAGGCTACGTCTGGAATTATACATGCAAATACATTTAAAAAGATTAAGTCTTAGCCTACTTACAGGTTGTGGCCCAACAACTGCTGTCTCTGATTTTAAAGTTGGAACTGCTTCATGTTTTAGTAACAGTTTCTTGTTGAATCCGGCATTGAGTTCGTGAAGATTCTGGAAGCAGACTTCTATAAATGCGCAGCACAGAGAGCTAAATTACGACAGTCATTTTCAGGAACATAATCAAACATAAATTGTATCCATTGTTGACGAACTACATCGTCCATGGGAAGCTCGAACACAGAAGACCTGACAGCTGGTGAACACAACACACTCAACGAGCAGCAGAAATATGGCCATATCCTTTTGCATATTCCAGAGGGAGGGTTGATGCAAATGTATGGGTTAGTGACGTCTAAAACCCGGCTGTCCCAATCGAGTCGTTTTTGTAGGCATTAAACTTCCTGATTTTTAAAATGAAAAAAATAAAATCGCAATCAACCATCCCTTTAATCAAAAATATTTTCATTTGTGTTCCGAAGATGAACGATGGTCTTACGGGGTGGTACAGCATGGGGGTGACTTAATTTTCATTTTTGGGTGAACTAACCCTTTAAAATGTGAGAACGTTAACACCATAGCTATATGCAAGTTGCAACTCTGTGTTATTTATACTTAATGGTTTTTTTTGTTTGTTTATTTTGACACTCTAACAGGACATCAGGGGTTTCTTTAAGAAGAAACCATGACAGAGACAGATTTTATGCGGAGAACGTTAACCGACACGCACACTCAATGTTAGTGTTGAGAATAAAGAATGTTAAATGCCTAGGTGATGTTTTTTTTTTTTTGTTTGTTTGTTTTTTTGTTAGAACAAAACCATGTGGTCCAATCCATGTAAACTATTTTTTTAAATCACGCTTAATATTTTCTAAACAAGTATTGATTTCCAGTCGAGTTTTCTGATTTCCCATTGCCTGGAATCACCCCTGTCTGGATAATCTGAATAAAAATTCAACTCAAAGGAGGATAGAGATCAGACATCATTCCTTCTCTCAAGAATACTAAGTTTTTCAGTTAAAGGGATAGTTCACCCAAAAAATAAAATTACCCATAATTTATATTTTTGGGTGAACTAACTCTTCAGAAATTACTTACATTTCGACCTGTTCCTTCAAAGGCTTCAAAAGACCAAGTATATGAACGATTCGCATCTCTTTTATGATGCTTTATTGTCTCTTCTGAAGCTATAAGATTCAGTTACCATTCATTGCAAATCCGTGGCAAGCAACCAGTACAATTATGTAAAAAAAAAAACTCCTTTTGAGTTCCACAGCAAAAAGAAAAAAAGGTTTGAAAAAAAAAGGTTTGAAGCAACACGAATGTATTTTGTGGGGTAACTATTCCTTTAAATTAGAGCTTACAAATAGTGACGACTCCTAGAATCAAGAATGCTGCTGTAGACTGATCTAACCTGAAATACAAAAGCTGTCACACTATACAAAGCTAGTATGAGGAAGGAACTCAACAGGACTTATGACAGACGGTAATTAAAAAAGGAGACCAAGAGAAAACGTGGTATAATTTCTTAAACATTAAATATTATGCAATTTTAAAACTGTGGGTTGCATATAGGCAAATGCATGCATCAGCTATTATGCTACATTCACCAAATTTTAACGAAAACAACAGAAGTATACGTTACAATACTTAAACACCACATTGAAATGGCATGACATTCGATCCACAAGGTTTTGTATTAGCACTCGTTGAAGCTAGCAGGCTACACAGGCTCATTCATTCATGTGAGGATTAGCTAAGGGTTTACATGATGGCTGTGTTTCAAAACCTAATGAGCAGCCTAAGTAGGCAAAAAAAACAAACATGCACAAAACAAACAAGCGAATTAAAAATGATTTAGCTCTGATGACGCGTTACTATAACGGTCAAAAATGCTGCCGAGCTCGGCACGGTTTTGAGACGCAGCCGATGTCTAACGCCTTTCGCAAAAAAGACTCATTCTCACCGTATATCATAGCCAGTCCGGTTTCGTGCAGGAAGCGCACTCTTCTGTGTTTGAAGAGCCATATTGTGAGGATGGTAAGAGTCAAAAGCAAAATAAATGTGAGTAAATTCACACTGTCCTGCCTGTGACTTTCTTCTGCCTCTTTCTCCGTGGCAAGTTCCTCAATGCCGCCGTCATCTGCTCTTATCCGACAACATTGGCTTAAAATGAACATTAAAATAGGAAACAGCGAGCTGTGTCCAAGTGCATATAATGTCCATGGCTTTGGTGCTGTGACCGCCTCCATGGTGCAGGATGCTTGTGGCGGTTTCCCTCACTCACTGCCTCCTCAGCTGCGTCAGGTATATGAGAGCAGCAGAGCAGACCGCAGCTCAAGCTCTTAAAGACACACGCACACTGCTACTCTATTATTCTATCCAAGAAAAATATTTAATTTATAATATAAACATTTACAATAACGTTGAACAGGGTTGAAGTTTGGGCTTGGTGATCGAGAACAGGCACATTTTAAGAGGTGATACAAAGATTTAGTTTTCATTTGATAAGAAAATTTCAGATTTAGGCCTACTACAAACATTTGAAGCAAATGTAGGCCTATTTTCTCTAAATCACGGAAAATTGAGCTGTTTTGTAGAGTGTAAAACTCTTAATATTACTGACCTCCGGTGACTAAAGCTGTCACAATGATTGAAACAACAGGAATTTTACGTTTCCTTTTTGCTCTTCTGTGTGCTATCACATTTCCTTTGCCATATGAAAAATGGAAAGTCGTCATTTTCTTGTTCTGAGTACAAGAAATAATGACTAAACTCTTTTTAAGAGTGTATAACCCAAAAATAATTAATATGTTACCCACTATGGCAAGGCCTGGTCAGTTCCTGAATGGCAGACCTCCTGGGAAAACAACGTTGCTGCTGCAAGAGGTGTTAGTGAGGCCATGTCATTAAAAATCCTTCAAAAATGTGCTTCGAAAAATGTGCTCTGGCATCCTTGGATTTTTAATGTATTTGCCCATTGGCCTCGGTCCTCCTAATCATCCCCATAATAATTGATTGTATCTCCTCTCCAATAAACTGTGTTGGGCATTGGGCATTTGCTGAGCATCCAGGTGTACTGCACATTGGTGAAGGTTGAAGAGACTCTTGTAATGTGCTTTGAGTGCAAAGAAAAGCATTATATAAATGCTACAAATTATTGTTACTATCCTTATTTTCATCACCAATTTACCTCTAAATGTAGACTAAAATGTTCTTGAGGGAGTCAGTTACATCTTAGCTAAAATAAGGACAACCTTGCCTGACAACTCCCTAAACCCCTGAATATTATATAATATATCGGTTTACTTGATGTACAGTATATCGCCATGATGACCAAGTACTGCGATGTTTGGCTTTAACATTGGAAGGCAAGTGTAGTATGACCAATAAGTTGCTGCCTGTTCTAGCAAAACATTACACGCAGAAGACAATATTCCTCCGTCCAGGCGAGCAACCACCAAGAAAAGGTGTTAATACCAATTCTCGCCCAGGACAACTAGAAGCTGCTAGGGACTAGATGCTGGCTGATCTTGATCAACGGATTATTTTTCCACCAGAGATTGCCACCACTAACCTCCGACCAGATATTGTTTTGTGGTCTGGATCAGCACGCGTTGTTCAACTGATAGAGTTAACAGTGCCATGGGAGGATGCTGTAGATGAGGCATATGAGAGGAAAAACTGCAATATGCTCATCTGGCCACTGAAACAGAACAGCGAGGATGGAGAGTCCAGGTTTATCCAGTGGAAGTGGGTTGTCAAGGTTTTGTGGCACACTCTACAACAGTGGCCAAGGGTTGCGTCGCACAGTAAAGAACTTATCTGAAGCAGCAGAGAGGAGCAGCAACCGGCTGTGGTTGAGACTGAAAGATTCTAGCCGCCACGCTATGGTTTCATAGAATTCTTGAAAAACTTGAAGAGTTTGTTGGTTTAATTGTATAGGGTGCATATTATTTACAGTCATTACGTTCCTGTATAGCCTACATTGCGTGAATGACAGGGGGTGGGCAGATATTGTGTTTTGCGGTAGTAGGTGGTATGCCATACGGAACCGTTGTTACTGAAACTGCTTTCACGCACCAGTGGGGCTCGAGAGCCTTAGTCAAACAAATTGGCGTGTATGGTTGGGTTGCGGAGAGATTGTAAGATTGTGGTTAGGTCTCAGCAGCAGGAAGGAGGTCAGTAAGCTGGGCTGAGTTGAGTGGGGGACGGAGGGGGGTGACTCTTGGACGCCAGAGTCACTGTTGGGCCCTCTTGAGGTGTCGTGGGCTAGTCGACGAAACACAGAGGACGGAAGGTGCCCACTTGAAGACCCTAGAGATGTCCCCTACTCGGCTCAATCCAGACGGTTGTCATGCTGGTCCACTAGGGAGACCACATTGTAGTTGCAGCCGTCGTGTGTGCTGACGCACCAAGTACACTACAGCCGGACAGAAGGGGAGTCACACCCTATGGAAAGAAACGTAAATGGATGGAGAAGCATAGTTTACTGTAAAGCTACGTCTTAGTTTGTGCTTATCTTGGTGAATGCCGAGTACAAATCAGCATGAGGTTTAACATCTACTCTCGTGTAATGGAAATCATATAATTTTTTATATAGTTATAAATATATGTATAATAAATATTTATATACAATGTATAATAATACAAAAAATAAACAAATTAGAGCCATCAAACATAAAGGTTATTATAATATATGTGTGATATATATATATATACAGTATATATATATATATATATATATATTTATATATATATATATATAGGCCTGTGTGTTTGTGTGACCAGACAACCAAAAATGTAATCACCAGTATGATTCACATCAATTACTTATCTGCAAAGATGATTTTACCCAACCCGCCCGCGAACAAAATGTCATTTTTTTCTTTTTTGCATGGTCAAGTATCAGTAATAAAACTGTAACCCTCCACCCCTCTCCACTCGCACCGGCTTTGATTCGCTGTTACCTAGTAACGCGTTCCGCTGTAGTGATTGGCTGATTCGAGGGTCAAGGAAACGGGAAGCGCACAGGTTGCGTGTTCTTGATTACTTTCTGGGCAGGGTGAGAGAGACGGATCGCTACTGCGTGCGACTGATCGAGAGTATTTCAGAAACGCGTGGCATTTACAACAGGAGGGGCGCACTGACATATCGTCAATAAATGGGGTGCTTCTTCTCCAAAAAATCTCGGAGAAAATCTCCTAAAAAAGACTCCGCTTTGCCCACTGGGGACGAGAGCGCTACGGGCAATGACCTCCCCGAAACTAACAACACTGCGCTGGGCAGCAACAGCAACCAGGAGGCTCCAAAGCAATACAGCTGGGACAAACGAGAAAAGGTAACACGCTGCATTTTAACCTGTTTTTGTTCGCTAGACTGTAGGCTACCTTAAGTAGACAGGGTATTGTGTTGCTTAATTTCTTTAGGAATTATAACTTACTGCTTAGAATTATACAGATTGGAATGTAAGTCCATCCGAAATGGCTATTATCATTATGCTTTTGCTCATATTTTACGCCGTTCTCTACTCGCGTAATCACGCAAGCGAAGGGTTTGGCCCCTATAGTTCAGCGTTTTTGACTGACTGCCTGCCTGCCACTGTTGCTTTCGATTGACCATCGATACGAGAGTCTCTCGGCGGTCATAGGTTTTCACATTACTATGGTAAATTATAGACAGAGCTTATTATCGGCTTAAAGTCGAGGCACGTAACTTGTTTGCCTGGCGCGTACCCAGATAACGCTGAGTTAGGGATTAGGACATAAGTGGTGTCGCCATCAACATGCATGACACCATATTGAGGAGGAACAGGGAGGGTGGGAGTGTCCGTCTGCCCCTTCGACGCGCAAAACCATTACAAAGCTTTGAGAGCTATTAAAGTATGAATCTATAATGTTTAAACATTGTCCTGATTGATGTATTCAAGTGCAGATTGAAAGCCAATAAATGCACGAGACAAGTCCAACAGTCAGATTTCTCATATGGTCTGTAGCATTACTATTAGACTTGTAATTCCAAGGGGCCTCATAAGATACATTTAAAAGTATTTTTAAAAAGTAAATTGATAGCTCTTTTCATTTTGTAGTCGGCTAAATCTGGACGGTAACTAACATTTTCAAGCCTTTGGGTGTTTCCTATGGATTTTTAACTGGTCTGTTTCGGTTATTGATTTAGTCAGCAAGAAATGAAAACTCTACCTTTAATTTTAAGAGCTAAACATTTAATGCAATGATGATTGAGCGATAAATCGGTCAATCTATATTACCATTTCAGTCAAATCCGACTCTTGGTGATTCTATGGCAATTCATTCATTGTCTGTCTTGACAATGTTTTTCCAGGGTAGGTTGCCAATTCCCAGGTCTTTATCCAACCCTCTTTAATATGGCTTGGGACTCGCACACAAAGACGTACGCATTCACACCTAAGGCCAATTTGGCATATCCAATCCACCTAACCTTCATGTCTTTGGACTGTGGTGGTGGGGGAAAACTGTCAATAAGAGGGCAGAAGACAAGTAGAAGATTGTGTACAACAGATTTTTTTTTTTTCAGCAAAGTTTTTTGATAATTTAGACAAGGCTATAGAAGTTATTTATAGGCTTTATAGGTTCAGTAGGCTTTATAGGTTAAATACTTATGGTTACATGTTTGCTCTAAAGCAAGTACTAGGTCAAGCACTAAAATAACAGACGTTGTTTAGAATTAGATGGATAAAAGCATCAAATATCTAACTAATAAACACACATGCACCCTGTTACATCCTGTTGTGAAAGCAACCAAGATGCAAAGATAGCTCATATGATAATGTTTTTATCACTTTTTTTATGTTTTCCTTTTTTTGACCACTTTTGTCGCAGGTTGATCCCAAAGACTTCATGCTGACAGGCCTTAAGAACGAGACAGTGGGTCGGTTGCCAGGCAAGCTCAATGGCCAGCAGTTTGTCATTCAGGACTGTGAGAACTGTAACATCTACGTATTCGACCATTCAGCGACCATTACCATTGACGATTGTGTGAACTGCCGCATTATATTGGGTCCGGTTAAAGGCAGTGTGTTCTTCAGAGACTGCAAAGATATCAAGTGTGTGGTGGCCTGCCAGCAGTTCCGCACCAGAGACTGCAAGAAAATGGACGTCTTTTTGTGCTGCGCCACCCAGCCCATCATCGAGTCTTCTACGGGCATGAAGTTTGGCTGCTTCCAGTATTACTACCCTGAGCTGGCTTTCCACTTTAAAGATGCAGGCCTAAGCATCTTTAACAACAACTGGAGCAATATTCATGACTTCACACCTGTTTCTGGGGAGACCAATTGGAGTCTCCTACCGGAAGATGCTGTTGTCCAGGAGTATGTGCCTCTACCAGACCCTGAGTCAGAATTCAAGTCTGTGAGAATCTCCTCTGAAGCAAGTCGGAGCATAGTACCCATGACCAAAGGAGGTCGGCGTAAAGAGAGTGAAGAGTCCTGTCTGTTTGTCTTCTTTTCTGGGGATTACACAACTGCTAATGCCCGGAAGCTTATTGATGAGGTTAGACCTAATTTGATAGAGTCGATGCTGTAGAATTGTCATTCATGGTTGCGACATTGGGCGATCTACAAACTGACATCATGTGCTGTATAATTTTATTCTTGTTCCAAGCTTGAAGTTATTTAAGCTGGGAATTTCCTAATATGTCATTTGTAATGAGAAGCTTTGCGTTTATGCTCTTAGTTTAAAAGTCTTATTGAAAAATGCTGTTCATAGTCAAATTAAATCAGTTTTCTTCAGTCATTCCACCTATATATAGAAAAGGGGATGTGTACTATTCCCACTTCACATATTTGTAACTTATTAATCTTTGTCTGCTGTAGTTGCCCGCAAAATTCAACACAGGTTTCCTTTCGTTTTTTAATTGCGTACATTAAGGAAATGACTAATAGATGAAGATATCTTTGGTTGTGGGCTCCTGAATTGTCTGATCACTTTTTGGGTTACCAAAAGGAGGATGGGATAAACAGGAAGGCAAAGCTTTCATTCATAGTTATAAGGGTCCAATTTGACAATACACAGAATGCCTCAGTCATAGTTCAATTGAAAGTGTATTGTCCTGTGGCTTCAAGCCAAAAGCAGTTAAATATATGAAGCACTTTTAAACGTATAATAATTATAGTGTACTTATAAGAGAATCATGTTTTTAGTTATCAACTCATTATTAAAAGCATATTTATGTACAAGTGTTATCAAATACTTTTTTAGAACAGAAAAACACCATATTATAAAAAGTTGTATGGCCAAAGTTAGTCACTTATATTATGAATTCACAATATGAAATCAACCCTATTTTATTCTTATAATTTTCACTAGTTCCAATCTTGCACTTTTTGTTTTAATACAAACAGTCTTGTATTATTCAGTCAAGTTAAAAAGTTCCGAGAAGTAACAGCAAAGGTTTAGATCTAATCTAGCTGTACTTAACCGAATATGAGGAAGAGACAGAAATAGACAAAAGTGTTTGCTGTCATGTGACCTGTTTGTCACTTACTTCATTTAGAAATCTACCACTTTATAGCAGTGATCATTTATTTATGTTTTTATGCTTCTCATTACAAAAAAAAACAAATCCTGGTCTGTCCACCAACTGATAAAGCTTTCATTTTCTAACATACATTTGTTCTATATCCACCTAAATGCAGGTGACTGGCAAAGGTTTTGTCCTCATTCAGACCAAAGAGGTTTCCATGCGCCCTGAGGATGTTAACCGAGTGTTCCAGAATAATGCAGAGAGCCTCACTGAGTGGATCACCAAAGGTGCTGTAATGCATTGTATTAAAGCAAAAAAATGGGGAAAATGTTGTCTGTTTGCAAATACAAATGTTATAACACAATGTTCTCTGTTCCCGCAGGTCCAGTGGTAGCCCTTGAGCTGAACGGAGATGGTGTGGTGGAGGCATGTCGATCCATTGTAAATGAAGTGTTTAATGGGACTAAGGTAATTTTAAGAGGAATGTGAACACTAGTAAATTAATGCATTACATTTAAATTTACAACAAAATATTTGAGTTACTTTTTCAAATAAGTAATGCGAGTTACTTCGTTTTCCAATTTATTGACTGACGCCTCTCTCGTACTCATAATGTGGAGTAAGGTGCAGAGGTGTTGTGTGTGCTTGATCATTGAAACAACATTGTTTCACTTTTGTGGAGGAAGGGAGTTTGCATATTTTGCCAAAACTAGAACTTTTTGTTTTGTTAAAAAACAATCAAGAAAGTCTGGGTGAAGAAAAGTTCCATAAAAGTAAATAAGTACCACAATTAGTTACTTTTTTGGGGAGTAACGTATTACTTTTAAAAGTAACTTTTCCCAACACTGCTTCTCATGTCAATGCTATCTGCTGCTTTTCTTGCAGGTATTTGTTTCTGAGAGCAAACAAACGTCATCACGTGATGTCGACAACTTTTTCAACTTTGCTGACATGCAGATGGGACTGTAAAAGAGGCGCAAAGGGGCACCTTACCTTAATGTGGGTTTATATTTGTTTGGTTATGTCTTTTTAAGGAATTGGATATGACATAACTTAATATGCGAAGCCACTGATATCAGAATATTTTGAGGTGTTTATAACCACTATTTATTCTTACCATATGAGTTCGATCTGTGATCTGACAATTTGACATTTTCATGCCTATGAAACCGATATTTGGTATTAAAATGCGTTTTGGTCGATCAGATCACGAGTGGATGGCGCTTAATACAGGTGTAAACAGGGTTTACAGGTCTAAAACATTTTGAGCTTGTCCACTTTCGACCACTTCCAGAGGTAGTCGAAAACGCATTAGACCGGATTGCTTTCGTACTAGTGTAAATGCTCATGTGGTCGAATGTGTTAGAAATCGGACAGCCACAAAAGACCCTGTTCTCTCCGCCTACTGACTTAATGCGTAAACATTATGGGAAGTGCGCTAGCCAGATGGGATTTAAACTTTGGCTGGAGACCCAAGTTTGTTTTGAAGATGAAAAACTTACCAAGCATGTTCTCTTTCCAAGAGTTCTAACACACACGTTCGGTGCAGTCTTGTGGTTTTCTGCTGCTCTCCATGTATTTTTCCTTTGTCTCTGGGTATGTTCATATATAAATTGTCGAGCTTATTTTCTCCATTAGATCGAAAGATCTGAAAAAAAAACATACATTTACCAACTCATAGACCCTCCCCTCGAAAAAATCAAGAAAAAATCAGAAGTGGTTAAAAGTGGACAAAAGAGACACCAGGGCCCGGTTTTTCAAAAGTAATCCACTAGGATTTTGGATAACGGATTGGATCAAATCTTGAAAATGGATTTTTCAAAAGAAAAAATGTAAACTGGATTCCATGATCACAAATCGCAAAAAAAAAAAAAGGATTACTAAATCCGGATCAATTTTTTAACCTTTTGAAAAACCGGGCTCAGGTGTAAACGGGTATGTGTCTTCCTCTTCTACTTGTGATCTGATTCACCAAAAGGCATCTTAAAACCAGGTGTAAACGGGCCATAGTCAGTTAAGTTATTTGGAACCTATCAGGAAGGCAAGTGCCTTTAGATAGAGAAGAAAATCAATGAAAACTGGAACTTTAATCTAATCAAACATTGCTGTGGACAATTGTATCACTTATGCTGAAAATAATGAATTTGATTATTTAGATATTTATTTAATTAGTTTTTTCCATAAATGTATAGCTGGAAATTGTGTTTTATTCTCTTTTTCTTGTATACATGTCCATTACATATTGTATAGTCTTTTAGTTTGTGTATACTGATAAAATAATAATATTTGTTATAATGTCAAATGCCAGAAATATACATTTTGTTGAATCAGGTTTTTTAAGCAACTCCAATGCCATGTTTGTTTTGTTTTCCGCATTTTGGCTTGTCCCCAAAATATATTTTCTGTTGTTTTTTTTTGTCAGTATATTTTGACATTTGTCCTTCATATATACGTTTTTACGGTAACACTGTTCTGAAAAGAATGTAAAAAGTTCAAATTGATACTTTGAATGTACTACTAAAAGGAGTTGTCTCCTTCACACTGCTCTATTTTTGTAGGAATGTTTAGAGAGCACAACTGTCCTGTGACCAAAAAAAAAAATGTAGATGAGAGAATCACAGTGTACCTTTTTTATTTTATTGTTATTTCTAAACAGTTATTATTTTTACCAGACAATTTTGTAGAGTTGAATATAAGCTGTGTGTTTTGTCAATACATTCATTTTGGTCTAAAGTTCCATCGTCTCATTTCTTTTCATCTGCAAATAGACACAAAGCTGAACTACATCTCAATACATGAATGTCAATGGTGTCAATGCAAATGTTCATAGGTGTAAATAGTTCGAGTTGATTGCAAGAGATTGTGATTTACTATAAAAGTCTGATTCAGTATTGTGACAACAACAATTTGTAGGCCAACCTGGAAGGATATGTGGTGAGCATTACTTGAAGAGACTTTCATGTTTTTTGTTCTACAATAAATTACCCAAGTTGTTAAAATCTACAAAGTTTATCAGAATTATCAAGCTTAAACACACATATACGTACACTACACTGTTAAAATGTCTGGTTTAAGAAACTAATACTTTTATTCAGCAAGGATGCATTACATTCATCAAAAGTGACAGTAAAGACATTTTTACAAAAAATCTATTTAAAAAAAAATCTGTTCTTTTGACCTTCCTATCAAAAATATATATTTTCCCAAAAAGATGAACAAGTTTGGAAACATCACTAACTTTAATGTTTATGAAAGAAGTCTCTTATGCTCATCAAGTCTGGATTTATTTTGATCACAAATACAGAGAAACAAGTAATATTGTAACATATTGTTACAATCTGAAATAATGTTTTTCTATTTCAATATACTTTAAAATATAATGTATTTATGTGACGGTTAAAGTTGAATATTCAGCAGCTATTAATCCAGAGCTCTTTGTCCCACGATCCTTCAGAAATCATTCTGATATGCTGATTTATTATCAATGTTGGAAACATTGTTGCTTGATATTTTTATAATTGTACTTTTTTTCAGGATTATTTGATGAATAAAAAGTTTAAAAGAGAACAGCATGTATTTAAAATAGAAATCTTTTGTAACAATATACACTACCATTAAAAAATTGGGGGTATATAATTAAAAAAAATACTTTTATTCAGCAAGGGTGTTAAATTGATAAAAAAAAAGGTGATAGTAAAGATTTATTGTTAGAAAATATTTATATTTTTAATAAATGCTGTTATTTTTTACATTTTAGTCATCAATGAATCCTGAAAAAAAGTATCACAGGTTCCAAAAAAATATTAGGCAGCACAACTGTTTCCAAAATTGATGAGAACTGAGTATTAGATAGAAGGATACTCATATTTGAGTATCCTAATGGAGTAATGACTAATGAAAATTCAGCTTTGCATCATAGAAATAAATTGTATTTGAAAATATATTAAAATACAAAACCAATATTTTAATAAAATAAAATATAAAATATTTTAAATTGTAATTATTTAACAATATTGCTGTTTTTTGTGATCAAATAAATGCAGGCTTGATGAGCATAAGAGTGTTCTTAAAAAAAAAAAAAGTAATTTTTCCAAACTTTTGACTGGTACCAAGGCCAGACTACAGATATATACTTTGATAACTACGTTATTCTGTTTTTTTAACATTAACTCATAGCCATCCACAGTGGCGCTCTGAGTCAGTAAGGCCATGAACGGGGCGGAGTTTAGGACCCAGCGGTCGGGCAGTACAATAGAGCTGTTGTGTCGTGGTGAGAGGGTGATTTCTGCTTTTGGGATATTGACAGTGGGACAAGAAAGAAAAAATAACGAAAATACGGGTATTTGCCGCACCTCTGGACTGCTGACTAGAATACAGCCTTGCGGAGTCTATTGCCGTGTACGATCGTCCCGAAACACTGGATTTTTTGGATGTGAGGTAAGGGTGCTGTATGAACAATACTGCTCGTGTCTCCACACAGGGTTCAGTGTGCCAGTTTATCCAGGCAGCGGGGCCTGCTGCTTCCTACAGATCCTTTATGAGCAAGGTTTTACGTCCACACTACAAAACTGGGACTATGTCGGTAGCAGCGATACCAATATGTTTGCGTTAAAGTTTGCGATCACGCTCTGAATGATGTTATATGCACACAGGAAGTGGCATTATGGCAGTAGAAGGGATTGTAGTCACTGGAGAGTGTTCGTCATGTACGTTAGCGTTAGGGCGGCTCGAGTTTGGCGCCAAGGCCGTCAGAAACCCTCGCGCATACAGCAATGGTGGACGCCAGCACGTAATGCTCACACATAGACACTGTTTAGTGAGACTTTATAGTAAAGCATTGCTGTGTTTATCCTCCGATTCTTAATTTAGCTGTGTGAACTTTCAGATATGTTGTCCCAACTGCGAAATAGTCCTAACAACGTAAGAGCTCGCTAAATATATTTCTCCTCGTTGCATCATGTTTGATGACAATAAGGAGGTGATGTGGTGTTTTAAGTCTGTGCATGGATGGACACTATATTTTGTGCATAATTTCACACCTATATATTTTTCGCTGAAAATTTGTTCTGCATATAAAGTTATCAGACAACTTTGTTTTTAAAGACTTGCGGAATTTATTTATCCTCCTCGTTCGGTAAAGAGCACTTGAATATTCTTCTACATTAGCGCAATTAATGATTCAACCAATAAAACGAATACATATATAGAAATGCCGTGCATCCTGTACATTTTATTTTAAAATGACACGAAATCAATATTAAGTTTTAACTCTGAAGCCGTGCAGCAGAAGTTTGGAGCGGAAGTATCGTTGTTGGAATGCGGGATGAGCTTCCGTTTTTCCCCTTTGCTTCCCGCGAAATGCTATGCTTCTCGTGGTGGAGGGTTAAAGGAGTAGTTCACTTTTAAAAAAAAAAACTTTTGCAGATAATTTACTTACCCCCATGTCATCCAAGATGTCCATGTCCTTCAGTCGAAAAGAAATTAAGATTTTTGATGAAAACATTCCAGGATTTTTCTCCATATAATGGAGAAATGGACTTCAATGGGAACCAAACGGTTCAAGGTCTAAAAGACAGTTTCAGTGCAAACTGTTCAAAGGACTTTAAATGATTCCAGACGATGAATAAGGGTCTTATCAAGCGAAACGATCGCTCATTTAAAAAATAAACAACAAAGTTTAAGTTTTATAAGCTCAAATGGTCGCCTTGCTCTGTTCTGTGATGCACGTTAGTGACTCTCCCGTTAGAACTCGTTTATCAAAATAAACAAATCTTTTTTCGTGTCATTTGGTTCATTCAACGAATGAAATGAACGAGTTGACTCAGGAAAAAATTTGTTCATTTTGATGAATGAGTTAGAATAGGAGAACTACTCCTTTAATGCAACATTATTGAATGAACTATAGGTGTCGAGATTAAGTAGTCTGGGCAATAGGTGGAGGAAATTAGTTTTCCGTCGAATCTTCTGAGTCATTTCACTTTAAGATTTGTTAATAATAGAATCGTTCAGTAATTTGTTTGTTACTTTGTTGTCAATTCCAGGGGCACCTACAAGAACCTTAGTTATGCTGATGGCCCCTATAAATGAAAACATACTTTTTTCCACCATGTTTTCAACCTTTATTTTTTAAAATCAATTTATTAAGAAATCTACATGAATACCGTAATAGCCTAAATAAATAATTCCACTATCTTTCCCTCTTAAAATTACAGGTTCTTTATTGACATCTGTGATTCCATGAAGAACATTTAACATCCATGGAACCTTTCCATTGCACAAAATGTTCTCAAAACACTAAAGGTGCAGTCACATTTATGGTTATTCCAGTAATTTCAATAGGTATCCAGATGGGGGAAGATTTCCCCACGCAGAATTCCCAAGGTGGTCAACTGGCTTTGCAAAGTTTTCTGTGTGATCTGTGCTTCATAAATTGCTAATAGACATCGCAATGCATCTAAGAATCAAATTTTTCCCCCTCTCCTATAAATGGGACGGATTGTTGACACACTAGGTCAGTGTGAGGTGAGCGTGGTGGTGAAGTAGCTCTCAGCAGCCTCTGTTTTGTTAGTGTTGAGGTGTGGGCTGGTCTGTCTGGGCAGAGCATTGTGCTTTATCATGGTGTAGTTTGAGTGGGGGTTGTGGGGGGGATGGGGGGCTGTGACATTTTATCTTGCCGTTTTGATCTACAATGCAAGGCCTCCCAGATTAGATAGTGTCTCCTTGTAAAAAATTCATGTTTGCCTTAAAACCTTGCAAATTTGCGGGGAAAAAAATCTTATTTACCATGATTGACATTCCTAATTGGTCTTTATTGAATTATTTGCAAATCCAAACAATATTTATTCATTCTTCAACTTATTCATTAGCTAGAATTATGTTTTGCCAAGTGAAGTGTGTTGAGAATTGATAACACTGACAGTAGTCCAAACAAACCAGTGTCTATACTGTTGTTTGGGCAGACAACAGACATTTCAATTAGAGAGCCGATTGATATCCTATTCCTAATTATCAATATGGTAAACTAGTGATAGACATTGTTTCTGCTTTCACTGTTTCAGTTTACCACTCTCAGTCCTTTCTAAATGCAGAGCCACACATCTTAAGCACCCATTAAGTCTCATTGTAGTGCTTCTTTTTAAAACATTCAGTGTCAGAAGCAGATGTGCTTCTCTGCGTGTGAAAGCTAGTCTGTTGTACTGTCACAAATGTGACTTTAGATCCACGTCAAAAGTACTTCATGGAGCAGTGAAGAGGTGCACAGAGTGGTTTTTACGTTTACTTAGTCTGGAGACATTGCAGTGCAATAAAACGTGAAATGTACATTTCATCTAATTTAGAAATTCTTGTTTAGTATAGTAGTGGTAATCCATAACAGCTTGATAATTGTGTAAATAAGGATCAAACTAGAATTAAATTAGCTAAGTGAAGTGTTTCAAGAATTAATAATATTGACTGTTTCCAAACAACAGACAAACTCTCCTCAAACGCAAGCCATTGGTTAAGTCAGAAGTTGTCTAGTAGTGGTCTCTGTATAGTAATTACGCATCAAGTTTGTTGTTTGTTTCTATAATCAGCAGCAAATACACTACTGTTCAAATGTTTGTGTTTGTATAATTCAATATCTAATGAATATTCAATATATCGCTGAGTTTATTTGACCACACAATTAAAGGCCCCCTGAAATCAAAATTTAAGCTTTTAGTATTCATATGTTAGCCTTAAGTTTTTGAATAAGCTGGTGTTCCAAATCAATGACTAAAAATTTAGGAGATATAAGCATTTCAAACTTAGTCTCTCACTTCTGCTAAAATGACCGTGGACTTCAGCTTCTTATCACATCTTCTGTCCAATCAAATGTTCTCTAGAATCTAAAGCATCCCGCCCCCATGCTATAAACACACCTGAACCAACCGGCCGTTGACATTCAACAGAGCAATATGGATTGGAGATGTGTGTTGCTCAAATGCTCAAGTTTTATTCTGTTTTCCAACTGTACGTTGGTTAAGAATGAAATGGCTAGAATTTATTCACACCTCTACTTTTTAATCCAGCGTATCATCAGTGCTCACATTCACTTCCATGGTGCTGTCAAGTACTTGCAGTCTGTGAGGTAAACTAAATGCTATTGGCTATTTGAAAAGGGGGAGAAGCTATTCAATATGTCCCGCTTTAGCTTAGTGTTTCAGAGAAAATTACATCAATACATCATACAAAGCTGCAAACTCCAAGACACTTCAGTCCTATACAGGCCTATAAAGGTAGGTTAGGCAGTTTCGGAGAGGCTAGCATTAGCAATAGCAAGCTAGCTTTGAAGCATGAGATCCCACCCTCCCTTCAGAGCGTCTCCAAAGCCACACCTCCTCCAAAATGCGTGATATTGCATGTGCACAGCCAGAGCACAGTCTGCAAAGTGTCATGAGAGACATTGTTAACCTTATGTCTCAATGTCTTATCCTGTATACTAAACTGTTAAATAAGTCACACAAATTCACTCGCTTATTGTAGGTTTTAGGGTTGATATGATGATGAATGTCCCTTAGTCCCTTCCATAGTCCCTCAGGAAGCACAATGTCTTTAATTCACTATATAAAACAACTTGCTGCTAAATATGCAAATTCCTTTTTGACTCTTCTCATCCAGTCTGGTATTTATAGTGTCCACTCTGTCTGGCAACTGCCACAGAAATAACCAACTCAAACGATTGCACAATATTTTCAAAGGTCGCTACACAATGGACAGAGACGCCTGTCTGCGTTTTTATGACTATAGCAGCCTTTAAGACACAACTTCTCCCAGAGGTTTACTATGCCAAGTGTCTGACAGCTAAAGTTTTTTGAAAAATATCAAAACAATATGTGAGGGGAAAAATATATAAAATGAGTCAACTAGTTAGTAATAAAATAACTTTGCTGTTCAATTAATCTACCTGTCCTGAACCCATCTATTTCTTTAAGAAGGAAGTGTTTTTTTCTTAAGGCCATGTGATTTGATCTTATCAGTTTAATTTACTTTAAATAATTTGCCTTGTTTAATATAAGCTGTCCTTTCAAGGTGTCTGTACATGGTTTCATATGTATGGTTTGGCTGCAATTGCTCCTAGAAAACTAAGTTAATATTTATTTAAGGAGGCCCCTCAGTCAGGTATTGGAGCCTAATAAATCGCAGTACAGGCTATGCTTTGCTGGGTGTCTATCCGTCCTGTTCACCTCCACTGCCTGTTTTTTCATTTAGACAAATTTTGTGTTCTTTCCTCATTTCTTATTCTTTTTTTTCAGGCGTGAGCGAGAGGCAAATGCACAGCAGAGGAAAACAGTAGCATGCTCTTTGAATTTATGGTAAGTGAAAAAACACTCCAATGAATACCATAGAGGGCAGCTTTAATGGTTATCTCATTTAATGAGGCATTGATCTGGTACTGAATAATTATTCATGTGACCGGTCCCTCCTACTAGGGGTGGGAATCACAGGATAGCTTATAATATGATGCACGATACACGGCTCAGGATACTGATAATATTACAATACAGCAATTATGCGATAATCAATATATTGCCCATGATTAGGTTAAGTGCATGTTTTCTCTCTTTATTCAAGTCCAAACTGTCAGAAAATAGCACTAAAAGTTTTTCAGGCTGTAAATTAAATGTAACATTGTAAATTAAACATTTTCAATGAGATCAGGGTGATGGCATTGCAAGTGGTTTTTTATGTTCATGGTTTTATCTGTGTACTTTACTTTACCAGGCTCTTTGTCAATTTTGTTTGTCCCGTCAATGATATAAAAGTATCAAACTACTATTTTTTTCTTCTGTTATGTGAAAACATCTCTTGTTTCAGTGTTCGTGAAATCAATGTGCCTAAATGTTTTTAAGTGGAACATGGTTGAGTTGAAGATTCATTTGAGCTGGACTTCTCTTTCATTGCAGGAGACGTCAGGATGAAACGACTCAGGACTTCAAGCAGCAGTGACAGTTCAGACAATGAGAGTGAGTCAAACTGAGCCTCACAAAATTCATAATCTACGTGTAAGTTTTATAGGGACCAAAAATCTATATTTATCCTTGGCTCACTCCGTTCTTGTGTCATAAAGGTCCCTCGACGTCCTTTTCCTCTAACAAATATGGAAGCAAACCGGGCACCCCCGCCTCTGCTCAGAAGAAACCAGCAGAGGTAAACACAGAAAAATAATACCTGAACCTGTTTTATGACCCTTGATTTTTATCAGCAGACATAAGAATAATTTTTTTTATTGTAAAATTGGACATATCACTCATTCAGGTTAATATTTGGTCTTAAATCAATCTTTTAGGTGTTCAGAAAAGACTTGATCAGTGCCATGAAGCTGCCAGACTCTCACCATATTACTTCAGAGGATTATTACCTGTTGGCGGACACATGGAAGCAGGAATGGGAAAAAGGAGTCCAAGTACTCGTCAGTCCAGACACCATCCCTCAGCCCTCTGTGAGGTATGTCACTTTGAATAAATGCAAGCAAAAACAGGTTTTTGCATGTGACATAAAGGGATAGTTCACCCAAAAATGGGTTGGTGAATAAAATTCTGTCATTATTTACTCTAAAGAGGAGTTCAAACCCTGGTGTTCCAAACTCACAGCAAATGTGTTTCACCCAAGTGACTAGCCTCGGCACACTCAGCCTTGGCTTGAACCAAAAAAAGACAAAGAAAGAGAAACTAGTGGGTGCGATGCAAATACAAAATAGTCGCAGAAAATCGTATCAGACACAAATATTATGGTTGACCAAATCCAAATCAGTTGGTCCACAGATAACCGGTCCTACCTCATCAGCATTGAGGACCCCAACGTAATAAAAGGGTGAGGTTAGATGGACACACACAATGCAAGATAATTACACCACATGGCCACTATGGCCCAAATCACTCTGGTCAGATCAACTTCCATACAGAAATAACAAAATAACCCAAATCGTGAAATGAAAAACAAAACACAGACTAAAAAAGTTATGGAAAACTGAGAAAAATATTCATTCAGGAAAGACAGAGAAAATAACCTAAGCGACCCGAGTTAACCATCACGTGGTACGCGAGAGACAAAACAAAACGTAACAATCAGACATGGATTTACTCCAGTCAAGGCATACCAAACATTCACTAAATCATACATACCACACGAAAATCACACGTCACCATGTCAAGGATGCACTCGCGAATGTTCTGCTAAAACACACAACAACCCCCATTAAACTCTACTTACACCATAGAAACCACAACACATTGCAATAGCCGACATACCTTAAAGCTTTCAATGAGCACTTAATGCAACTCCCAGGGCACGTCGCCGAGACAGTACAGCAATCACTTCAAAGATAAAGACACATACTCTAAACACTTTAAAACCACACAAAGCCGTGCATAACCTCGGTCACTTACCTCGACTAAATAGACACCTGTAACCCGAAGAGGGTCGGGTATGACAAAAAACCTACATTCTGGGGATTCCTGCCTACACACTTAACCCCCTGGGGTCCAAGGTGTTTTGGGATCCTTGAGATGTTCTGACATGCCCTGACATTTGTGCTTTTTTTCAGTTGCTTATAAACATATTAATGGCACAGGTGAAATTACACTATATTTAGCACAAACAGGGCTACCATAATATGTGACCAACATGTATGTACATGTTTGTATTTTTGAGAGAATATTGTTTTTGCGTGGTTATTTAAAAAACAAAAAAATAAAAGTTTCTGAAATAAGGCCACAAAACACTTGTCTCTGTGACAAGTATTTACTAAGTTACAGTTAATTTTTCGGACACGTTTCAGAAAGATTTTTGCGGAGACAGTGTGTGCTCAAAGCGCACCCTGTTTATTTTATTTATTTTACAAAAACACAAGGTTCACCCACCCATTCCCATATAAAGGTAACGAACACGAAAAAGGAAAAGAAAATCCCCTACCACTACACATGGATGAATAATTAATAATAAATACTGGAATATTCCATAAAAAAAGATTTCATGATGACTTATTTTGTGTGTGTGTGTGTGTGTGTAGGATAATAGCAGAGAAGCCAAAGGAGGTCCTCTTCACAAAACCGAGGAAATATATTCAGTGCTGGAGTCAGGACTCTACTGAGACGGGTTATGTCAACATTAAGGAGTTAGCGGAGGCCATGTGCAGATATGACCTAGATGATATGGATCTATACTGGCTCCAGCAGCTCAATGCAGAGCTTGGGGCGATGGGTAAGAGAGGGGATGCCTGTAAAAGCAAGGCCTCGTCGGCTGTCTTCCCTGTAAGATTTGGTGTCATGACTTGCTTCAAGGAATAAAGTGCGCTTTGTATGTTACATGTAGGTGACGGGCCAGTGGATGAGCTGACGATGGAGCGGGTGATGGAGGCTCTGGAGAGGCAGTGCCATGACAACATGAACCACGCCATCGAGACTGAGGAAGGGTTGGGAATAGAGTATGATGAGGACGTCATCTGTGATGTATGTCGCTCACCCGACAGCGAGGAGGGCAATGACATGGTCTTTTGTGACAAGTGCAACATTTGTGTGCACCAGGTGAGACCTTTGATATCATCAGTAAATTGTCTAAAATCTGCAGGATGCTTTGTCAAGAAGAAAATCAACTTCTTTTATCCTGTTATGATTAAAAAAAAAAAAAAGTAGTATTTACTTTGTAATATTGCATATATCATTTAAAATACTGTTCAAAAGTTTAAGCTCAGTAAAATCTTTTTGTTTGAAATTAATAGTAGTTGTTTTTTCAGCAAAAATGCATTAAATTGATCGTAAGTTACTGTAAAGACATTTATAATGCTGTAAAAGATTTTGATTTCAAATAAACTTTTTAACTCATCAAAGAATCCTGAAAAAAAAAAAAATAAGTATCACAACTGTTTTCAACATTTATTGTAATAAAAATGTTCCTTGAGCAGTAAATCAGGATTTTAGAATGATTTCTGAAGGATCATGTGACAAGGATAGCTTTGCTGTCATAGGAATAAACTAAAATTTAAAATATATTAAATTATAAAGCACTAATAATATTTCACTATATTATAGTTTTACTGTATAGCCTTTAAAACAAAAACATTTAAAAAACTTACTGACCCAAATCGTTTGAATGGTAATGTAGCTTCTGTTGCAATGTTAATGTAATAAGTTTAATTGTATATTGTATTTTTTTTGTCATGAATATAGCCTTTGATGCTGATTTAAGAAGAAAAATTCATATTTGTAATATTTCTATAGTATATGATTGTATTATGAACTTGAAAAATTCATCACACTTATATTTTGTTGCAGGCCTGCTATGGCATTGTGAAAGTGCCAGTTGGAAACTGGCTGTGCAGAACTTGTGTTCTTGGTATCAACCCACAGTGCCTTCTGTGTCCCAAAAGAGGAGGTGCAATGAAGGCCACAAGGGCTGGCACTAAATGGGCTCATGTAAGCTGTGCCCTCTGGATACCGGAGGTAAGTTGTGTATCACAAAAGTGGAATTACACCAGCTTTGTTATCATGCTTGTATGAGCTTAATGTTGTTTCTTTAATAATAACATGCAATTGAGCTTTTTCCTATGTCAGCATATTTCCTGTTTCTTAGTTTTATTTAAGTGTATGATATAGATGGTCTCAGAGTTAACAGCCGCAAAATTCCACTTTTGATTTTATGGGATGTTAAAAGAATGCAAGTATTAAGAATTTGTGTTTGTTTTTAGGTGAGCATTGCATGCCCGGAGCGGATGGAACCCATCACCAAAGTGTCTCATATTCCTCCCAGTCGCTGGTCGCTCATCTGCAGTCTCTGTAAACTCAAAACTGGAGCCTGCATACAGGTAATGCTGCATAGGGCAAAGAAGTAATAGAAATATAGTTTGACGGTGAATTATTATTGCTTTGTTGGATATTTGAAATTTAGCACAGAATCTTCCTCTAATGTAAAATCGAATGCAATAGAATTTTGATGTTAGTCTAATTTGAATTGTATGTAATTGACATTATTAGGCAAGTCATGACATTTTTATAAGAACGGTAACTCATGGAAAGTATTTAGATAAAATAAATCTGTATTTTAACTTTTTTGTACGCAATGTGTAACATACAGTCTTCAGTTGTTTTTTCATAGCCTTCAATTTGCATATTGTTTTGAAAAACATAGAGCAAGATGTTTTTTTTGTAAAATGCTTAAAATAAAATTAATTAATTTGAAGAAATAATTGAATCAATTATTAAAATAATGGTTCTAGATTTAACTGTCCTCGTTTTTTTAACACTGACTCTCGTTTTCCAGTGTTCGGTTAAGAACTGCACCATCCCTTTCCACGTCACTTGTGCTTTCGAGCAAAACCTGGAGATGAAGACCATCCTGGATGAAGGTGATGAGGTCAAGTTCAAATCCTACTGCCTGAAGCACAGTAAACCTAAAGCAGGAGAAGCGGGTTTGAGTCCGGCCCGTCATAAAGCTCCGACTGAGACTGAGAAACTGGGCTTGAGGGCGCAAAAGCTTCAGGAGCTGGAGGAAGAGTTCTACACCCTCGTTCATCCTGAGGAAGTGGCCCGAGTCCTTGGACTGCCGCTCTACCTGCTGGATTTCATCTTTCAGTACTGGAAGATAAAGAGAAAAAGCAACTTTAATAAGGCTCTGCTGCCACCTAAAGAAGATGAAGAGAACCTCCTGCAACAACCACAGGAGGACAGCATACACACACGAATGCGAATGTTCATGCACCTGCGGCAGGACCTGGAGAGGGTGGGTACTCCCGCCATGATGGATGAGATTTCATTTTTTTTTAGGAATGGGTCAGGATGTTCAACAACTGAGTAGTCTTTTTTTTTGTTGCTCTGAGCAATTTTCCTTGTATCATCCATGTTTCTTCCCGTTTTTGTGTAAAGACCTTTTTAGTTTAAGTCTGTTTAGGACTGGGTACCTAGTTCGGTGCTTTTTAGGGACCGACCGAATTGTCTCGAAATATGAGTGTGAATTAAATACTCAAAATATGAGTGTGAAAAAAAGTCAACAAACTGAAAAATAAAATAAAAATGTAGGTAATATTATATTGTTAAAACTGGTTACATAAAATTGGTATCGAAAAAAGTATCGTTCAGGAACCGGTATCGAAGTCAAGGTATCGGTATTGAACATTTTGTTACGATACCCAGCCCTAGGTCTGTTATTACGTATATGTTGTTGTACACAAACCCATTATCTTATAACATGTGGTTCTCTCAAAATTAATGAATGCACAGTTTAGTTAACACAGTCTCATCCCAAGACGTCATATAACTGACGTCTTGGGACGTCTTTTGACCATACGTCAACACCCGCCGTTTTAGGGTACCCTTTAACGTCAGTTACATGACGATCCTGGGACGTCATACAACTGATGCTTTACCTTTAACGTCAGTTAGGTGACGGGGTAGGTTTAGGTCTGGGGTAGGTTTAAGATCTGATAACGTCATCTAACCGACGTTAAAAGGTACCCTAAAACGGCGGATGTTGACGTATGGTCAAAAGACGTCCCAAGACGTCAGTTATATGACGTCTTGGGATGAGACTGCGCTGGTTTAGTTGGTTTATGTACACTACAGTTCAAAAGTTTTGATTCAGCTTAAACCGATTTGGCTCATTGCGATTATGAAATCGCGAAGGCTGCAAACCAAATCTTACTGATCCCAAACTTTTGAATGGTAGCATATATGCATGCTGAAACCATCAGTATCATGTTATGAGTTGTTGACATTATGATCTTTATGTCTATATCATTTTTTGTCAGGTGAGAAATTTGTGCTACATGGTGAGTCGAAGAGAGAAGCTGAAGCTGTCCCAGAGTAAAGCGCAGGAGCAGATTTTCAATCTACATGTCAAGCTCATTAACCAAGAGTTATCTGCAGGTAACTATATTTTATTATGAAATAAAATGTTTTGTTTGAATTATAACAAAAAAAAAGTTTTTTTTTTTAAATTTCAAAGTTCAAGTTAAATGCATGCAGCCAAATAGATCCAATGAATTAAAGATAACTGTAATCTTGCATAACCTGTCTAGCACCACTGACTGACTGACTTCTGCTTTTATCAGGGCTTCCCGTGTCCTCTTCTTTAGAGAACATGTTCCACCCTCCTCCCAGAATAACCCTAAAACTCAAAATGCCTAAAGTGTCGCTTGGCAATGGCAAAACCAGCTCCAAATCTGTTAATGGACCCCTGTGCCCGGATAACAGCAGCAATGTGTATGACGCCAGTGAGGGAGGGATTGGACTGGGCAAACCACAGCTCCATCTTGGACGGGCGCGGATAGAGGAGCGCGCCAACGGTCTCCTGCCCGCCTCCATCTACATACGACGAGACGGTGGGACTCCCCCGTTGGCCATAAAGCAATCAGGCAAACCCTTGGCTCTGCATGCCGCCCTCCTCGGTCAATCATCCAATGGGAAGGGCAAGGTTGAACCAGAGAAAACGCGGCCATTGAAATCCAACGGCATTATGGACAAGCCCGTGCTCCAAAGAGACACTTCCTGCCAGACGCCCACTGAGAAGGACACATACAACAAGATTTCAGGTAAGGGTCAGTCAGGTGGATTCCACAAAACCTCTCTTGAGCACTTCAGTCGATCTCTCAAGGAGGCCACTGTTAGTTTAGTACGAACTGAGGACCTCCGGGCCTTTGAGAAGAACGCACGCAAGACCTCTGGATTCTCCAAACCGGTTTCCAATGAGCAGCCGCTAGGGGGCAGCAGAGCATGCCAGGAGAGCGACGGTTACTGCCCGGACGCAGAGCTCAGTGACTCGGAGCCCGAGGCTAAAGGGAAGTGCAGGCAGGGAGGGAGGGGGCAAAACCAGAGAGGTCCAGCTGGGGACTACGTCAAGTCAGCCAGCCGAGCAAAACTGTCTTTTGGCTCTAGAACGTCAGTGCAAAGGTGACAATCTTCAAAAGCGTCGGAAACCCACTGCCACAAATTACCGCAGCGGTAATTGGAAGTGCCAGATTCTGTTTTTCCTCTGTTGAGGATCAGCTAAAGGTTTTTAGTGCGGCGTGCCAAAATCTCCTTGCTGGCTGATTGCAGAAGTGCAGATTGGTCTATTTTGTGGACTGATTTATATCACTGTGTCTCTACCCAGCCATAGCGTTTCTGCTGCAGCTCCACTTGGACTCAGTTCATGAGAGCACGTGTCATGTAAAGTAGGTTTTATGGGCCGTGCAGCAGTGTTTCTGTACATAAAAGGAACCTCCGTTTTTGACTGTATATAGTAGTTTGTGTTAAGATGTGGAGCACGTCGAGATGCTTTCCACGTACTGAAACATTATCATACTTTCTTACTGATATGCTTATGCAAATAAATAAAGACTTAAGAACTCTGATCTGACAAATGATGGTTGTTCTCCGCTTGTCTGGTCGGACTTTTTTTTTTTTTGCCTTTTTTTTCTGTTCCTGTTTGTCTCTTTGGTCTCTTTTCCTCTTGCTTTGTTGTTTTTTAACGTCTTTGCTAATGTTAGAATTGGCATGCTTGAGTTGGAAAAGAACGTGTTGTGTGCAACTGAAATGGTCTTCCATCTGTCTTCAGAGTGTGAAAGGATATGTCAATCCTTGATGTTTATATTTAGAATAAATTCTAAGGATACAGTTATTTTTTTGATATTTTTAACTCATCTATTTTCTGGCATTTCTCGGCACTGAACCCTTTCTTGTGTTTGCTAAAGATCATTAAAAAAGGACCAATAATAAAGCAAAAATGGATTTTTATGTGCTTGATACATAGAGACGTAGTATTTTAGAACAAGAAAGGTAACACGTGTTTTGGCACATAAGCATTCATATGTCCATCCAAGTTAGTCATTTTCGCAGCCCCTTAACTGTCACCGTCCCGCTACCAGGATGCCTAACTTTACTTTACTATATGTTTATTAAATCCTAATCTAATTATGACTAATTATATATCGTTGGAAAGCTCAACTGCAGCTCAAAAATCTTTTGTAAATGAATAAATATTTTGTAAAAAACATATTTTATATATATATATATATATATATATATATATATATATATATAGTACAGTATATTTGATTCTCTGTAAATTTAAACTTCCGTAACTTTTTCATACTTTCATTTGTTTTCACTTGTGTTTTCCAAAACATGACCAAACTTGGGTATATATTCCAAAGCATTCATGAATTACAACCATTTAAGTTGACAGCTAAGGGGTTAATAACTAGCCTAACTACAGAGGACATAGCATAAATCTAAATACAATTAATTTCATAAAACTTTTTGTCAGGTTCTCGGGAGATCATACTATTCAAAGAGTTTTAAAGACTTATTTAGCAAGGACACATTAAATTGATCAAACGTGACGGTAAAGACAAAAGTGACGGTAAAGACATTTATAATGTTATGAAAGATTTCAAATAAATCCTGTTCAATTTGAAATGCATCAAAGTTTCCACAACATTATTAAGCTTCACAACTCTTGTTGATAATAAGACAATATAATACAGTAAAAAATATTCATATTTACAAAAATACAGCAAATTTAAGAAAAAATACAGTATAACGGCATTTTTTCCCCCAATCAAATAAATGCAGTGTTTGTGAGCATGAGATTTTGCAACATTAGAGTGCATCTGCCACTTCAAATTGCGAGTTCACAAGTCATGTTCATGTAAAGCTCTAAAGCAGTAATTACTCTGTCATTTTCCTTCAACCTCATTCTTCTCCAGGGGCCCTCTGGCTAGTCCAAATGGAAGTGTTCTCCACAGTTTTAATCATTTTCTTCGCTCCAGAAACCACAATTTCTGCGCTCTGTGCCGTTTCCTCAGGCTGTAGCCTACCTGCCTCCTGCTGTCAACTTACACACTGAGAGAGAACTCGATAATGAGTGAATCATTTACATTCTGAACGGGTTTCGTTTGGTCATATTAATTGTGCTTACTTGTAAATGATTGCAGAACAGTTCAGATCGTTGATTGCTAATGTAATATAATGTAATGTAATGTGTCTTACTGCCATAACTGTGCCACATTTAAAGTCATCAGATTATGCTTAACTTGCTTCAGTTCTAAATGATCAAGATTCAAGCAGAGTATCATTCATTATTGCTACCTGAGACATTACATTTTCACTTAAATATTGATATGGATGGATAAATAATGCTGAGCTCCACTGTCATCTGATGTTCTTTTCAAACTTAACCAAGTTATCTTCTGACTCAACTGATTCTTTTGGTTGAGCGGCTGCTGTGCTAGCTAGGAGCTGCCTAAGGCTTATTGATCGTTTAAAGAAAGAGCTGAGTTTGACTACAGTGTTAAACAGCACAGCACTTGCTCTGTTGAGAAAGAAATATAAATCATAGCAGGTAAAAGAAACATCCACTTCCGTAGCTTTTATAAAGATAAAAACGTACAGTCTGATGGCCCTAGCCAAAAAAAAAAACCCCAAAAAACTGGACCTCGGCGCAAAGAGAGAGCTGTAAAATAACATTTATAGTTCTGAGCATGCTCATTTAGAAGTTGTATTTGCAAATGTATATGCCCATGACTGATGTCACAGAAAAATTACACTATATGTCAGTGCAATTATAGTTTAAGTACGTATAAGTATAGCTTATGATATTCTAATATTGATGTTGAACATCGACATTGCAAAGTATAAATAAATTTTAGCATTGTAGAAAGTTAAGCGTCACATGACCTTTTTAGTCTTGGTTTGGCAATAAAGAACTAGATAAACTGCAGCAATGATCCATCTGCTCTCTGTAATTTCAGTGAACTCTGTCTTGTCACAATTTCCTTACTTGAGTGAAAGTACAAATTTACATACTTACTTATGCCCGTTACCCTTGCAAGGGTATGGGCTGCCGACCACAGATCTCCAGATTATTTTGTCTTTGGCAATTCTTTCCAGCTGATTCCAAGTATAGCCCATCTTAGTGAACACAGAACACAGTTCACTGGGATTGAATGTGAGATTGTATAAGGGGACTCAATAACGTCCACAATGGTTTCAGACACCCAAATGGCTGTTCCCTCAAGTATAGGGCCTGATTGAAAGTTTTTTGGCTTTTAGTATGAATATGTTAGCCACTGTTATCTATAAGCTAGTGTGCTCCAAAACAATGACAAAATTCACATATGGAAGACAAAACACAATGTTGAAATTTTGAAAATGAAAATCAGTTTGGATGTTGAACATCGTCGAGATCTGACGTAAATCAGACGTCGAGTTTAGATGTCAATCTGACTTTCATTTCCAACGAAAATGCAACCCCTAGAACTAAAGTCATCCCCTGACTGACATTACTAATTTCTGAAAGGACCTTGACAGAAATGTAGAAAAAAGTATGATATTTGTCTTTTCAATGTAGTGAAGTTAAAGCAAAAAGTTTCCAGAAAAAAAAACAATCAATACTCAAAAAGTGTACTTGTAGCTACAGTACTCAAGTAAATGTACTTTACTAACTGTCCACCTCTGGATATTGTTTTATGTAGACTTTACAGAGGAAAGAGAAACACGTAGAGCAGTAACAATTTATTCATTGATGGGATTTTATTTTTCCAAAGTAAAGCTATGGGCCTTTAAGAAAATTGACACTGACTGTACCTAAATTATTTCACCTTAAAAGCTGTATATATTTATTTTTTTCTATTATGAGGAATGAGATTTGACTGATGGAAACTGTTATGTGATTTAAAAAAATAATCTAACCATGCGTATAATCTAACTAGAGCCACTGAAAGATTGCAGAGCACAAAGACTGCATGCAATTTGCTTGTGTTCTGTATTAATGTAATGTACATTAGACTATTCTTCTTATCGCTGTTCGACAATTTTCACAATGTGAAAAAGCCCTATTGTGCTATGGCTAAAGTACTATCTTGTCTTGTTTTCCAAACTTTGTCTCTAAAAGGGGGGTTGTGACATAATACGAGACAAAGAAGCCCTTGGAGCCACTCCATGCTGAATTTCAGTGAAGTTAAAGCAAGGTTAACTGGAGTCACTGCGTGATAGTGAACTTGATTAAGTTGGCTTTGTCAAATTGAAAACAATGAAACTGCACAGCTGGAATGAATAGGTTCCATTGGGCTGTATACTTCATTTTCATAGTTGTTTTCCTGAAGATGTTAAATGTAATATGTAAATGTAACTGAAAATAAATTATCTGAATAATGCTATAGAGATTTCTCTTCTGTAGTGATGCTGTGAGGTATTAGAGAAAAGTCCTGTGTCATCGCGAAACACTATTTCTCTTACAACACTGAGGTCAGCTGTTTAGCGTTCCCTCACAGCAGCAGAGAGGAGCTGCATCACCAGTCCCATCTAGAAAAAGGGAATTAAACTTGTCCAACCAGATGTATTCTGTATTAAAGAATGGCTGTGTGCTGACACACTCCTTTCTCGCTTGAACCATTGTCTCATTATAAAGTAAAAATTAAACCACTCCTTCGCCCGCTCTCATGATAAAATACGAATCCTACTATGGGTAAGGTTTATGAATATTAATGACGCAAGGCGACGACGCTTCCATGCGTCCAGCTAAATACCCTTATTAATATTCATGGACGAAGGTTTTCATTCGTAAATTGTTAGCTGCATCTCGAACGTCTGCCTTTCAGCAAATAATTTTGCTCTACGTCTCGTTACGTCATTGATATTCATAAGTCAAGTTCAGCAAATCATTTGGTGCTTCTGGCCGAAGCGTCTCGTCACGTAATTAATATTCATGACCTATGCCTTCACCGTAGTATGTTTCTGAAAGTGTCAGCCTGACCGGGTGGAGAGAATGCAGTGGTCAAGTGCGCCGTTTTATCATTTCTTTTCTCTAATACCTCTTCAATGGACATATGATGGAAACTTCCAGTTGTACGTATATTCATTTGATGATTGAAATGAAAGTAAAACTCTGAAACAAGTTTAATTTTATCATTACACGGAGAAGATAGTTTCTTCCGGACTATTTTGGTTATCAACGCGGGATTTTGTTGTGGATACCCTGCCCTGTTCAACCTTGTGCCGCCAATGACAAATTCAGCGCCGGTTAACATCCACCTCACTTTTACACGACCACTATGGTGCTATGGGAATCAATGAAGTGGACGAATATATGTCATTTCCTCGCAGCATCCGAGTCCTTCAGCATCGGAATCTGTTGAAGCCGGTTTAACCTGTCCTGTCCTGTACTCACGTGTCAAGTGTACCGAAAGAACTTTAAATATCATTGCTGAAATATTTTTCCTGGACTAAGAAACAACATTTAAAGCCTGGTAAATCCTGATATTTTATAACTCATTACAGTGCACATTTCATTTCATATATAGTCTCATTTGGATAAAATCCTGTATTTTCATAGCCACTGGTCTTTTCCCTGATAAACAAACCACAATGAATTTCCATTGCTGGTTTGGCGTTGGTCTACTCTAGATGGTGGACCATGAGCAACACGAAGTTTCTTGACCTAGGGAGCCATTCTGGTTAATAGGACTGGTTTACTTAAAAATGAAAATTCTGTCATAATTTACACACCCTCAAGTTCTTTCTTCTGCTGAACACAAAAGAAGATATTTTAAAGAATGTCGGTAACCAGACAGTTGATGGACCCCATTGAATTCCATAGTAGAAAAAAAAAATACTTTAGTTAATGGTTACCGACATTCTTCAAAATATAATTTTTTGTGATCCGCAGATAAAAAAAAATTCATACAGGTTTGAAACAACTTGAGGGTGAGTGAATGATGAAATTATTTTTTATTTTTTTACGTGAACTAGCCTATTCCTTTAACTATGCTGGAGTCTTTTTAACAGGGTGGTCACTTTGTGTTTATTTGGGATATTTAACAAAGTTTAAGACTGAAGTTGAATGAAATAAAATACACATTCTCTCAACTTTTACATTTTGACAGAAATCCAAGATGACATCGGCGAACAGCCAAGTGTCATTGAGTGAACTGCCCATGGATAACTGGATGGCCAATCTGCCCAGTGCTCTGTGGGATACACCTCTCTGTTACATGGCTATTCCAGGTATTTAACCACTCATTTATATGTTCTCTAACCACATGCAAAATATATACTTTTAATATGTACCTCTGAGTACTTAAAAATATTTTTGTGGGGATTTGACTTTATTTGTTTTTTCTTAAGTGCCCACAATGATAGAATTTGTATGGTTTAAATTGAATATAAATCCACAGCTATATTATTAAAGTGTGGATATTGTTATTTTTGGAGAGTGCCATTACTTGATGAGACTGACCAGTGTTTCAATTTCTGATTAACTGCAGTGCATACCTTATTTATTTATATTTTAATATTATTTTTTTTTTTACAGTCTTCTCTGCTTATATTTACTTAGACAGTTTAGTTTGTTACCATTAATGCTCATGGTCAATGTGTCATTGTTGTGGTTTGTGGTTTGTAGGGAGCCATAATGCCATAACCTACTGCCTGGATAAGAACGACCGCTCTCCAGTGGACCTCACTCAACCAGATATGTTGCAAAAGCTGGACAAGTACATGAAACCCATCATAAGGCCATTTGTATACAAATGGGCGATAGCACAAGTACGTAGTTATGATCTGATTGTGGTTATTTGATCTAATTGCAATTGTTTGAGTTAACTGCAATAATTGTGAAGTTAACATTTTAATCATGTTTTGCCTTCAAATAAGAGAAATTATATTGCAGCTTTATACTATTCTATTATAAATAACTATAATTATTAATTAATGGGGGGAGGTGGTGTAATTTTTTTTTCCATTAAATTACTTGGAACCATTTTACAATTGGTCAATTACACAAACAAATAGTAAACTGTCTGGGTTCATTGAAAGCCTTGGTGTTCTTAATATGTTGAAATACAAAAATCATAATTATATAATTCAGAGAAGGTATGATCAAATTCTTTATATCCAACAAATTTGACTTTGTCACATTAAAAACAAAACAACAACAACAAAAACCGCATAATGGATAAACACGTAAAAGCTGAAATAAATGCAGTTATGTTGAGTATGGGATCCCTCACGAGGTTATAGACCAATTTATGTTAGCATGCATCAGCAGATTCCTGTAGAGCACGAGTCTGAAATGTATCAGCGTGAGAGGCAGTACATTGCTGTCTGTTAACATGGAGAAATCAATCAAAGACTCAGCTTTGCCACTGTGATAGCTTTGAAAGCACAATTAGATGGAATAGTAATGACAAAAGTAACATTGATGGATGAGAATTGTCCCAAATCTATTGGACACAAATCAATATAGATACTGTTACATATTTACAGATATGGTTACAGGGTATGTCACTTTCAATGTCTCCAGCTAGCTGTTTGGCACTATCTTTACTGCACCTGCATTGTTAATGAATGTGCTTTACATTATTTACCATAGGAGTCTTGCATTAGGGAGCAGTTAGATTGTGGAGTGCGATACTGTGACCTGAGGATAGCACATAGGCCTAATGACAGCTCAAATGATCTCTACTTCTACCATGGTGTTTATACCACTATGACTGTGGAGGTAAGACTATGAAAATTATTGATCGAACAAAAAATACATTTAAAAGACTGCCAAGGCGTTTAATGATTTAAAATATAGCATAACATTTCCCAGTATCTGTTTGTTGTGTATTTTGATATGTGTAGTGTAGTTCTAATTTGTTAGAGTTTGATGTTTGAAGAATAGAACTAAATGCTTTTTAATTGAATCAAACTAATGTATTGTGTTATTTCAGAAAGTATTGAAAGAGATCAGAGAGTGGTTGGATGTTCATCCAAAGGAGGTAGTCATCCTCTCATTTAGCCACTTCCTTGACCTCAATCAAGAGCGTCACACACAGCTTGTCTCAACTATAAAGAGTGTTTTTGATTCCAAACTCTGCCCTATAATGGTATGTATCAATCAATCAATCAATCAAAAAAAAAAAAAAAATAGATGGTGGGAACTAAACACTCACCTAAAGGATTATTAGGAACACCTGTTCAATTTCTCATTAATGCAATTATCTAATTAACCAATCACATGGCAGCTGCTTCAATGCATTTAGGGGTGTGGTCCTGGTCAATACAATCTCCTGAACTCCAAACTGTATGTCAGAATGGGAAAGAAAGGTGATTTATACAATTTTGAGCGTGGCATGGTTGTTGGTTCCAGGCGGGCTGGTTTGAGTATTTCACAATTTGCTCAGTTACTGGGATTTTCACGCACAACCATTTCTAGGGTTTACAAAGAATGGTGTGAAAAGGGAAAAACATCCATTATGCGGCAGTCCTGTGGGCGAAAACGCCTTGTTGATGCTAGAGGTCAGAGGAGAATGGGCCGACTGACTCAAGCTGATAGAAGAGCAACTTTGACTGAAATAACCACTTGTTACAACCGAGGTATATGCAGCAAAGTGTTTGTGAAGCCACAACACGCTCAACCTTGAGGCGGATGGACTACAACAGTAGAAGACCCCACCGGGTACCACTCATCTCCACTACAAATAGGAAAAAAGACAATTTGCAAGACCTCACCAAAATTGGACAGCTGAAGACTGTAAAAATGTTGCCTGGTCTAATGAGTCTCGATTTCTGTTAAGCGTAAACAGAATGACAACAATGGATCCATCATGCCTTGTTACCACTTTGCAGGCTGGTGGTGGTGGTGTAATGGTGTGGGGGATGTTTTCTTGGCACACTTTAGGCCCCTTAGTGCCAATTGGGCATCGTTTAAATGCCACGGCCTACCTGAGCATTGTTTCTGACCATGTCCATCCCTTCATGGCCACCATGTACCCATCCTCTGATGGCTACTTCCAGCAGGATAATGCACCATGTCACAAATCTCGAATCATTTCAAATTGGTTTCTTGAACATGACAATGAGTTCACTGTACTAAAATGGCCCCCACAGTCACCAGATCTCAACCCAATAGAGAATCTTTGGGATGTGGTGGAACGGGAGCTTTGTGCCCTGGATGTGCATCCCACAAATCTATATGAACTACAAGATGCTATCCTATCAATATGGGCCAACATTTCAAAAGAATGCCTTGTTGAATCAATGCCACGTAGAATTAAGGCAGTTCTGAAGGCGAACACAGTATTAGAATGGTGTTCCTAATAATCTTTAGGTGAGTGTATATATACACAATATAAGTAAAAATATGTACTGTATCTAATGCATTATGGAAATATACTTCTGCTTTTTCTGTCAGGATCGTGTGACATTACGGACATTATGGAGCCAGGGTCATCAAGTTATCGTTTCATATGAGGACAATATTGCCTACAGTCACAGAGAATTGTGGTTTCATATACCTTATTGGTGGGCCAACAAGTGCAAGGCTGAAGCGCTGATCGAGGAATTTGAACGTAGAAAACAAAATGGCCGGCCAGGTAATCCTTAATGATACTGTATATGCCATGAATGAATAAATGACTTCTTTTAGTCATTACTTTATTACTTAATAAAAAAAATCATCCTTAGAAAAGTGAAATGTTTCCTGTAACACTAACTTGTTTTTAATATTTATTTGACTCTCTATATAACTATCATCCTTGGAAAAGCTAAATATTTAAAATAAAGCTTTTATTTAATTTTCTTGAAAAAACTGTCATTCTTGGGAAAGTGAAATCTGTTTCCATGCACACCATTTTTCAACAGGTGGCTTTTTTGTGACTGGCATCAATCTTACTGAAGATCTGAAGTACATATGCTCCCACCCCACAGAATCACTGAAGGATGTGGTGATGTCTACATATCCCGAGTTACTTAGCTGGGTCAAACAACAGAAGCCTGGCTCTAATCCCGGCTCCCTCAACATCATAGCTGGGGACTTTGTGACTGAGAGCCAATTCATAGCTACCGTTATTGCACTAAATGAAAATCTGCTCAACAGGACCATAATACCAGAGCCTTGACCCTCTTAAGCTTGCACAATGCATTTAACATTTGAAGAAAGAAGTGCTTCTCGTTCGTGTGATGTTTTTATACTAGTCAACTTTGCTATTTTTTATAAGGGTGCTTACACTATAGAGTTTATGCTGCGTCAGCTCCATTAATTTCAATAGTTATGGTGCATTGTCAGGACTTTCCTTATCCTCAAAATGGATGCTGTCCATCAAATGCTCCATTGTAGAGCTGTATCTAGTGTGTAAGCACCCTGAGGGTGATAGATAGTAGAAGTTATGGATAGAATAATGTAATGCACTGACTTTTATGACTTGAATTTACTATCTTAAACTTATTTATGCAGTCTCCAACAGATGCCTCTGATTTTGCAAAAATGTTAATCATTTTAAGGTTCCACCATATCATGATTAAGGTCCCGGGTTACCTTACCACAACTTTACGTACAGGCACCAGACACAAGCACATTACAGGACACAATAAGTTCCCTGGGAGCATTCACAGTTTGAAGTTTGCATGAGAATTGCTAAAGACTACTCACGACAAGCCTCAAATAGGATTATAAAACACTCAGGATTGTTTATTCTTTATGATCTATACTCTTTTCAACTTTCTACTGTGTGATGGCAATGGAAATATGATTCAGATAAGTACATGTCTGCATGGTGCACACAATCAAAAGCATGAAGAGACACTGGAATATTTCTGTGGTTGCACATACTGTATGTTCTCTGCCATAGTAGCATGCAATTTAAACCAGTTTAATCATGGTATCAGTTTGCATTGCTAACAAATATGCTTATACTAAACAATATCAGCAGTTGAATGGAATATAAAATATTCACATTTAATATTTAAAGATTTGCAATAAATAAAACATATCTAACTACATTCATTCAATTGTTTGTACTGTTTTCACACATTTTTCCATTTACATTTTTTTTAAATTGATTTCTAATTTAAGAAATTTCTATATCAAATTTGGCAAAGTGTTTCAGGCTGTTCTGGTTTAAAGTTAATTGTTGATGGTTTGAATCTGTCTTTCTGGGTTTGGAAAAAGTTATTTTAGTTTTGAGACATGCCCTAATTTATTAAAAGAATAAATAGATAAAGCAATTAAATACCTAATATTATTGATAGTATTATTTATGCTGTGCTTGTAGTTTCAGTGTAAAATTAATAACAACCGGTGAGTTGTTAATACTGAAGGCTTCTCTGAATCTATCAGCACCCAAACAAAAAGAAGCACACAAGAGAGAGCAAGAATTAGCTGACATAGAAAGCAGTTAAATTGTCCTTTGTTCTATTGATTATTGACTCTGCTGAAAGCCTTTAGTCAAAGTTAACCCTTGATAAAGGTGTTTTGTGTCTCTATCCAGCACAAAGATGATAAAATGATGAAAGGTCACCAGATTTCCAAACTACAGTTTGGAATAACAGATTGAAAAATATGAGAGAGGGAGAGAGAGGGAGGGAGGGAGGGAGAGGGAGGGGGACAAAACTAAATTATTATTGTATTGCCAAAGTATGTCTAACGGTAATAAAAGGCTTAATAAAAGAATGTTCTGTTAAAATTAGATTATGGTAAAAAAAAAAAAATTAAACAACAGGATGGAAAAGGGAGGGAGCATCCCTTTTCCATCCTGTTGTTTAATATATATATATATATATATATATATATATATATATAACCGATAACTGTAGGCTAATTTTGATTCAGAAAAAAAACACCTGTAATATTGCTTTTTAATCTTGAAAATTAGCAAAGTAGCCTATACGGACGTGGCAATGCGATAAAATGTGTTTTGGGCGGTTTTAACTCTCGTGAACGAAAAAGGCGTTCTGCAATCAGCTGTGAAGCGCGAGAGACTGAGGCACCAGGGAACAAGGAAATACAGAGCCAGCACTTGAGTCTTTCATGTCAATCATAACACGTCCAAATGACTTTTTATTTTCGAAGAAAAATGAGTTGACTAACTGATGTAGTTATACATTTAAAAAGAGTTGGGCTTTGATCCTCGTAATCGATGCAGTGTTATCTGTTGTTTCGCACAAACACGGACGGTTTCAGCTGATCAACTCTTTGTTTTAAAACGCAGCCAGAGGCATTTGTGAAGAGCTAGGCTACTGGAATAAACTCCGGTAAACTGATGGATCAAATTAAAAAGGCTGAAATGAAACACGAGGAATGGATGTCATGTTTGCCAGAGAAACTGTGGGATGTCCCTTTAACAAATCTCTCAATACCAGGTGAGTAGCCCTCTGAAAGACAAGATACAAAAACAAAAAAACAACATTTATAGCGATGTTAACCGGTTGTTATTATGTTAACTATGTAATTATGTAACTGTTAATTATTATAAATGTTATTATTTAAACATGCCATTTTTAATATTTTACAATTTCTTTAAAGTCACCATTTTATCAAAATCCACAATATTTTTTATGGGATAGCTTTACTTCACTATTAATAAATACTACCGGATTTATTATAGGCTAATGATTTATCCGTAAACATAATTATTTAAGTTAATCTGCCCTTATAATCTTTAACCAAAACAACTTTTCCGCCTCTTGCTTGCTACACGGCTCTTCTCTGATGACGTGATTAGTGGCATAAAGTGGGACCACCTGTCAATCACTTGGGATTACATCAATAGCAAATGAGGTGGACAAAATCAAGTCAATTCTTACATTTTATTTATCCTACCATTATTATATAAATTACTGCATAATATATTGTTCATTACTTTCCAAATTATCATTTTGAAAATCAAAAACAAATCAAATACAGTTTATATTACATTTCTTTATCTTTTCTAAATAATCTTGAGTAGATACAGTAATAAAACAGATACAAAATAGTCTCTTTTTCTTGTCCACAAAATTCACATGGATATTAAAATTTGGAGTTTAATTCTTTCCAAAACATTTGTTTTCAGGTAGCCACGATGCAATGAGCTACTGTTTGGATATCACTTCTCCTCTGCTCCGGTCAGAGTCAGACACTTTCCGGTTGCTGGATGGAGTTTTCTGCTGTTTCACCCGACCAGCTATTTACAGATGGGCCACTACTCAGGCAGGCATATTCCTCAAATATTGTATTATTTTGAAGTTGACCTATTTAAAAAGCCTAATATTTCATAGCAGAGATACAACACAAGTGTGTCTCCCATTGCGCTCAATGTCAATATTTGTGGTAAAAATTCAGGAATTTTTACATTAAATGTATTTGTAACATTATATCAAAGCCCCTTATTTTGCAAGCAGGTGCAAGACATTGTGGAGCAACTTACAGCAGGCATTCGATATTTTGACCTTCGAATTGCCCATAAACAGTATGATTCTTCCAAAGAGCTTTACTTCACTCATGTCATTTACACACATGCAACCGTCATTGTAAGTATGCACATGTTGAGATGAATTAGCAAATAAGTATGCCATTTTATTCTTTATTTTGTGTATTTTTTTGCTTTATAAAAATGTTTTGTTTTACAGAAAACTCTACAGACAGTTGCTTCATGGCTTGAATCTCATCGTAAAGAAATCGTCATTCTGGCTTGTAGAAATTTCGAAGGGCTGAATCATAAACGGCATGAGGAATTCATCTATTCTCTGAAGAAAATCTTTGGTCCTAAGCTGTGCCCTCACAATGTAAGAAACCATTTGGAATTTCAAACACAACAACATTTTTACTTAATATAATACAGGTCAAAAGATTAAAATAATTACGATTTAATGTGTTTTAAAGAAGTCTGGTAGGTTTACCAAGGCTGCAGCAAAAACACAGTAAAACCAGTAATACTGTGAAATAATAATACTACAATTTAAAAGGAACTGTGTTCTATTTTAATCTCTTTTAAAATGTCAATTATTTCTGTCATACAAAGCTGAATATTCAGGATTTTTATGAAAACCATAATACACTAGCATTCAAAAATTTGAGGTAAATGGGGACACTTTCAATTGATCAAAAGTGACCGTAAAGATATTTATCATATTACATAAGATCTGTGTCAAATAAATGGTGTTCTTTTGAACTTTTTATTCATTAAATAATCCTGGGGGGAAAAAGCATCACGGTTTCAACAAATAAATTAAATGACAAAACTAATTTCAACATTAATACCAATAACTGATAATAAATTAGCACCAATAAAATGAACACCAAATCCGCATATTAGAATGATTTATGAAGGATCATGTGACACTGAAGACTGGACAAGAATAAATTACATTTTAAAATATATTAACATAAAAAATCAAGATATTTTATCGTACAATTGTATGTTCAATATTATTGTCAACATTACTGTTTTTACTGTAAATAAATGCAGCCTTGGTCGGCAATCTTTCCAAAAAAATTTTTTTGTATGTGTGTGAAAGTGTGTGTTTTCACTACTCCCTACTCCTAATATGTGTGCTAACTTGGATTGGTTAAATGTAGAGGATGAATTCCGAGTATGGGTTACCAAACTTGGCCTTCTCAATTCACTGTCCCTTTCATATTTTTAAAGGAGTTCCCACTGACCTTGCGGAGCCTGTGGACATCAGGCTATCAAGTAGTTCTATCATATGAGGACAACCAGTCAGTAGAACGCCATGTGGAGTTGTGGAAGGCTATCCCGTACCTTTGGGCCAATAAGCCTGATGCAGAAGAGCTGATTCAGTTTCTTGATCAGCAGAAACAGAATGGTCGACCAGGTGAGAGAAGCTTTAAAAAAAAAGATGGTTCCACGTACTTCTAGTCTTAAATATCTGGTCTCTGATAAAAATATTTCTATATCGCAGAGGGGTTTTTCGTAGCAGGCCTGAATTTGACGACAGATCGATACTTCATCGCCTCGCACCCTCGGACATCTCTCCGAACTCTGACCCTGGACAATTGGAACTGTGTGAGGATATGGCTAGAAGATCAGAAACCAGGAGCTGAACGCACAAGTCTAAACATAATAGCAGGCGACTTCATTGGACCCGTCCCATTTTGCTCTCTTGTTATTGCACTCAACAAGAAACTGCTGTAATCAAGGAGCTGTTGAAGCACAATGTGTTTTTGTCGTTCACAAACCCAGGTTGAGCCCTATTTTGAGCCTTGCTAGTGGTATAAAAACTAGCGATTTCTTTTTAATTAGTAAATGCCCTATATACTAGCGTTATAAGCTAAAGAGTTTTTAGAGATAAAACTCTTTACATTCAATTATCATGAAAACAAATCTCAGAGAACGGTTGATTAGGTACCAATGTTTTATTAGACCAAAGGTTCATTTTGCGCCAGAGTTCTCCTTTAACGACTATTGTTTGTCAGTCAGACTGTACAAACATGATCCTCGCTGTAAGTCATGATTTAAGTTCGGCGCTCCAAATAGTTTCTGATTTGACAGTTGTTTTAGGAGGTCACTGCCAGAGGTCAAATTTGATCGTCGGTGAACATGTCAAACTAGCGAATAAAGACTTCAGATTTTGGGCTAGGATCCGAGGAATGGCAAATGATCATGGCAAAATCATGACCAAAATCGCACAGTGTGAACACCTGGCTTAAAAGTATGCAGGTTAATGCCTAAAGGTTAGTGCAATATTTAATCCTCTATGTGTTTACATATGCTTTTTACTGTATCATGTTTAATAAAAAAAAAAACAATGTTGATAGACAAAATACATGTATTTTATAACAATATTGTTTATATTAACACAAAGCAACTTTGCTTCCGTCAGATTTTATTGTTGTAAAATATAGGTTTTGAGATATTTTAAATACACTGTTTATAGAGCAAATAAATATTTACACATCATTATTGTGTGAATTATTTTGGACGATGTCGTTCTGGCTGTGAAACAGGGGCCAGCTGTAACTAGGTGACTTGAAACCGCTTCCTGTATCGGCCATATGCAGCTTGGCTAATGATGACTTTGACATTGGCAGTGCAGTCATCTCCAACATCATCTACCGCCTGAACCGTCGCCTCCTTATACAGCCAACTGTAAAGGGCAAAGGGCAACACATGAGCGAGTCTGTGGATAAAATAATTTAATAAAATATTCATTTTTACTTAACTCACGCTAATTGTGGGGTGTTGAGCTGCACCTTGAGGGTCATTGTTTGTTTTCCGGTATACTTAACAACAGCTTCTTCAATCTTTTCTTTTAAGACCTCCAGTCCATGCTGTTTAAGAGCTGATATGGGGATAACCTCAGGATCACTGGCCTCGTATCTGTAAAATGTATATAAAACATATTTATTGAATAATAATAATAAAATATCTCGCTCATGCATAATGTCATTGCCTGTGAGTTAGGTAAAATTTTAGGTAATTTAATTAAAGTATATTACAAACTAACTATCCATTTAGACTCTAAATAATTTAATTAACTTGTATGAAAATGGCATTATATATATATATCCCTTTTAAAATAAAGTGTAACCAAATTAATTATTTGACTATTCCTAACCAAATGACTGACTTTGTCTCTCACCCTTCAATGAGGTCAATCTTATTGTGCACCTCTATTATGGAGTTGAGTAGTCTTTCTGGAATCTGAAGATTCTTTAGGACATTCAGAACATTAACCTTTTGATTCACAGTTTCTGGATGACTGATGTCTCTCACATGAATTATGAGGTCCTGCAAAAGGAGAGGGTGGTTAAACTTCTGTAACACTTTATTAAAGCCTTTATATACAATATTATGTGTTATAGAAGTATTTTAATGCATTAATTATGTGTTGTAATGCATCGAATAGTCTTATAAATAATTGTAACCACAGTTATAATACTTATCTATTCATTGAACCTTTGGAAACAATAATGCATTAAAACACATGACAAACACAACCAATTTCAGATGTAACAAGTAATGTGCACATAGTATAATGATGCATTTTAACATTGGTAACAATTATTTATGAAAAGGTATAAATGCATTCACTGATCTATATAAATGTATCTAGATTAGTGAATGCATTATAAGATACATTATGAATACCTTTAAAATACATTATACATCAAGCCCTTAAGTAAAGTGTTACCAAACTTTCTATGACATCGCTAAAAATAAAAAGCTTGTGTTCTGGGTACATACAGAATGTGTCACATCCTCCAGTGTGGCAGAGAAAGAGTCAATGAGCTGGTGAGGGAGCTGGGACAAAAAGCCAATGGTGTCTACAAACAGTACAGTCATGTGACTTGGCAGCTGTCCGGCATGTACTGTAACATCCAGGGTGGCAAAGAGCTGGTCTTTAGGCTGAAGACCAGCATCTCCAGTCAGTGCTTTAATCAGAGTTGTTTTACCTTCAGAAACAAAGACTATGAATGTGTGTTTCTTACAATCTCATATAACAGATTAACAAATTAATATTATCCAAACCTCACCACAGTTGGTGTAGCCCATGACAGAGATGGTAGGAAAGTCTTTGTGTTTGCGCTGAGAGCGCAGCAGGTGCCTCTTCTTCCTAAGTCGCTCCAGGGCTGATCGGATCTTCATCTCTCGCTCCTTCAACAATCTCTGTTGCATTTCATACAAGGTTTCACCTGCAGACAACAGTCTGCATGCATTTAGTTCCAGTTAAATACATTAACCTGAGATTAAAAATGCTCCTGGATTAAGTGTTTCCTTACCTGAGCCCATAATGTACCTTGAGCCGCCACCTTGCTGGTCTAAGTTTGCCATTTCATTTTTCAGGCGTGATCTTTTTGTGTTCAAACAGAAAAAAATATGTTAAAAGCGTGTTTGGTGTTACTTTTTAGTGTAATCTGAAAGTAATTACACCAGACTGGACAAAATGAAACTCCCTCATTGGATTTCATTGTGTCACAAGGTATCAAGGATGCATTAAATTGTTTAAAAATCACAATAAAGACGTATAATGTTACAAAAGATTTATATTTCAAATAAATGCTGTTCTTTAGAATATTCTACTCAAAGAATTCTGAAAAAATCTATCACAATTTCCACAAAAAATTGTAAGCAGCACATACTGATATTAAGAAATGTTTCTTGAGCAAAAAATCAGCATATTATAAATCTGAAGGATCATGTGACACTGAAGACTGGAGTAATGACTGCTAAAAATACTGCTTTGCCATTACAGGAATAAATACAATTCTAAAATGTATTTAAAAAACAGTCAATTGTAATAATAAATTGTTTTTACCGTATTTTGATCAAATAAATGCAGCCTTTGTGAGCATAAGAATGTCAATTCAAAATTTGAAAAGTACCAACTTTTGAATGAATTTTTTTGCTAGGAAAGGATTATTGATTTAATCAGGAACAAATATTGATAAGAAAAAGAGTGAACTAACAAACACAATTTACCTTAACAAGGGAATCTCTGCTAAAGAGATCTGCAGTTTGGCCTCTTTTGTACTAGCGTTACATCGGAAAATATGCAGAACAAGTGAGTATCTATCAAGCACTTTTACTCCCCAGGCTTCCTGTAATTCTTTCTGAAACACAAGCATAACACATTGCAACTGACATTTCAATCACAACAGTATTCAAAGTAGAACTTATTCTGATAATATTACAGCCACAGAGAATCTAGTGCTGTTTTATAGTAATTTAAAGAAGCTTTTGAAGTGTGGATGTATGCAATAACACTATCATACTCTGAATACTCACTTCCGAGGAAGGTAAAAGACGCTCCACGTTTACAAAGACGGCTGTGACCTCAGGAGTAGCTCTGATCTTTTCTTAGCAATGTATCAGAGCATATTAGAAAAGATGTCAAGTTGTATTTAAAATATATTATTTATTCAAAACCAGTAAGCTATATACCTGTCAGCATCTGGAAGTTTCCTTTGCCGAAAATTCTTTTATTTTCTGGTGTCTTGGTGGAAAGGATGATCTTGTCCACAACGCTCCACTTGTGTAAAGTGTTCACCAGCCCAACAGCCTCTTCCATCTGAAGTGCCGCTGTTAAAGGGAACAACTCTGTATTCTGAAATATGTCACATTAATACACTGAAATCAGATCAAATAGTACACTTTTTTTACCTGTGGTCAGATACTGCTTTCTTCTGCCCCATTTCACATCAGGATGAACAATAAAGATCCTGTGGTCTTCTTTCCCAATATCTGTGGGGATCTGCTGCTGGAACAGCTCCTCTATTTCAGCTTCATCAATTTCATCTTCCTCTTCCTCTGGATTGTTTTCTGTGCTGTTATTCTTGCTCTTGAACATGTAAGCTGTCAATGACAAAGTCCTTGTTGGCAGAACTGGAACTGCAACCCCAGTCTTTAAACGTTGTCTTGTGCATGGTAAGATGGAAGCAACTAATTTTGAAGAACATTGACAAAATATGATTGGTTTACATTTAGCAAAGTTCGTGTACCACCTACCCAAGACATGTTTGCATAGAAACACATGTTTGGTCAGGACACTGATCTTGTTAAGATTCATCTGCTCAGGTTTAAGTTACAATACAATTAAACTTGCATATAAACATGCAAGCGCTGGCGAAATCAGCAAGAAAGGCATTTATTCTACTGTACAACTAACTCTGCGAATCATATCAGTTTCACCCATAGACTGTAAAGAAGAAAAAAAAAAGGTTTCACCACGCATGTTTTGGTACGTCTTCCTCTCTTGTGTGTTCAACACCGGTGTACGTTCAACTGCGCCTCCGATAGGATAGAGTAGGTATAAAATAAACTCATTCTTTCTTTATTTATTTTTCAAATACTCAATTATTTCAACTTCCTGATTTTTAATAAATTATAAATAAACTTCGAAGAAATGTAAGTGTTTATGCTTTGTTGAATAGTAAAAAAACACGAAGAAAAATATGACTTTTGACTGTAAAAAATAGACTGAGGACTTTTATTTTGAATGTATTTTAGTGGGCGTAAAGTAAACCTGCAATGCATGACTGTCAATGTACTGTCTGTTCTGAGCTGAGCAATAGCCTGTTATGTCTGGTATCTTTAAGGCAATGTCAAGTGAGTAGATATATATATTTTTATATTATTCACATATATTGCTATGTCTTCGAATTATTTCGTGTATTTTATTTGCTGATTGTTGCATCCCTTCTTTCACTTTGACTTTGCATTGAGAATTTCATACTGGACAAATCAAATGTGCAAATGTTTGAACTTAATTTTTTTTTTTTTTTATAAATGTTTTGAGCGTTTGTAGTTCACTTATCATGCGTTGACTGTGCTTTTAGTTCGTATCACCCAAACCTACAATAAAACTAAAAAACATGTCTTTTGTTTTGACTGCATCTGTTTTGACAGTACAAAAGCGCAGAGTTCAGATGAAAGATAAAAGACAGCTGGTTTAAAAAGTTATAAGAGTGAATCATTTATCCCGGAGCAGCTAATTAACAAACTTGATCATCTGCCCCCCTAGAGTTTCGTCTGGGTGTGGTGCAGTTACATGTGTCAAAGATTAAGGCTGACAACTTGGGAAGAGCACAACAACTTGTGAAGGAGGCTGCAGGCCAAGGTGCAAAAGTTGTAGTTTTACCTGTGAGTATTACATTCTCTAACTTGTAGTCAACATTACAGTAGTCAACATTTGAAGGGGATCAAAACCTTTCCTCAAAGTTATACATGGATTTTGAACAATACACGTTGACTACTTTATATTACTCTTCACCACTGATGCATAATTAATGTGTTTGATTGCTGCATAAACATTGGTTTATAGAACAATATGATGTTTAATAATCCTTCATCCATGTTTTTTTGTAGGAGTGCTTCAACTCGCCTTATGGAACCGGGTTCTTTGCCGAGTATGCTGAGAAGATCCCAGGAGAGTCCACAAAGGTGTTGTCAGAGGCAGCCAAGGAGTGTGGGGTCTATTTAGTGGGAGGTGAGGCCCTCAGACACAAACCAGCACATTGGTGTGGTTGATGTCATTCATTTCTAGTTTCTTATATGATTGTGTGTATGTTGTAGGTTCCATTCCTGAGGAGGATAGTGGGAAGCTCTATAACACCTGCTCAGTTTTTGGACCTGATGGAAAGCTGCTTGTCAAACACAGGAAAGTGAGTGACAGTAAAAAACAATTATAATGTTTCAAATATCTCAGCTTAAAATAAATGCTGTTCTTTTGAACTTTCTATTCATCAAATAATCCTAAAAGATCTTATCACAGTTGACACAAAAAATATTAAGTAACACAATTGTTTTCAGCATTAATAATAATAATGAGATGTTTCTTAAACTCCAAATCACAATATTAGAATTTTGGAAGGGTCATGTCATGTGACACTGTGACTGAAGACTAGAGTAATGACTGCTGAAAATTCAGCTTTGCTAGCATAGAATAAATTACTGCACATTTATAAGAAAACATGTCATTTTTAAATTTTAATAATATTTCACAATTTTAGTTTTTTTACAGTATTTTTGATTGAATAAATGCAACCTCTGTGACCATAAGATACTTAAAAAACACTTAATAGATTCGTCTTAACAACCTAACATGTTTGTGTATATATAAAATATTTCAGGATGTATTAAAATTAAGCATTGTAAGTATTTAGGTTAATAATTTGGCTAAAGTGGAACATGTAAAAAAACAAAGACAAAAAAAAAAAAAAAAACATGACTGACACTATGCATACCCCCATTTCCTTCAGATTCACCTCTTTGATATTGATGTACCTGGGAAAATACGGTTTCAAGAGTCTGAAACACTAAGTCCAGGAAAGAGTTTATCCATGTTTGAAACACGTGAGTGTTATAGAAGTCTTCACCGTGTTACTTATAGATTGGTATTATATTGCTCATTGGCCAATATTAGAGATTTTCTTTTATAAATGTATCAGTATCACTATCAGTGTTGGTTTATATATCTGAAGATACTGGATTTTTGTGCATACTTATTTCTCCTATTTTTACATTTAGTTAATTTGTAAAAAAAAAAAAAAAAACTAATAATAAATTAATAACAGTGTTATATGTAATATTTAGCAAGTTTTAATCTGAATATCCATTTTCAGTTTTGTATTATAATTTTCGAGATGGTCCTCACTGCAGAACACGTAATCCAGATCCAACTCCTCCCACCTTACATGATCCTACCCATCTCCATCCCCTGATCCCTAACCCCACTCCTAATCCTACCCATCTCCACCTCCCTGATCCCTAACCCTACCCCTAACCATACCATCTCCACCCCCTGATCCCTAACCTCACCCCTAATCCTACCCATCTCCACCCCTTAGATCTGGATCCAACTCTACCCTCTGGATCTCATGTACTGCAATAAGCTGCTACTGTAATTTTCTGATGCCTAGATTCACTTATAGCCTTTAAAACAATTGCTTCAAGTTTTGTGTGTGTTTATTTTAAAAGTATTTACAAAATATATATAATCATTTCAAAATTGGTCATTTATCAATTATTGCCTGATCAGTATTGTGCAGAGTATAAATATTGGTAAACATCTCCAATGTTACCTTTATGTATTTGCTATCCCCAGATGTATAGTCACACGGTTTATGTCTTTCTTTGCAGCATTTTGTAAAATAGGTGTGGGAATATGTTATGACATCAGGTTTGCAGAGCTTGCACAGATCTATGCCAAGAAAGGTGAGAGTTCTTAAAATGGTAAATGTGAAGATTTGAATAAAATAAAAATAAAAACTTATGCTCTTTGAATAAAAACTTCTCTGTCTATGTAGGTTGCCAGCTTTTGGTATATCCTGGTGCCTTCAATATGACCACCGGACCAGCTCACTGGGAGCTTCTGCAGAGGGGGAGGTCAGTATCCCAGACCATCTAGAGTTCCCAAACTATTTAGTTCTCCCTTACCCATTCCCCTGTAAGACGGTCTGTGTCCTTTTCACAGGGCAGTAGATAATCAGGTATATGTGGCCACTGCTTCACCAGCAAGAGATGAGACCGCCAGCTATGTGGCCTGGGGTCACAGCTCTGTGGTTAACCCTTGGTAAGTGCTTTCTATCTCTTCTAGCTACAGGTTATTATGCATACATTAGAATGGATTATCATGGTTTGGTACCTGTGCCTTCTTTCCTTGCAGGGGGGAGGTTATTACCAAAGCTGGGTCAGAGGAATCTGTTGTGTATGCTGACATAGGTGAGTTTCAGTGTTTTACATTAATTTAAATTGTGAGCCATATAGAGCCATTTGAGCATAATGCAAACATACTCTTCCTCTTCTGCTTGTAGATCTTCAGTATTTGGCTGATGTGCGTCAGCAGATCCCAATCACTACACAGCGACGGGATGATCTATACAGTGTCAACAGTGTCCAGGAGGGCTGAACACTCGTACAGACGAAGTACTGTAGTGACATTAAATCTTGATTCATGACAGATTTAGTCTGCACATGTCAGATGTTAGAGTGAAGCCTTCATCAGTGGACTGTGGGGAATCACACCACAGATGTTTTAATTGAACAGCAAGTGCCTCATAATTTGTACTCTTGCTGATGCTTTTACAATGAAAAATTATATTTGGAATAAATAAGAGGTCTTTCATTCCTTCTTTAACATGTTAATATAGTGGGTAAAACATTTTAAAGTTAATCCTGGACAGGTAAAATGGCGCATTAGAAAAATATTAAGCATGATGTTATTAAGTGTTAAGGAACTGCGCCAAGACTTGGGGTTGTAGATCCAAACGCAGCTTGAGGGTAATCTACAATCGCAATCCATATAACAACAAGGATAGGGTCAAAAATCCAGGGTAATACAGATAATAACAGTCCAAGACACAGGAAAATTCAGGGAGACATGACAAAAACATGACACTGAAAACCAGAAATAATGCTCAGAAATGCAGTGTAACACATACAAGACTTTGTAAAGAATGACAGAAAATACACGGCTTATATACACAAGCTAAATGACACACAGGCATGATAATGTGTCCAGGCAAATAATAATGGGAAATGTAGTTCCTGATGGAATGGTAAAGGACTAAGGAATGCCCTCTGGTGGTTATCATAGGCACTCTGGCAGGCAGCCGTGAGGTTAGACGAAATGATCTTCAAATCAAAATAAATATTATATTGTTATATTGACATTGTATTACAGCCTAGGCTGAAGAACTGATTAAAAATTATCTAGAAAATATTTACTTCATTTAATTTGCATCTTGCTTTTATACCAACTATTGGAGTCAATTGAATTGTTACAGTAATTTATGAAAGTGCGTATGTACAATAAATTTTATTTCTCGTGCCAATTATGGCAAAAATAGTTTTTGCGTGCATATGATACGCACTTTATGTCGTTTAATAAGCACGCACGCACTCCGCACCCATAATCCTACTAAAGGTAGGATAATGGGTAACACCAAAGTAACACTGTAAGCAGCATTGATTAATGAAATGAATAGTTAGTTGAAAACATTGCTCCAGGATTGGAAAGACAAACAATTCAGGAATTCCAGTGTATGTTTAATCCATAAAAAAATGGAACTTGGTCTCTTAAGAATGGAATGGGAGTTTTTGTTGTTGTTTTAAAATCACATCATCTCTGTGGTTGATACTCACAAAGATGTGTTTTCTGGCTTAGTTACCAGTTATGTACAATGTTGTATGGGTTGGCATGGCAACTGCGCTCTCTTTTCATGCAGGGGTGAAGTTGACAAAAGATGGGTCAGTGGAGGCTTTTATATAATTGCTGACATAGGTGAGTTTGATAACTGTTGTATTTTAGATTATTTAGAGTAAGGGCATTAGGAGTTATTTAAAACTGCTATTCACAAAAAAAGCTATTCAGTTCCCAATATGACATGATCATCTGTCTTGATTTAATGTATTCACAAACTGTATTTTACAATACTACACATTCAGCTTGTTAAAATAGTTAAAAAGCTAAAATGGTCAGCCCCCCACCCCAATTCATTTAGTCTCTTTCCCTTTTTGTCTTCTTCCCTGCCCATGTCTATTTACTTTGTCTACTGTTTTATTTTGTAAGTTGTGTATCCGTACTGGTGGATGTCTAGTGTGAATAGAACTGGTGTGCATGGGTCTGCGTGTCTGTCCTCATTTTTGGGCCTGTGTTGGGTTGGTTTGTGGGTGGATAAGGGACCTGTGACAGGTGACATTTGTTATAGAAATTTTAACATTCAAAGATTAATTATGTTTACTAACCATAAAGTTCTGATTTTATATTTCTAACATGTGATAAAACCTATCATACTTCCACTTCTTTGTCTCAAGGTGACTAAACTTTCTAATCTAGATCTAACAATAAAAAAAAGATAAATCTTAGTTCCTTCTATTTAGGATGTAGCCATGAGACGAACTTTCAATATGAACTAACCATCTAACAACTTTTTGAGTTAATGTAACCTTGTTCAATGTAACGTTGACGATGAACTGAACGTTCTGTTCTTTTACTATATTAGGGCGTGATTAACTGAAATGTTAACCCCTTACTAACTGTTTTTTTTTTTGTTGAGGATATAGGATATTTTGCTGACGTCACTAACAAAGGATGATGAGGGGATGGGGCTTGCTTTAAACAGTGTAACCAATCGTATTGATAGAGTGTGACATTAACAGTCATAATGAAATAATTAGTCATGATGATTCTTTTTTTTAATGTGTCTGGCATTATCATATAAAACATGTGTACTTCTTCTTTTAAGCTGAGATTCTCTGAGAATTGCTCGAGTACTCCCAGCTGAAATAAAGAGCATTTGAAGGACATTTGCTGAAGACTGTCTGTCATTTAAGCTGCGCAGCAAGAACAAGTAAATTAGAATTATTAGCACCCGGCCGCCGTCGACTGTAGACGTGCTGGGGTTATAGGATTAGTACCCGGCCGCCGTCGACTGTAGATGCGCTAGGGTTATAGGATTAGTGCCCGGCCGCCGTCGACTATAGAGGCACTAGGGTATAGGGTAGGTTTATTGCTCAGCCGACGTCGACAGTAGACGCGCTAGGGTAAAAGTATAAGACTTGGCCAACTAGAGTGAGTATTATTGTAGAGTAGTCAGGTTCAGGGAAAAAATCCATCACATTCCAGTGACATATATATATATATATATATATATATATATATATATATATATATATATATATATATATATATATATATATATATATATATATGAAGAGTTCAGATGCAAAAGCCTCTAAATGCCATTTGAAATTTTCTTCTTTAATGATGATTTTTATCAAACTTGTATATTTAAGTTCAGTAATTTCACTTAAATAACAATTAATAGATAATTATCATTGCCATTTAAGTGAAATCACTGAACTTAAATATACAAGCTTGATAAAAAATTATCATTCTAGAAGAAAATTTCAAATGGCACTTAGAGGCTTTTGCATCTGAACTCTTCATATATATATATATATATATATATATATGCTAAAATCCCTATAAAGTACTTTCACTCATGTTCTTGTGCTTTTAAAAGTAATTATCTTCTGGGGTAAGTAAAAGTATTAATGTGGATTACAACTGAGCAAAAACATTTGAATTATTGACAAGAACAAGTGCAATACAGTTTGCGTTTTGTTACTAATTCTGTTATAAACAATTAAAATTGTATGTACAATACAGTTATGAATTTTGTCTCATTGGGCCTTTCATTTCACTGACTCTAATACAATAGCTAAAATATTACACAGTGATTTTAAGCAAGTTTTTTTTTTTTATATGAAACTGGTGCTAAAATTGTCCTTCTGCTACAATCAGTGCTGCTAAATGTATTTGAATGGTCTTAAGTCACAAAATCACCCCTTAACAGAAAGCATGACATAACAGTGGAACATATACTGTAACTCATCTGCATTTCTGCTCAAGCCAGTCTAACCACTTTGGGAAAAACAAGTGAAGTTATGTAAGTGATCTCTTTCCCAACATGTTGCATAATCTCAAATATCTTAAAATGCTGCAGCAAGATACTTAACAATAAAAAATTGTTTTTTTATTCTCAGATCAATTCATATTTTTAGCTTGACACGTTTTATTCCACTCAGTTGCATGTCTTTTGTTTAGCTGACTGTATGGAAAAAAAGACTATATTCAATAAAATCAGTTTGTGCCTTGCATCTCAAGCTGATTCATCGACTATGAAACTGTGAATCATTTCCAGTCAATCACAGTGTTACAATGTTACACATCTGTCTCTGGAAGGGAAGCCCATTGCTCCAAATCGAACACAATCATGTCAGTGCCCTCGCTAGATGAATCATCTGCAACGCAAATAAATGATCGTCATATAACAAATCCACATAGTTAGCCCATCATATAAATAGGTCTTTGGTACCTCCATATCTGTGTTGCTTTCTTTTTCTATCTCGGTCCCATTTCTTCTGGAAACCCTAAGACGCAGCCACCAGGAAGAATACATTTACATTTACAGAGCAGCGCTGAACGCCCACATGTGCTCTGACAGCCGGACCACCGATGTACTTGAACGAACACCAACTGACCACACACACACAAAACTCACGTCTTCATACTGTTCATCACTGTATAAGTTTGCTGTACATCTCAGGCTGAATCAAGTACTGACTACTGTATTGTTCACATTACACATTCACTTATTTCACATATTATTGGTGTATGTAAAAAAAATCCCACCACCATTACTGAAATTGTTGAGGTAATTACCGCTCGTTGCTGTTAAAGTTTCGTTCAGCAGGTTGTTTTCTATGACACAGGTTACGGCAGTGTCTGCTGATATGTTGATGGATAGGACACTTGTGATGTTGTAGAGTTCAGACTGTGGTAGAACATTCATATATGTTTTGACTAATGTTTCTGGAGGAGACTGTGTATGGTTAACAAGCCAGGAAATGGATGGAGCAGGAAATCCTCCTCTGGAGCTGCAAAACAATCTGGTTTCGCCACCATCCACTCCATTCTGTCTTAATAAAGTAGGATGGCTGAAATGACCTGCATGCAGATACATAGGTTAAATGCTTGAAACCAAAATACTTTGAATAAAAAGTCAAAGTTACAGTCTGGTTGCAAAAAAGATATTATCCTTACCTGCTACGGTGAGACAGACAGTGCAAAGAGAGCTGCTTTTTTCACCGTGGGGCTTAAGATGAAAACTGTAATTATGTGTGTCTGATAAATGTATATCGTGTAACTCCATGGAAAAATCTCCGGTTTTGGGGGCTAAAGATGACACTGTAGTCCGGATACTGTGGGACACATTTTGATTGTCCACTTGTCCCTCTATCCAGACTGTGGTGTGTATTATTTGCATTCCTCTTCTCCATTCAGTTGAGATGTGGAAGGAGGTCAAATTTTTCAGCCCATTATAAACACAGGGAAGGAGGACACGGTCCCCAATCACTCCAACTATGCATTCATCAGCTAGTAGTAGATAGTAGTAGATATGAGTTAAAATGTAATTCTTCAATCTAAAGAGTAGCCTACAATGTCTCTAATGTATTAATCAAGAGTCGATTGAGCTGGAACTAATTGAAACAAACACACAGGACTTACCTTGTACTGAGGCAACACTTGTGATGGCAAGCAGCAAAGCACCAAACATGTCCCTGTCATCGCTTAAAGATATAGTCATGTGGTTTTTTTTAAAAGCACACCTTATGGAGAGGAGGTGTGTACTGCTGTCAAACTGGTATAAAACTGGTGGTGTCACAGTTGTTTTTAGATCATACTTTTAGGCTGTGCCCAAAACCAAAATGACATGCAAAACTGCACTCCTGTCTCGTTTCCTTTGGAGAAATTAAATAAATAAAACTTTTGGTGATTTTAATTAAAATCAAAGGTCAAATAATTTTGAATTTCCGCAAAATGTTGTTACATATTCTTTTGCCCATAGCCTACAGTCAGAAAAAAATGACCACTTGTTTTAATAAATCTTCTCAATAGCTGTCAAACCTTATGCCACAGGTCATACTTGATTCAAATGACTCGTGGGTGGATGGATAGATAGATACATAGAGTTTATATTATCTGAAGAACTTGAACTTTATGGTTGTGAAAGCACTCAGTGGACAGCTTGGTTTGTGATGTAAATGTTGCATCATCAGATCACTAGCTTGCGCTGAACGCTGACCACGTGACCCAGCACGCCCCTGCGTAATCGCCAATCCACTCCATCCCCGACCCTACACGTGTAGTGATTGGCGTAGAAAGGTTGTGTTGCTATATAACCCTCAATGTACTGTTAATCATTTAGTTTACAGTAAGTAAGTAAGAGAGCTGTTCACTCTTTTATGATCTCAAGGCTGTATAGCAATCTCATCGTCAGCCATATCCGGGGTCCATATCCATGGCTTCACACAACGGCAGCTCAGCCTCATCCGGCTTCCAGCCGGTCTTTAAATCGTTCGCCACAGATGCGATCCACGTTGGTTCAGAGCCGGAGCAGTGGAACTCTATGGCCGTAGTGCCTCCCATTTCACTGTCTACCACCTTTAAACAGCACGGTCCGGGGCAACATGCGGTAAGTTGTAATGGTTTGACATTGAGAATATATTGTGCTGTTTCGTTTTAGTCCGATATTTGAATGGAGATTGTATGTTGTTTTGAACGCAATCGATGCGTGGAAGTTACTTATCGAGTGAATGGAGAATGAGGCTATTATTGTAATCAGGGTATTGCCCATTTAAATGGGTTTTTGATATGAAATGTACAATGGCAGGACTTTTAATATGAAACACAAGTATCATTTTTTAAAATCATAAATTAATGTAAAGATATAAATTAATATACCAAGGGTGACAACATGAATGACTCGCAGAATGACTAAGCACAGCTTCTCGTATCGTACTGAAACCAGTCTGAACCGGCTTACTGGTTTTAGATGGTCTAGCCTAGGCTGGTTTTCTGACTGGTTTGAGAGGGGCTTTTAACGTTACTTTGTTGGAAGATCCTAAACACAAGTCATACCTATTTATGCCAACAGTTGATGAATTAACAATTTTTTTTAAAAACACCACAGCTTAAAATAATAAAAAATAGCTTAAATGGCTGGTTGGTGATGGTCTTAGCTGATTTAAACTGGTGTCCCAGTCCCAAACCCCTAGAAACCAGTCAACATAAGTAGGATCTTGTGGTTACAGATTACATCAGCAAAGATGCTGCAAGTTGACAAGTATGGTATTTACCCAACCGTA